>NW_018127914.1:2898635-2937602 GCF_001952655.1 Monopterus albus
TTCCTGCTGTAGAATTTATTGCTTGGTAGTAGCTAAGGCAATGAGGTGCTGTGAACCTTGAGCTCATGTCTATATAGAAGGTCTTCACAGCCATATACTGTGTTAACTGTCTTTTCAATGCTCCAGCCAGCTCCAGTGCCTGAAACATGACCCCATGACAGCACAGGCCAAGGCCTGCTAATGCTTCCCCTTACCATAAATACTGTAAGTCTTTGAGATGGTGCCAACGGGCCATAACTCTTGAGGAAGAGACGGGAACACTGAAAAATTAGGCACCTGTCAAATGTGACTCCTGGCGATTTGTCAGTACTCAAGATGTGTTTGACAGAGAAGGGGAACTGCATTGTGTGGGAGCCCCTGCCTACTGGATAACAGAGCTATCATTATGCGTGAATAATTGGATGCATTCTTTTTATTTATTTATTTATTTCTTTTCACCAGTGGGCTGTTTAATGTAGCAGAGTTGTCAAATAAGTCTGTCGCAGGGAGAGAGAGTAAGCCAAGACTGATTACTTCATACGAATGATGTTTTTTTTTTCTCTCTCGCAGTATTAAAATAATTTAGAGCAGTTAAGAGTGGAGTGGGACTGTGGAGAGAAGGATATATGTGGATATTTTGGCACGGCAGGGCTTTTAAGTGTGTTGTGATTTAGTTATTTATTGTTTTGCTGCAGGGAATGAGGCGAGAGGAGAATGCTGGTCTCTCAGATGTCTTTAAATAGAGATTCTGACTGCCTGCTTGCTTGTACTCAGAAATGGGTGGCTCAATCGCTGTTTGGTAATATACATTAGCCATGCTCTTGTTTGTCACTGAAATAGCTCAGCTGCCCTTTAGCTGGCATTAGATTCACTGTTTTCTTCTCTGTTGCTCCCTTGCTTCTGAAAAACCACCGGGCCAAAATAGTTTAGTGCTAATATGAGAGCATCGCTTTGCTTGCTTATCTGTGTGCCTCCCAGTCTTAAAAACACATATTCAATGAATAAAAAAAATATCCATACATCATATATACCACTTATCCTGAAGAGGATTGTGGGGAGTGTAAGCCGGTGTACCCAGACAAAACAAACACAGGCACAGGGAGAACATGCAAACTCCACACAGAAAGGCCCCAGTCACCCCTGAGGTTATATATAAAAATATAATGAATACAAAAATTGCACCTAAATTATGTCCTTGAATTTGTCTTCTTTCCCTTTTTCTTGTCTTCTTTCTCCCATATTTTTCTGCAGGGTTTGACAGAACAGCAGGTTAATAAACAGTTATATTGATGACTGAGCAGTTATTTATCCTCTTGGAACTACACTAGATGAGTGAAAATATAAATATGCCTTTTTTAATATGGTAAAGATACACTGACAGGAAATCATATAAGCACAGTATTGATCTCATATTCTTATACAGTTATTATATATGAAGAGTCATACTAATAAAATTGGATAAAGTGAAGAGTAAAGGAAAGCCTGAATGTTGCACTATAAACATGGCTGTCACGCAGCAGGCATGTGGACATGACACAAGGGTTGTAGTACTGCAGATGTACCAAACCAGCTACAGTCTCCAAAAAGGACTGAAAGTGAAATAAGACTTTACTACTGAACTTCTGACGCTACTTTCTGAACTTTTAAAGACCAACCAGTTAACTACACAATCACTTTTTTTTTGGTTGCCACATTTGTAAGTTCAAAACTGTAGGATTTGATTAAATTACTAAGATGGGGAAGAATGTTTGCCAGCAATTGAAGTTGTTGTGAGTAATCAAGGTTTTGGCCAGATCGATTTTCTAAATTTAGACTCAGAAATGTTAATGTCTGAAGGTTTAGACCCCTCAGTGTCAGAAATAGCTGCTATATGGTTTCTATGATATCCTCCTTTTCTTTTTGACTCTTCTGTATTGCCCATAAAAGATGATCAAAGGTCATCAGTGAGGTTAGATACCTGTTAAGTAAAACTTTGACCAGAACTGGGATGAGACTTGAATTGAAGCAGCCTGTTTCTTTGTCAGTGAGACATGACTTGTTTACTTTTCTACATCATGACTCAGCCTCATTATCCATAGTCCCTGCTCTACACCTGCCATCCAGCTGCAGCCTTCACCACACACTAAACATCAAACTACCGACTGACAGTCTTTCGTTTTGCCTGCTTTTCTTCATGTTTACTTTAATTGCCTCAACCTGTGCCTTCAGAAAACAAATTTGCAACTATTACCTTAAGCAGATCATTGAGATGCCAGTATGAAGCAGAGCAGTTCAACAGAATTTCATGGCTGAAACAGATTAACAGATTGAGCCTTGAGATGAGTTATAAAATATATTGGGTTTGATGGGATTGAGATAAGTCGGGCTGTAAGTGGAAGGTGAATCAGCCTACAACTTCTTAATTATGTATTTTCAGCACATTCTTTCTGAACCAAAAGTGAAGGGGTGCCATCCTGGCCTGGAAACTTGTGTGTGGCTTTGTGTGTGGCAAGCCTCAGCTCCTTGTCTTCTGCTGGGTCTGTGAAATTAGAGAAAGGAAAAAAAAAAAACAACAGCATGAGGTTCATTGTGATGGTAATGATCCATCCGTGGTCATAGGCAGACCCCTTCTCTTTCAGGCCCACAATGACTCTGCTGTCTTGGGCATTTAGGGGGTGGGCTGCCACTGGTGGACGACTGAGCCGAGGAACTTCCTGTTCATGTGGTAATCTGTGTGGCAGTACAATGCAGTGAGCGTTTTTCTCTTAAAGCCTGGCTGCACTCATTCAGCCAGAGAATGAAGGGCCACACACCACAACAATAGCAGTTCACTGCTATCATCTCATGAAAAGTCCCCATTGGTGGGTAAATAAATAGTTTAGAAACCTTTTAGCAAGTACAATAGGCCAGACCACCGCCAATTTTCATCTTTGATGTCCCCTCAGAATTTGCCCTTGATTATGAAAATATAATGTTGGGCTGGAAAAACGGAGCTCTGAAAAGAATATAGAAACTCTGTTGTATTTTACCTTGAAGGAGAACTGTAAGGGATTGTTGGGAGTGAATCAAAAAAGGAACTAGGGTCATTTTTATCATGCTAGATTTAAATTTCAATGAAATGAAAACCAGTTGTTGGATTTGTTAGCTGAGAGAGTTTTCAAGAATATTAGCACCGTGTTCCATATGTGTGTGTGCATTCGACTCAAGGATGGCGTAAAAGGAAATAAATAAAAACCAAAAGTTCAGATAGGTTGTTGAATTTGCTAAAACAGAAAAAAAAAACTATTACTGTGCTTAGTTATCTGAAGGTTGTTTTGAGTGAGGGGATCTTGGTAAGGGATCCCTTTAAAGCACTTGAGCATTTGTCAGAGGAAAGCACCATCCCTAGCTTTGATTCATAAAGTGGCTTGCAACAAGATTGCTGATATGGGACAATTGCACATCTTTTCATGAAATGTATGGTCATTCAGCCTTCACTGGGATGCTAAATTAGACTCCTGAGAAGGTTTGTGAATAGATGCAGTACATAAGGAAAGACTGAGTGGTGGAAAAACACACAAGAAACACTCTTTTTACTCATGTGTTCACACCAAAGCCAGATACAAAGGTGCATGAATGAACTGTAAACTTTGACTTTTGTCACTGTCAACTTACGATAAAGTGGAAAAAATTAATAGCCTCAGTCCTCTTTGAAGAAATAGGACTGATAGCATCACTGAGGTTGTTCTGCTTGAACCCAGATGACAGATACTTATCTATACTGGCTGTGATCCCTTATGTTGTCACTTGTATTGTATTGCATGCATTAAACGTTTCCAGCAGCCTGGTGAGAGCACAGTAGGCCGAAGTCACTGAGGCAAACAGTCATAGGCAAAGAAGAAACACTGTACTATTACACTCGCCTGTTCCACAGTCATGGCGACTTGCCTCATGAATAAATCACACTACCCAAGCTCTGGACAGCTCCAACACTGCAACTCTTCTACTTTGGAAGACATCTGCCTCTCTATCTATCTCTCTGGTACCTTCTCTCTCTCGCTCTCTCCTTTCCTGCCGCCTTATTTGTTACATCTCTCACTCTAGCAGGCTGCCCAACAGTGCTCGCTTTATTTATCATGTGATTGTGACACTTTTGGATAAAGCTCCACACCCACACTGATTGAACTCTGCTTGTGAGAGCTGTGAAGCACAGATCATTCCCCTTTGGTTTCCAGTAAGTTATGGGATTGACAGCTTGGGTTGGTATGCCCAGAAGAGGCTGACTCTCTCCCTTTAAATCACTTGGAGAGATGCTTCTGAAGGGTCCCTAACTCAGCGATGATGCCAATATGTCAAACCAGCAGAGGTACTAAAAGTACCTACTTTGAAAATAAAAATGGGAACACACTGTTGGATAAGAAAACCATGTACATTTGAGCTTCCTCTTTGATGTGAAAATCTTACTTTTCTTCACAGATCTTTCTTGACATAACATATCCAGGTGCACAAAGATGTTACAATGCAGCATTGTTCTCACGCTGACCCTGAGTAAAACAATCCCCTGCACAGCCTCGCCTTCTGCCAGTAACGGCAGCTTTGCAGTATGTGAGCTTTTGCCCGAGAAGGCAGGCGGATACAAAGGTTTTTGTGTTGAGTAATGCTGATGTTCCTTCAAGGGGGATAGTTGCTTAACACACTGTGCAGAATCTGGCACGGTGCCGTCTTTGGCCAATTAAACTCTGCTTAACACTATGTAAAAACTCCCCACTGGCTGTTAGACAGGGAGGAGAAAGGGGGTGGAGCAAAGGATGAGAGAGGCTTGGAAGAGAAAGAACAGAGATGGGGAGCAGGAAGGAGAAATGGAGGGCAAGCAGTCGGATGAGGATTGGGATGGATTTAGAGATAGATGAGGGCTGACTGAAGGGATTGGATAAGGTGAAGAGAGGATGAATGGAGGACTAGCAAGGGATGGATTCACTTATGGAGGGTTACGGAGAGGAAAACGGGGAAGTTGGTCCATAGTACAGTAGTTTAGTAGTGAAGACAGTTCCGTTTACAGTACCAACAAAACAAGCTCAGGTTGTGAGGAATCTTTTATCGCTTATCAAAACACAGTCCTTCCACAATGATGGTGAATAGAGATATGTCAGACTCTGGGATCATGAGCCACTACCTGAAGTACACTTTCAGCCCACTTCAAGTAAACTTGCAGTAAATAATGTTTTAACAATTTGGCTCTCATTCAGGTCCTCACAAAATTAATAAAAAAAATAAAAGCCACCAGGTAAGAATGTATTTGCCAGCGTTAACCTGTGAGCCAGATCAGGGGTTTTAACCTCTAGAGGACACACCACAGAGGTTGGTCCTGTATAGATTTGGTATTAAAATGTATCTTACTGATCCAAACACAAGTGGACAGCCAAGATGTCACTCTTCACACCTGTCATACATGCATCTCCAAGTTCAGGGTTCGCTATTGTTGCAACACTTCCACTCAAATATCGAAAGGCCATAGGCACAATTATTACATCAGTTACAAACTCCAGTGGTCTCCTTAAGCAAAGAAGTAGTAGACATGCATCAGATTTGTACATTTATTATGAAAGTTTTCATGATACATTGATGGATTTATATCTGACATTTCTCTGGATTTGTTTTTCTTTTTTTGAGTGTTGGCACACTCTCATCAAAGCAACCACCACATCCTTCATTGATGATGTATTTTCCTCTCATGTCCTTGTCGAGGACACATTAGGGTGCATTAGTGTTTACACTACAAAAGATATGTGGTCAAATGTGTTCCAGAGCACCTTGGCAAGTGGTTCTACTGATTGGATCACAGCCCATCCTGGTGGTCGTTTACCTGTGATCCAGTCGCCCAAGAACACATTTTAAAACCAAGTCTAAACAGGGTCTCAGGTGGTGCATCATCACAGAGACAAAAACAATGGTGCAGTTTGCCTGTAAACTAAGTGAAAATAAAATAAAGTAGGACAAGGGGTGTAGTACATGGATATAATAGTAGAGTGGGTTAATGATTTATAGTGCATATCCACATATTGAAAATTCCATGTACCTGTAACATGTTTTGCGGACTCTAGAAAATTAGGTAATTCACATTTTATTTTATTTCTCTATTTTAATTCCACATCTAGATTGGGTTTTCAGGTGTTGATGTAGCTTTATATTAAAATGCAGCATTTGTACTAAAACATTTGGAGACGGTTTTAATTTTCAAATTTGTTAAAAATGCTTGAAGGTGAGTTTCTTTAACTTGCTCTTTTTTTAAATCCCATCAATGAAGAAAACAAAAACCATTCTTGTTGTTTGATTGCCTGCTGCTGCACAACCTTTTCTCAGTCTCATCCAGAAGTTCACATCCATCAAAATCTCATTTACATCTTGCCTCGCAATTAGAGAATGGTAGGATAATGTGCTATTTGAGAGCCGTTTTGTTTTTCACACAGTGTTGTTTTTGTCATATAAGGGAAAAAACCAACTGGATACCTGCGATACTTTGTGCCTCATTTAAATTATGTATGTAGAGGAAAAACATTTGAACAACAATAAAATAATTAAAAAAAAAACAATGTATGATATCTTAACATTCATTTATTTGGTATGTTCATTTTTATTTTTATTTTTTTGGCTTGGGTAGAGCAGGAATACGGTCTGGTTAGTTAAGAGCCCTGTCTGAAATCCCTGGATATGTTTCTCAGATGTACATCATAAAATAACCCTATAAACTACCACAACCCAACCGTTCTCCGTTCCTTAGCTGATTTGTTATGGCTGGTTCAAGCCTTCCTGCCCCAACAACGGCTGGGGTTTTGTGTCAGCACTTAGTCTGGCAATTGTCAGTGACGCTTCACTGAGAATATTCCTTCAGGGGCCAAAAGTGACATTTCAGACCCAGTGCAACTACTTTGCATGTGAAAGAAACTGAATATTCAAAGGGAACAGAATGTGTGTTCTTTTTATATACATATCCACATTTGTATGGATTTTATCAGTTTGATTTTATTTGTTTCGTCTCTGTACATGTATGTATTTCCCTGTGTGTATTACATATTTATAGGCAATGTCAGAGAAAAGCATATAGGTGCTGAATTTTTCTGTAGGAGTAGAAGACATTAAGGAGCAGAAGACATTAATTTAAATATGTGCTACAAGGTGCAAAAGAATAATGAGAATACAAAGTAGCATTGAAATAAGTGTCCAGTGCACATCCCGTAGACCCAAGGAAAATTAAATCATGTGAACAAATAGGCTGAATTCCTGCACTCTATCAGCACTGACTTTATTACGTACAGTACAATATGTAATAGGGACCTTTGCTAGCCATCAAATGCAACAACAGCTTACACCAGCCTTTTAAAAAGAGAGCCACATCTCTCAAACACCTGAGACAATAAGTGCATCAATAACAGCATCCTTAAACTGAGTCAATGTATGCCAAAATCCACAGAGTGCAAATGAAACCAGAAAAGCACATTTATTTAGGAAACACTATCAAATATTTGGTTATTTTCATCATATTTGGCAGCTGATTCTGTTTGTCTTGCATACCAATGGGTAATTAAAGATTTGGAGTAATTTATTGTCTGATCTGCCCCCACCGCCATCCTCTACTTTTTGTTGATATCAGTTGCTTATTTTGCCATACGGTTTTCAATTAAATTTTTAAAACAAGTCTGAATTTGTACTCGTTATATACTGTATTCTTATTTATAATATTTTGATCAGTTATTGCTTTTAATTTGTTGGTGCAGCCTTGGCTTTAAAGAAGTTGTTGCATGTTGTGAATTTGAGATGGTACTGTATTTCCAATAGACTGTAACACTATGCAAGAATTCTACCTTTTCTTTCAATAAATATATGATGTACAGACACACAAGCTGTTACACCTGCTGTTAGTGGTGGCATTTACTCAGTGATGCCTACTTGCAGTAGTCAAATAGTTTGTCTGCTATTTGTATAAGCAATGTTAACATTGCTCAGTTATGCAAACATTGTGTAGTACATTTTACATATGGTGATGGGCACACATCCAAACATACACACACACTGAGGTCAGTGTCAAGCAGTAACTCATGCGCTAAGCTGCTGGGGACCTTTGAGCCTCTTTGTCGCTCTTGCACCAATTACAGCCTTATTTATGAATTTGAGCACAGTTGACCTTCTGGAGAGAGAAGACGTAAATTTGTTTGTCTGGAGAATGGCGTACCAAATGGCATTCTGGGAAAGCTCAAGCTTCCTCTCTATCAATCTCTTCCCTCACACTCTCTCTCGTCCCCTGTATCTCTGGTACTTTTCACACGTCAGCAGTAGTTCTCATCAACTGGTCAGCTATCTAGTCAGTCACTTAAAAATGGCAGTCAGTCAGCAATTTGGCCTTTCCTTGACTGTCTAACACAGGCCACTCAACCTAGAACTAACATGCTGCATATGGTGTACTTGATAGTAGACCTACTGTGGTGTAAGATGAATTTTTGACAGAGAGGGGGGAAAGAGACTCAGAGTGTCTGTTATTCCGTGTCTCGCTCTCTCTTTCTCGGCGCTTTATGCAGCCTGTGTGAATATTTCAAGGCAGGGTGCCAACCCATGTGCGTGACTGGATTGGCAGATACTTGTCTCAGTAAGAGAGAGGTCATGCTGAAAAAGGGCTAACCCTGCTCTCACTTCCCCTTTTCACATCTTTCACAGTCCTCTGTTTGTGCTTACGCTTCCAGTGAAAAACATAACTGACTTCTGGAGAATGTGCCCAATTAGAGATGGGTGGCTGGGGTGGTGTCTGCATTTACTATGGCTGCTGTTCTTCTTCCAGTATCTAGTGTTGTTTTACGCTGAGGACCCTCTGGGTAGGGAGGGCTCTCCATGCAGCATCATGTTCAAAATGCACTGAAATACAGGGGAAAGGCTCATTCAAATGATGGATCAGAAAATGTTTATTTGCATGCATTCTATTGGTCATTTCTGCTGAAAATAAGTAGTAAAATAAACTGTATTGGCTGCTTCAGCAAGTTCAGAGAGTGATCACGTTTGTATTGAAGGGATACATCTATTTAATTTAAAAAGATATTGATTAAAATCAGTCTTAATTCAATAATCTAAGCTACAGTCTCCAAAAAGGACTGAAAGTGAAATAAGACTTTACTACTGAACTTCTGACGCTACTTTCTGAACTTTTAAAGACCAACCAGTTAACTACACAATCACTTTTTTTTTGGTTGCCACATTTGTAAGTTCAAAACTGTAGGATTTGATTAAATTACTAAGATGGGGAAGAACGTTTGACCATTATATGTTTGTGGATCGCAACCACAGTGTATCTCTGGATCAGTTTGAGACAGTATGTACTGGGGTAGGTTCAGTGACGGACCAAGGTATAAAAAAAAAAAAATCTCTTTTTCCACACTCTCTCTCATTCTTTGTCTCTGCCTTGGTTACTCTGTCTTTATATTAGTGGTTCTGTCCTCCCACTCCCTCATTCCATCCATCCTGCAGTCTCCACTCCCACACTGGCTTGCTTGCAAACAGACCCAGCTGGCCATCATGATGACATATCAGCCCAAATATTTATGTCCATTGAGTTTCACTTTGACTCTGCCCATGACTCGCTCTCTGCTCATTTTTTACGGATCCCACTGCGGCAGTCACCAAACTCGCAGCCAAACTGTCGGCATTGCTCTCCACAAACACATTTCAGCCATGGTCCTGTCACCTAAACACTGGTCTACTGTTAATGTCAGCAGAGAACCAGGTTTATGGTTGTAGGAGGAATTGTGTAAACAGCATCTTGCAGTGTGCTTATGTAGATTTTTGTGTGGGCTCGGTGACCAACCTGTTCTGTATATGCATGTGCATTGCATCTTGTGTGGGTAAATGTTTGTTCCAGTGTCTTACTCTCTTTGCAGAAATGAAACAAGGTGATAGTTTAAGTTTAGTGAGTTACTAGTTTAAAGTAGGTGATGGATTCTTAAATAGTTTGAACCTCAGGACAAAACCTTGATAAAAAGCATTTTTTCATCCCACACACTTTGACATACTTTTGAAGGGAAAATGTTAAGTCAAAATATATTGCTCAAAATCCCCTTGTGACCTGGGGGACACCGCTTTTCAGGTGACGCACACACAGGTTCTGAAGGCCCTGAGACAGGTAAACCCCCATAAGGCGGCGGGACCAGATGGTGTCTCCCCTAGTGTTGAGAGCCTGTGGGGATCAGCTAGCTAGTGTGTACACAGACATCTTCAACTTGTCCTTAATCCAAGCAGTAGTTCCTCGCAGTTTCAAAAAATCTATTATCATACCGGTCCCTAAGATGTCAGACGCATCCACTCTGGGGATGACTTCAGGCCAGTGGTGCTCACATCAGTCACCATGAACTGCTTAGAGAAACTGGTCCTCACACACATTAACCACATGGCCACGGACACTGTAGACCCCCTCCAGTTTGCCTACTGCCCCAACAGATCAGTGGCTGATGCGACGGCTCTGGCTTTATTCCACACCCTGAAACACCTGGACAACAGCAGTATGTATGCTAGGATGCTCTTCCTGGATTACAGTTCTGCATTCAACACCATTCACCCAGCCAGCCTGATTGGGAAGATGACAGACCTCGGTGTCCCAACTCCCACCTGTAACTGGATTCTGGACTTCTTGACTGAAAGACCACAGGTGGTCAGAATGGGAGGGTGGGTGTTTGCTGAGCTCACAATCAGCACAGGCTCACCACAGGGCTGCTATCTCAGCCCCAAACTCTTCACGCTGTACATTCACGACTGTGTCTCCAACCATGACAACACCATCATCATTAAATATGCTGATCACACCACCATTCTGGGCCTCATCAAGGGGGGAGACGAGTCCGGTTTCAGAAGCTTGGTGAACGACATTCTTGTTTATGGAGAGGAGAATGACCTCATCCTCAACATAAACAAGACAAAAGAAATATAAGAAGACTTCAGGAAGAACCCCTCCCCTCTGCTGCCTCTGACCATCAAAGGGACTGAGGTGGAGAGGGTTGACAGCCACATGTTCCTGGGCCTACAAGTGACATCTGACCTGAGCTGGTCACTGAACACAGCTGCCACAGTGAAGAAAGCCGAGCATCAGCTATACTTCATCAGGCGGCTCAGAAAAGCTGGGTTGAACCGTCGCCCTCTCACCCAGGCTAGTAGAGGACTGGTAGAGAGCAAGGCTCTTCAAAGGGTCATAAAGACTGCAGAGAGGATCACTGGGACTGAACTGCCTGCTATGGACACACTATACATACCGCACTATTGTAAAAGGGTGGAAAACATACTCAGAGACCCACGCCACCCAGCTCACTCTCTGCTCAGACACAAAAACTGCACCTACAGCCTCAGGCACAGCGGGGCGGACAGTATCATCACACACAGAACAAGACTTTACAACAGCGTTTTCCCTGCCGCAGTAAGACTGATGGCAAATACGAAAATGTGAGAAATGTGATATGTGCAGTGACCCCTTACTAGACATGTGCAATAACCCCTCACTACCTCACCAAGCGTAATGCCATATCCAACTCCACCATGTGAATCACTAAGTGTGATGTTTGAAGTTCACTGTGGGAAATACTATTACCCTATTTTTGTGTATTGTGTTTTAATACTTTGTTGAGCTTATGTAACTTTTTATTTTAAGACTAAGTGTTTTTTCTGGCTTTTGACTTCTTACCTGACTCCAAAGGAGAGCTGCACAAGAATTCCTATATGCCTAGACTGTCTATTTATGCATAAATGACAAATAAAAATCTTGAATCAATATCACAGATTTATCTTAAAGGAGTTTATAGTTTCTGCAGCACACAAAACCATTTCCTCCCAAAAAAGCCCTTAACAGGAACAAAAAAAGTGCAAGAAACCTTGAGAGCGATTGCAGAGGGATCCCACTTCCAGGATGGGCAGAAGTACAATAAATGTATGTACAGAATAGAGCACTTACAGTTGTAGATTTACGCTATGGACAATCGGAGTGATAAAATTATAGACTGTAAACACGATGAGCAACTGTCTGGTGCCGTCAGTGAGACCTAAGCCACATGACCTCCTCTCCATCATTAAGACCTGAAAAAAGGGCAGACTACACAGTTACATGAGGCAAAACCCAAGGACACCATTAACACATATAGAAGAAGGAAACTAACAGAGAGAGAGATGAGGACAATATGACCACAAGGGAAGGGGAGAGAGAGAGAGAGACAAGGATGAAGATCCAGATCCAAAACATGTAGAATGAGACAGCGACAAGAGGACTGGAAGGTCCCAGGATGGCCAGTGGTCCAGCACAGAGAGCTGGAGAAGAAACAGCTAGACAGGTGCACACTTTGTGCTGGAGAGAACATATAAACAGAGGCTTAGAGAGATGCAGTGGTTTTCAGAAGGTTTACTGTAATCTCATCGGCAGGACAATGTGAATTTTATTATATGTACTAGCTGAAAATGATTTATTGAGACAGAGACTGACCCCTGGAGGGAGCATGGAAACAAGTACAAGGCCTGAAGCAATCAAAGAAAGTTAAGGTGCACGGATAAGTTATAAGTTTGGGTTTAAAGAGTCAGACCATCTGACTTTAACAGGGAGGTTATTCCAGAGGAACGGGGCGTGACAGGAAAAGGCCCTGTAGCCTGTAGACTTCCTGTTAACTCTGGGCACGGACAGGAACCTTGCACTCTGAGAACAGAGAGGACAGAATGGAAAATACGGTTTAAGGGGATCAGACAGTTATGAGGGGGTTATAACCATTAAAGCCTGATTTTACTTTGATAGGGAGCCAGTGAAGGGAAGTTAGGATTGGTGTAATGTGGTCAAATTTTACTGGTTTAATTTAGCTACAGCATTCTGACCCATTTGATGACCTTTAGTACTAGTACATGGCAGGCCTAAAAAGAAAGTTACAATAATCATGCCTGGCTGATGCAAAAGCATGTATGAGGCTTTCTGTATCTGCCATGGACAGAAAAGGCATAATTTTAGCTCGGTTAATGTAGATGAGAAAAGGATTCTTGGTGATGCCTTTAATGTGCAGATCAAAAGAGGGTAGGATCAAATAATTCTTGGCTGTCAGACTGAGAAATCACTCAGATGTCAAGAGTTGCTGGTTACAAGAACTAAACTGAAATTAAACATTTCACCATTCACAGGTCTGTGTGTGTTTGCAACCAAGGGGGCACTGTTAGTTTGCAATGGCATCATAAAGCATAAAGGAATTATGCTGAGCCGTCCCTGGTAGGCTAGTGGTTAAGGCACAGCGCTCTCCACGCTGTGGCCCAGTTTGAGTCAGGGTAGCGTCAGGAAGGGTATCTGGCGTAAATCACGTGCCAAATGTCAACATGCGAGTAGTCAGTGTCATGATTTGCTGTGGCGACCCCTAAAGCGGGAAAAGCTGAAAGTGACTTATTTAATTATGATATGATGGCGTCCATTCTTTTCCATCTACTGTTTCCTGGTAATTATCTCTCCTGAAAAAGAGGAAAAAAGGCACTTTTCTAGGTAATATACTTGTTTGCCTTGCACATTTATTTTTGGTCTTTAAACTCTGACTAATTATTATTCCAACAGTATTTATACAGATGAGAGTAGCAGGTAAATTCTTCCAAATAAGTGTAAAAAGGTTCATTCTAGCACTGTAATTCCAGTTCCATCTTTGTGCTATTTTTTGATGCCAGATTCACAATAGCTAACAACACAGCACTAATTTTAGCAAGTTATCTTAGATATTAACCTAAATGTATGATTTCTGATTAATTTCTTCCAGTAAAATGACGCATTTCAGACCTAATACTAAGAGTGATGCTATATAAAGCATATCTCGTTTACCTCCATAGCTCTTGTCCTCTTTGTCAGATAACATACAGTATGTGTCTTATCTCATTCCCTTGGGAAAGGTATGGCCTCTATTTTAACTCTGGGGCTCTGTATCCAGACACATGGGTCCTGACATGGAGCACAAAATCCTGCTCTTATCTACACCAAAGAGAAAGAGAGCTACAGCAAGTCAGGGAGAGAGAGACAGAGATCAGGAGCAAAATAGTTGGAAGTACAAACAAAGGAATTTAAAGCATGAAGCATTTAGCAACTAAGAAAGCCAAGGCAGAGAAAAGAAATGAAAGAGAAAAAGACCTCAATCTCTTGTTTCTTTTATAACAAACTGTAAAAGGACCAATCAGCATATTTAAAATTATCCCCATGTCACTGTCCACAGCAGTGTTGCCTTGCCAGCATCCCAGATCCCAGGGCTTTTTGTTTTTAGGTAGAAAGAAGGCCCACAGACTAATGAAAGCCCATAGGGACTTAGACAGCCAAAGTGACCAACTCTCATTTACCATTTACTCTTATACTTCCTACTTTTTCCCTCAGCTTTCTGGTTTGACTGTTCTAAGCCTAGGCTTTGTCTCCTTCATACCTGTAACAGCATCTCTCTTCCCCTTCTTCTTTCTCTCATCGCTCCTGCACTCTCTATGCCCCCGCATACAGAGCACTCTGTCTTCCCTATTAGGATACACTCAGCTGTAGAAACAGCAGCATTGCATTCCCAGGTGAGTTGGGGATGATTTGCTATTCACTCCTCTGGCTATGGGTTTACCTCAACAAGCATAGACAATGAGAGAAAAAGCGAGGCTTTAAAACGAGGTAAAAAGGAGACAGCCAATAGCTCTCTTCCCCATGTCTTTTTCACTGTCCCTCCCTCTTCTTTCACTATTGAGATGCAGCCACGGTTCTCGAAACACATGTTTAAGGGCTAAAGGTTTGGAAGCAGCTATCCAGGATGGATGGGGGATTTGTGTTCCTCCCCTGCTAAGAGGCTGCTGTGAATGCAGCCGACCGCCAAGCTAGCTGTTAGTTCTGGCAGTTTGGAAGGAATGCCTCTGGGACTATGCTTGTCTTTAAGAGTCTTTGCAGAGATTTTGCCAGAATGAATTAATGGAGGATGAGCTCAGAGGCTTTTTTCTTCAATTTAAGGAGTCTGCTTGTCATTTTTGTGGCAGGTTTGTGTGTGAATGCCTTGAGTGATTCATTAAACAAACACAAATGCAGGAACACAGAATGGGAAATATACACACACACAGGAACATGCATTCACTCCCATGCGTACCCTCCTGTATGGTCACAGCTGATCTGCAGCAGTGCTGTCCCGGCCATGTGGGGGCATGGACTCGGTTGGATTGGTTTACCGATATTGACAGCATGGCCTTTTCTGGCCTTGCGCCAGTGTTGAGCTAGCTCTTGCTGGCTCCTCTGGCCTCTTATAAATCAGGGCCAATTACCACACTAGTGCACAGCCGCCTCTCCTCCAGTTGCAGCCCTGGCCTGCAGAGAGCAGGGAGGAAAGTAGAGAGGCAGGGAAGCCACAGCCCTGCTTTCATTCCAATTACTGTGCTGCTATAGCTGCCCTCCTCTCTGTTTGGCACACATTGTGTACTCACATAATACCACGTGTTTCCACATTTCTATACAAGTAGGGAACCACTTTATCTAAGCATATAATCAACTTGGAATAATGGGAAAGTCAGTGTTCCAGGTGCTATTTGCAGAGGTGACACTTAACAAATTTAAATTTGTAATTGCAATTATTGCTTCTCTACCACACGTTTTGTTTTACAGTCCTCATTTTTAATTGAAATGTCTTAGACATGGTTTCACCCTGTTATTTAAAAAACAGTGCAGTCTTTTTTCATTTAAAAACATTTTTCATTATTTTATTTTAAGTGGAATTTGTGTGTGTGTCTGTTCGGTAATCAGAGTTGTAGACTTGAAGCAGACCTAAGTCACAAAAATGACAGTTTGAGACTTAACCTTTACTGCGGTGGAATTGATCTTTCCTGGGTGTGGGTGGTTCATCGTTGACCACAATGGCAAGCCATGATTTTCATGTTTTGACCTTTTAAAAATACGCAATAGTAAAAATAAACAATAACAGGCCTTATATAGCCACTCATAACTTGTTAGGCTTCACAGACTGAAATGTTCCTTTCTAGGCCGAGAGAAGCCCCTTTGGTTTACCTGAAAACTGCACTGTCAAAAAGCTGAAAACAGGACTATGATGAAATTTATATAGGACAGCTGCAATTGCATACATTTGTCCTCATAGTGCATAAAGATTTCTGATAGGTTTCATTCACTGAAAGAGCCTTCTCAATGACAGGGAGGGCTAACTATAAAAAAAAATTGTCGTGGGTGTGTGAATATATACCGTACAGTGCAGCGCTTTATGCCCTCAACCTATGTAACATACACTAGATTTATCATCCTCACTTAATACAGTCATAAACATTCCCTGGCATGTCACAGAGGCTATGAACCCTCCTGCACAGGTAGCTCGGTAAATTGGGCCTCTGTAAACCATTCTGCAATACAGTGCGGCAAATTGAAATCCCTTGTAAGCCTCTGTAGTGGCATGTCTCAGCTAGGAAGGGAGGAGGGAGAATGGAAGTTTTTCTCATTTACCACCTGGAGGTTTTTGAAGTGCCATAACCAGCTATTCTCCCACACTCTATTTCTGTCTTTATCTAGCTTTTTTCTTTCTTTGTCTCTTTTCCCATCAGTCTCCTCCTTATGCCCTTCTCTTTTCTGTAAATACCCTTTACCAAGCGCAATATTTAGTCCTCATCATTGTGACACGAGGCTGGTATTTATTGGATATTTGAGAAGCCGGATCTTGTTGGCTGCTGACAGGCTGAGGGTAAACAGCAGTCACGAAACTGTCCGGAAGGAGAAACAAGCTCAGTTTGCTAATTTCTCTCCCACATATGCTCAGTACAAAATCACATACTGCCCCCAACACATATGCCACAAGAACAATAAAACTCTGTTTTGTACAAAAATGGCAGTGTTGCGTGAAAAACCGGAGTCTCAGTGCCTGTTTGCTTATCCCACATATCTAAACTTTGCACTCTTCAAATATAAGATTAGAAATTCTTATTTATATATTTTACCATAAAGAGAATTTAAACAGAAAAGAATATTAAATCCATAAGTCCCCAAGAATGTGACATTAAATCCACTCACATTCCCCCCACCACCTACCACCACTGTCCACCCATAGTCAGTGTTCCTCTGAGAGCCTCAGCACCTATTCCATCCTTCATCCCAGGGGACTCTTCCAGTCTGTTTCTTTCTCCTTGGATAACCTCACTCTCTGCTTTCTCACCCAATACTGTAAGTAATGGGCCGGTTTTGACCCTCCATGCCTCATTGTGTAAGATTTCAGCTTCTGACCTTAAAAAAATGAAAGCAAATCGATAGGGCGGGACACATGAATTCCAAAGCCCAGGACGCAAGCCAAGCCTGGAGCCCAGGGAGGAGGAGGAGGATGTGAAGAAGGAAGAAGAGAAGGGGGATTGTACTTTACTGAGGGGCTAAAACAAAGAAAGAGGCTTTGAAAAAGAGACAGGCTTTCAATTAACCTTCACAGCTGACAGCAACTTTGTGTAGTGTCTCATGTTTATGCTGGTGAATTTGTGCATGTCACACTATGTAAGTAGTGTGTGTGTATGTGAGAGAGAGAGATTTAAGCCTTCCCTTGTCCACTACTAGGGAAAAATAAAATGAAGTGATGAGTGGCTTGAGACCTACTGTAAGGTCATAGCCTCAAAGTCGAGGCTTGAACTACAGCCGTGCATGTTCCAGTGACTTTGAGTGCATGAAAATATCTCCCATGGAGCCTGAAGAAAAGAGATCAGCTGACGGCGGCTTCTCTTATAAACCTGGGTTCAAGAAATTCTAACCCAGCACTGACGTGATTTGTCAGGTCACACCAATAAGCGAGTGGAGAATTGAGTCTGCCTTTATTCAAACTGTGTGCACGTGTGGAAAACCAAGGTGGAGAAAATGTAAATAATTAAACCCAACTAGTACAGGATTGTCAAGTGCATAATGCATAGCGCTGTCATGAGCCATTAGTCTATAACAATACATACACTAGTGAAGCTTAATGTCAAGATGACGGCTAGTAGCAAAATGGCCACTCAGTAAGTAGTGTGCAATTAGCAGTTACACATGTACCTTGTTGAGGAGTACAGCTATTACATACCTAAATATATGCTGCTTGTATCAAGTAAAACAAAGTTAACTTAAATACAACACAGCAGCACTCCAATGAAAGTAAGAATGTTGTATGTATGTTGTCTCCACATGTATGTAGACAACCGCTAAACATACTCTAATGGTCCTAATTAGCATTAGCATGGTAGCACACAGTGTAGGAGCAGAAACAATCAATTTTTATAGAGGAAGACATTTGACTGATAGAGAGCTACTGTATGTCACATTGTTTTTGTACCAAAGTGGTCATTTGTGGAAAATTTTAATAAATTCCCTGAAGGAGTTCCTGAGATAAGACGTTGATGAGAATGGGACAGACGTGAATTCACAGTGACCTCAATCTTTGGCCTTTGACTACCAAGTGTTATGAACACTTGTGACCTGACACAAACTTGCCCCACGGGACTTTGGAATTGACCTTAGACTTGTTTCAAAGTACTTGAGACTTCAGTTGGAGTTTCCCTAAAGGACCTGAAACAGCTGTGGCAATGGTGTGCTGAACTGTACATGACTGTTTTGGCTCCTGTATGAAAAATGTGGTGCTGTGTTATCATGTGACATGTTTTTGTACACACACACACACACATACTACAGATTTGTGAAGAGTGTGTATGCATCCAGTGCAGTGAGTGGCTGTCCATCAGTTCCACTTAGCTCAGCGTGGTAATTGGCCATCCACTGATGGACGTGGCTCTCTCTTCACGCTCCAGGGACCCCGGCTCTTTGGCTGAGGAGTGGGAGGCGACACGCTGGCATGGCACACACTCTTAAAATAGCGCTTCAAATCAGCCATGCTCCGGCAGCCGCTGCTAACATGTGGGGCGGATTGGAGGGCTAATGGTCTGTGTGTGTGTGTCTGTGTGTTTTTATCACATGGTATGAGGTCTAGAGGTTCTCTCTGGGGAGGATAAGGGGTTAACCTGGTTAACTGGAGCTGGTGGTGGTATTTAGTCATGTTTCCTTGTTCCCTGATTTTTTATTTTTGTTTCATCCATCACTCATTACTTTATTGTAGTGTCTTTCTCCCTCCTTCTGTCCTCCCACTTTTCTCACCCTCTTCTTGCTCCTCTCTCTTTCTCTCTTGCTGCTCATGCCCACAGGGCCTCCATTCTTGCTCTCTGTCACTATGTGCAGTGTCCCTGCAATAGAGATATAAATGGGCTGTGAGCAGGGGGCCCTGACTCCTATGCCATAAATCTACACTAACAGCTCAACAGGCACATGAGAAGTGGGGAGGGGAAAGAAAAGGAGAAAAAGAAAGAACGGCAGTCACATATCTAATGCATTTCAAATATATTTTGGACGATAGAGATTACACTGAAAAAAGGTGTTCATATGTTCATGTTTATGAAATAGGCTGGAGAGAATTACTGAATCAAGATATCACACCCTTGGAGGGTTGGGGTTAATTGTAAAGAGGTTTACAATGTAATGAAATTGGCTTTGAGGGTATGAGTAATATGCAGAAAGTTGCCATCATTTAAAACTGTTTATAAGATGCTGGATGTCTCTCATGAAACCTAATTTCAGAAAGTCTTCTTAGTGACATGTTTACTTAAGATAAAATAAATGTAGAAAATGTTGCACCCACATACTAACAAAAACTTTAGATGCAATTTATTGTTAAATAGTGTACCAAGGAGACAAATCATGATAAAAGGTGGGAAAAAACTAATATACAGATACGGAAAACGTTCTCCGTGAACTCATCTGAAGAGTTTTTTTTGTGCTTTTTGTCTTGACCTTTTTTCCCTTACATGAAAATGTTTTCCTTGAAATGCACTATTACTATTTGAAACTGTTAGATTTTTTCTAAATTTAACTCAGTGATATCTGCTGCCAGCTTTTTCATTTCTTAGTGACACTGGTCCCATGACCTTTCATCTCCTCAGCCACCCTAAAATGTCTACCCTTACAACTGCAGCGACATTGAGCTGGTGATGACTACGGTTTTTCATAAGATATTTTTCTCACTCCTCACACACTGTCTTTTGTTGTCTTTGAAATGTTCCTTTTTGTTTTATTCGCAACCTCACATCTCAGTGTTTTTAACTAACTCACTCAATATGTATAAAACATACAGTATGTTTAGTTTGTAATAAATCATTCCTCTCTTTACCCTTCTTTTCCCAGCAGTCCTATGCTCCACCCCCTCATCCCATGGCTCCTCCCAGCCCTAGCACCAACAGCTGCAGCCAGGGAGGGGCGGAGCAGCTGAGTAAGACCAACCTGTATATCCGAGGCCTGCCACCTGGGACCACCGACCAGGACCTCATCAAACTCTGCCAACCGTAAGTACTGGGAGCTGTTACCGTTTAATACAGAGGGTGGAAGCCTGCTCTTAAACATTGGATTTTGCAGTATGTGGTGTACTTGCTTCTCAGTAACATTTTCAGTAAACTGTCCAGATTTGTGTGTGTGAGTGCATAATAATCAATGGTACCTTTCTTGTGTGTGTCCACAGTACAACACACCGAAATGCATGCAAAAAGCTGATATTGGAGTAGATTGACTATAATGATTGATGAACAGTCCTATGCAGGCATTTCCACAACTGCTAGATATGATTAATACAAACATTTGAATACAGGACTCTATCTCCATCTCCCTGCTCATAATGTTAGTATAACCTACAGAAATGTTATCCACACTCATCTAACTTGGAAATGTGATGTTTCTACATTAATCTTTTCATATATGGCATGTTAATACAATCATTTTTATAAACACTATGAAGTGATAAAGATATTTCATGTGGGGGAATACATTCATATTTTTGTTCTGAAGTCCATAATTAGTCAAATGGGGAGATTTCTGTGACAAGATCATATTTCAGTAACTAGATGAATAAACCGCTGACAGACTAGAAACAAAACATTTTGTGTAAAGGATGCTGTGCTTAAAGTGGAAAACCAATTTGCTTTTGGAATCAGTGAAATATTTACAATAGCTTTTTGCTCCTGGGCATTGAACCATGAAGTTAACAGCCAAGTCAAATGTCAATCTGAGATGGTTCACCTGGCTGCCAGCTGTGGTCAGTTTGCCAGCCCAGAACTGGCTCCCCTTTACTCTGTCTGTAGCTGGGTAACCAGTTTCTTGCTTAACTAGTCCAACCAGCTACTCTACCTCTTTTGTTTTGGAAGAACAGATTATACAACTGTGTATTCAAGAGACCTTATGTATCTGTGCGTCTTTTATGGCTGGCAGATTAATTGAATTTTGATTTCAGTTACAATTTTGAACGATTATGAAGACAAAGTAATGTGGATATAACTATTATGGGCATCACTCCGTTTCACAGTGATTCTCTCGTTTTGTCTTGCGCTATAAATCCAGCACACGCCTTCAGCGATCTACAGTGCTTGCTCGCATCGGGTCAAGTGAAACATTGCCCGAGTTGACAGCACCTAATCTTGTTACGGTGCCTTCAATAAAAGCTCTGCAAGTAAAAAGTCAATAGAAATATCAAGACACCTGCTAAACAAGCATAAACTTGCACTAAAGTGATCATTTCAGCTTTGCTTGCAGTCTCTCATCCACCATCAGTTTAATTGTAGCAGGCTAATAGCTAATTGTTATGAACAAGCTAAAATGAAAGATGACTGTAGCCTTACTGTTAAAGAAGTGGGAGAGAAATGGATGTGGTTGTGTCACAGTGAGTCCAGCAGATTCTTGAGGTTATGACAGGCACTATTGTTAACCTTTTTGTTTCTTTTGTTTGTTTGTTTTTTGTAAAATAAAGACATACTACTAAGTAATTTCCTCTGTACTGTCAGTTACAGTTAGGTAGATATTTGTTTTCAGTTGAATCATATTTAAAAGTCCAGAACTAAGACATTTTTTAAAAAGTTTCAGAAATGCATGATGTGTCCAAATTTAATGAGTTATCATGTTAAACGACTGTGATCTCAATATTGAGCAAAAATAATTGTCATTATGATTTTAGCCCTAATCGCCCAACCCTAGTGTGTATTTGTAATAAAATACTGTTAAATATTCAAGGGAATTCAGTTAACTTGTAATACAGAGACAAACTTGACTTGTGCACACAATATTTTTGCAATTAACAATACACAAATGGCATAATAAAGCAATTACATGCCAAATTGATCCAACTAAAAAGCTCAGCTCACATAGGGAAGGAAAGGGTCCATGTACAAAACCTTGTACACCAAATTAAATTGCTACCAATTGAGTGTATTTTAAGGATACACACAAACATAGTCATAAAGCTCTGCCAAATGTTCTTGATAGAGAAAACACACATGCACACCTGCTTGCACACTGCTCAATAAGGCCTAATAAAGCTTAGATTGGACCGCCTCCCTCAGGAATCACAGACCAAGACCTCATCAAGCTGTAACACACAGTCAAAAGGGATTTCTTTTTCTCTGTGTCTCTGTCTCTCTCTCTCTCTCACACACAAGCAGCTTTGTTCGGCTCCATTAAGCCTTTTCACTTCTAAAATGGCGGGGGGGTTAAGATCATTAATGGAGACAAGGCCAGCAGATTGTGAAATACTGGTCATGAGCAAGTCTGTCTGGTTGCATAACCTTTTCTTGGCCATATTTCCAGAAATGTTCTGGTCAGATGCGGCCAATTATTCAGTGATCCTTTGGAGACATGAACATGCTGTCCAGCATATTTGGTAATGCTCCCGGTGGCCATGTCATAAGTCATGGATTTATTCTTGATACTGACCCATCAAAATTCCATTAGCCTGAGAGGCGGTTTGATAGGATTTGGTAAAGCACTCAGCATTTTGACATTGCATATCTATCGCTTAGCTTCTGTGTTCACCCAGTTGTACAGAGTTGGACAGTTTCAATTTCATTTCTAATTCCATATGATCTTGAATATTTTGAGCACAACTATTTGGAAGGGCAAGCCATATCGGGGCTTATGTAAAATACCCGGGGAGTGTGCATGTTTGTCAGTGTAGATTTGCATTCTAATATATAGCTTTTCTTCCTGTGTGTTATGGAAAGCTACTGACTGTCTGTTATTGCTTGGATCTGCCATGCTGTCTTCTAGTGGCTGTCCTTTTCTTCAGCTGTTACCACATCTCCTTGCTGTCTTTTTTCTTTTATCTCCTATTGTTCACATTGTGTGTATCGCCTGCCTAACACCCCCAAGGTTGCTTGAGGTGTGCTGTGCCAGTGAAAATCCAGTGCCACTGAAACTTTAATTAGCCAGACTGTGTTTCAGTGGCAAGTGGGTGACAGCATTCTAGAAAAGGTCATGTGACTCTTCAGCAGTCTGCAGAACCCTGGGTACCCCCTTCAGGTTTTTTCCCAGATACTCAATCTGCTTCAGCATCCAGCGCCTTCTCTCCTGGCCTTCAGCCTACCAGCTCTCCCAAGGAGACTCAGTGCTAACCCTCACTCACTGTGACACTGTATTTTTAGGAAAATAAAAAAACACTAGGAGCGTTCCAGTCACGTTAAGTGGACCAGCAATGTTTCCTCATCAATATCATAAGCCTGTCTGCGCTTACTGTGTTTTAGCATGAGTGTGTGAGCATGTAATCTTGCACAGATCCTTAGGAGAGTCAGCAACGAGATGAGTCACAGCTGATTCTTGGGTATGGGGTTGTTGTGTCATACACATTAAATTGCAGTTCTTTCTCCCCTGGTTCACCAGTATCTCAAAAGCAAGCATTCCACTGCCAAACTGTTCCATTCTTGACAACAGTCCATATTGTAGCTGATGATTAGAGGCTGTTGCACACTGCCTGAGAGATGCCAAAAACATAAATGCCTTGGTTGTAACTGTCCTTGTGAACTCTAATAATCTGTTGTATCCGGCCATACTTTCAGTAATCCTCATCAAGACCTCCCAAGGTCCCAAGGTCACCGTTCTTGCTTAAAATGCAGAAGTTTGATCTCTAGTTATAAAGGTAATCTCTAATTTCTTTCCTGCCACTATGTCACTCTTTACTGGTCTGTGCCCATCCAATCTTGTCATGTTTCCTAGTAGAACATTCTGGTTACTGCTAAATGACATAAAGCACTACAGTTACACAAGGCTCAGGCAACTTTCAAATTAAAATCTTATTCATTCAACACAAAGGTAAAATCACAACATGCTAGATTGCTAGTGTTACCAAAACAAACACATTAGATTTAGAAACTGAAGCATGTAGAAGGAAGAATTTTGGAGTCAAAATTGACTACTCATCGTTTGAGAAAGCTTTACCTTCGCTAGATGGCAGACATCTGCAGAAGCTAAATTAAACAATGAAGAACACCAAAGTTCTCACGGTGGTTGAGATTACATGCTGAGATCAGTTTATTGAGTAATTAAATACATTTGGGTGGGTGCTTAATCTCTTTTTATTCAGCTGGCTGGTTCTCCACAGCCCTCAGCCTGATATATGGGCATAGAGAGGCGACCAAAGAAGTGGAGTCGGGATTTGTTGGCTGAACACCCAGAGATACCAAGAGGCTTTCTAACTTTTCTAGGACAAAGGGATGGACAGAACAGTTACTGTGAGAAAAATTCCCTGGCCTAACTAGTCAATTTGAAGCACTTGGCCAACACCAACTCCAGCCACCCCAAAGACCAGTGCAGCCAGAACATTCAACCAGCCAGCACAACCCCTGAACACTTTAGGGCAAACAGACTTTATAACCAGATTCACCAGCCAGAAGAAGCATAGTGAGAATGGAAGCAGGTTGTTGGATGAAAGGTTGAAAGGAATTTCTTTTTTTTCTTCTTTACAAGGGCCCACACCTGCAATAACAGGGACAAACAGTTTAGATTTTTTCTGCCAGCAGACTGAATCCATAACTCAAACTGCCAAGAAGGCTAAGGGCCACAGAGATCTCTAAACCTCTAGTTCTTTGCCCCACCCTTCTGGTTCTACTCTCCCAATTTCAGTCATGGCCTAGTCACAGCTGTGCCCTCACTTGCACCAGCTTTCCTGTCCATACCATGGTCTGATCAAATGAACAGAGTGAGCCAAATTAAGAGCAAATCACCACCAATTGTCCAAATAACCTTTGCAGTATGTGCTGAGGGAATGGTGAAGATGGAGTTGAATAAGGAGAGGAGAGGAGAGAGAGAGCTGTGAGGTATGTTAAGCAGAGGAGGGCAGGGAAAGAAAAGTGAGGGGTGACCCTGGGACCACCTGTTTTTGTGGAGCAGAGGCATGGACACTCAGCAGCACCACATTATTCCTAATGACTGTCCAAGGTCTAGTGCTGACATTAGCTGCTGAGCTGTTGGAGCAGCCTGTCCCATGGCTCTGTTTCAAAAACTGACAGAGGACAGAAGATGCTTAAGTAAAGGTGCTTCAGTCCACTCTCAAAATTGCAAATTTGCCATCACCCCTCACCACATCGATACATATTATCTTTCCATTTTAGCTCAGATGCATATTTGGGATTTCTGTATGTATGTAAGCTAATGAATAATAAGAATTTACATCACAACAGTGACAAAAAATCCAGATTAAAAACATTTAATATTCATCATACTCAGTGATTAAAGTGTACTGATAATGGATCACTTTGTATTGTTTCTGACAAGGATACCTTTGAACTTCAAAATGTCCCATTCAATACAAAAAATGTACTGCTGTACAGGTCCTTTCAAAAAAGCAACTTATCATCCCATGAAAATCTTGACCTCCGCTGGTTTAATTTCTGTCCTTGCTCACCAGGTGAAACAGAGGTGAATCTAAAAGCAGACAGAATTTCCATGTCTCTGCATCTATGCATGCATCTTGCTATGTTTACTCGTTTAGCTTTTGTCTGGCAAATCACTGAACAGTGACATATGAGGTTGAAAGCTTTGAAGTTGTAAATGAAGTCATTATTTTGTGTTGCCAAATTTACAGTATAATTCAACTAACTATACTTAATCTGTTCTTTGAATTCCTAATCCTCACATTTTGCACAAAACATAGGTTTAGTCAGCGGTGAAAATGGTTTAAAGGCAGCTCTGTTTCCTAAATTGTTAGCAGTTGTTACCACGGCCAACTATTGTTTTTCTCTTTTTCTTTTCTTGCCCTTCACTTAGTGCTGCATGTCTCTCCACTTGTCTTTTAGAAACACCCCATCTACTCTTTCCTACTCCAGGTTGTGCGTCACTTAGGGGAATCAAACTAGTGCTTAACTGCTAAAACTTGGCACTTTCCTTCTTTTCTCTCCATCTTCCTCCTCACATCTCTTCATCATGTTAGTCTTTCCACTTTGCTTCTCCAGCAGAACCGACATAGTCATTTCGTTGTCCAGGCCAGGCTGACTAAAACACAACACCCTTTTCCTTCATAAACATTGATTTCATAGTGAGGGTGAGCACAGGCGCTGATTTGGCCTTAGGCTATTTTTTTTAAATTATTTATTCTCCCATTCCTGTATACATGACACATAGACAGCTTGCCTGTTTAGAAGCTGGAAAGAGCTTCTCTTCCACTCCTGCACTGAAACCAACTCTAACATTTAATACTTCAACAATGATTTCCTTGAATAGCATTTTAGTTTATTAGACTTTAATTATGAAACTAGGGCTTAAACTCACACAAAATAGATAATTTAAAAACAGTCAGGTCTACTGGGTACTCACCTCAGTTTGCCTCCAGCAACCAGTCTTGTAACATTCTCATCTGGATTTCTGGACTCTTTGGCTTTAACTATCTATCCTTCTCTTCTTCCTTTCATCTCTGCTCTCTCCATCTTCCTCCACTGATTTACCCTTTCATTTGAAGCGGTATCTGGAAAGCCGAGGCAGCCCCAGCACAGATGAGATGTGTTCATTTGTGCGTGTCAGACAGCAGTGCATGGCATGTGGGTTTGACAGGTTGGACACTTCCAAACAAACGGGGTCTATTCTGCTAGGCTGGTTCTGAAGAAGACCAGTATGTGTGTGTGAGAAAGACAGAGATTGTAACTAGCTACACTCAGAACACGCTAGTGCTTCCCACTGTCACTTGCTGTCACTCGTGACTTTCTTCGATGCACACTCTTGGTTAACACTCACACTTTACCAGTCATTCACCTTTCCAGGCTCAGTTTGAAACTGGGCATCATGTCCCTGTAGTGAACATCTTTGTTGCACCTGCTGTACCTTCTAACCCTTTTATACTCTCAACTCTCTCTGGCTGTAGCAAATACACCCTCGGTCTGCTGCTTAAATGGTTGACAGGGCCAAGCAAACAGGGCACAGACCTTATGTTCTTCATGACACAGTACCATCATACTTTAGATTTTGGGAAACATTTAAGCATCATATTGTGATCTGGCAGACAAAATCAACACAATAAAGATGCAGCTTGAAGTCCGTTCATTTCCTACAGAACTGAGTGACTGCAGCACCTCGGCCAGGCTGTGATCGCACCAGTTTGTTGAATTTAGCCATGGTCGCACAGATCATTAACTGTCATCAGCTATTCTGATATTAATTTTTCTGCACCAACTGAGGTGATTTCTTTTCATTAAAATTCTTTTTACCTGGCAAGTGTGAATTGGATGACAAGTTGATAAGAACCATTCAAACTTTCCCAGCTCCCTACATAATAGGAATAGATTATAGCTGGGAGCAGTAATACGGCTACTGGGCTCCAGTCAGGCAATTTATAATGGAAAAGAAGGTGATTTAAAAGTTTTAGCATGTGTTCAGAATTCATTGTTGGAGAGTTTAAAACAATTCATCCTTGCATTATGGGATTTTCAATAAAAGAAAGTTTTAAAATTCAGATAGCCATAGAGCCTCCATCAGGGAAGTTGTTCGCCCAGTTTAGTCTGTCACTTTGGATGAGACTGGATTTGTTAAATCTGGTCCATTTGTTTTCCACTGAATGTGCTCCAGTTAGCGTATGTCTTGCTGTGTAACTTTGTCATGAATAATCAATTGCCCATTATCCATTATTAAAATCAATACAAAACTCAAAATATTATACATTTCAAGATAAATAGAATCAATTTAACACATTTAACATACCTGGTATTTGATGCAAAAGTAACTTTACATAGAAATGTAAGCCTAAAGATAGAAAGTGGAAGTTTTGTTTTTACTTGGGGGAAGCAGTAAAAAGAAAGAAAAATAAAAAAAAGGACACAGAAAGCAACAGAAACCGTAAAGCAAGTGTGTGATAAGTATTCAAAATTAAAGACAAAAGACAAACGATGCCAAAACACACATGAAACAGTTCTTGAAGGCTGCACTGATACCAGTGTGTTTTTGCCCCAAGAATGTGACATTTAAGTAAAACGAAAAAAGTATAAACTTAGAGTATGGCTGGTTCCAAGACGTTTCCCACATTTAGAGACACTATTAAAGATTTAAGAGTAAATATTTGCCAGTTTACCACAGATGTGCCAAGAAAACATCCAAACATCCAAATATCATGATGAAATTTGCTAAGAAAAAGATGCTAAAGCCAAAAAAAAGGAATTATTCAGTTTGTTGTAGTTTGAAGGTTATCATGTAGCTGTAATATATTTTAAGACATCTTTATTGTAAAAAAAAAAAAAAAATAAGTGATTAAATAAGCACATAAAGCAGAGTAACTTGAACCAAGCCAGGCAACAGATAGCTGTGGTCCAACAAACAAAGTTTTGTGTTTAAGACTAAAAAGGAGAAACCTGAAAGTTGACTTTGGATTCACTTTGCTAAAACAGTGTCATAGTCTCCATGCAGTTCCATGCTGGGATATAGATAAAGGCCATTACCACCAAACTGTCAGCTCAGAGGCTCAGAGGTCATGAGAAGAAGTCATTGATATCAACTCTGTGGTGGACAGAACAGCTGCTCTGGTCCCCGCCAGGTGTCCGTCAGGACAGTTTTGTCCTCTTCTGTTTTTTTTCTCGTCTCTATTCATTTTTTCTGTCCCTGTCATTTTCTCCTATGTCTTTCTCTGTTTCTTATTTGTTTTTCTGTACATCATTTATTTTCAGAGGTTTTCTTATTTTAGCCACCAACATTCTCCTTATTTTACCTGCCTAAAAATGTGTCCCCTTTATGGAATCTTTCCTGTGCTACTGTCTCTGCAGCTGCTCCTCTTCTTTCTCCACTTACTTCTGTCAGAATGATCTTTGCTCCAGGAGTTTCTCTTCCAAGTTTCCAAATTTTTACTGTAAAAACTGTGCATAATTTGGCTGGAGACCTACAGTATTACAAAAGACTTGGTTTTATTACAGTTACCCAAAGCATTTGGAGTATCATGCTAGTACTACCTTAGGTTACAGTACATACTGTAGCTTAAGCCACAAAAACACCTCAGCCTGAGATTTAAAATTTTGAGTTGATAGTAAATAAACTGTTCAAGAAATTTTAGTTGGAGATTGGAAAATCTCACACCACATTTGTTGTTGTGCGTCTCTGGCACCGCTGTCATTTCACTGTGACTTTAGCATTCACACTGCAAAAAAGATGCATATAGATATATCTGAATCTTAAGATGAGCTACATCTAAACAGATTTTCAGTAGTCACGTAGCAACAGCCTCAGCAGCAACATTTTATAAAGGAATATTTCAATCCAAAAAAGCTGCCTAGTGTTCAGGACACCTGACCTCGGTCTGAGTGAGGGAGATGTGTTCCCTGTGGGACATGCTAGCTGCTACAGGATAAGACAGGGGACGACATGCAGGCGCAGCTGCCACACACTGCTTTTATACTGCAAAATGATTCGTACTGATTCTCAGTGACAAGATGTGGATGCACATCCTTGCCTATAAATTATACTGTATTTGTATATTACCTACATTACCTACACACATGCACATTGTGTGAATGTTTGAGTGTTTGCTGTTTGTCTGAGATCATCCTTTCATCCTCTTTATATTTGGCTCTTTCTTATATCCTGTTTCTCCTTTGTGATCATTTCTTTTCTGACCTTTTTTAATGTCCTTGCTGCTTCAGTGACACCTACGATGCTGTATCTCTTGCATAAGCCTCAGCAGCTTAACTAAATTAAGCACATCATTTTAAATTGTAGGTTATCTTGAAAACTGGTTGACAGACAACTGATGTTTTAATCAACAAGACTTTACTGGAGATTGTCTCATCCTTCAGATTTATAAACTTATTACAGTCTTGGCCTGTTACACTTGTTTGTTGGTAGGAAATTGGTGTCAAGATTGTCACTATAACTAACAGATTGAAATAATATATTTAAATGTTCCTCTGTGCTGCTTATAAGAGCACCAATACAACCACTACACATTTTTAATAAAGCACCGTACTTCATAAAGTTAGGAAACATCTTTGGGTAATAGTTACCACACAGGTCAAATAGTAAATCTGGATGAGTAGGACTCTTAGTGTGGCACCTTTTTGTCAGCCTCAGTATCATCGTTCTGCTTATTATTTTATGTAAAGTCCCACAGGAGGTGATAGATTGAAGTCATTGTTCAGTATAGTGTCCTTGTGCACCTGCCCCTGTCTCCCTGAACAGGCCTGAAGCAGAGTTTTCTGCTTTTATACAATTCAGTCTCAAAGCTGAACACAGTTAGGCCTAACTTCTGCATGGGTTTATTTTGTGCGCTTTTTTCTCCATTCTTCTTTTCAATTCATCAAGTGGAAACCAAATGGTTACTCAATTGGTAAATGTAATATACTCAAGTCTTCCTCTGCAGACACACCTCACCAAGCATACCATATATGCAGGGGCCTTTGGAGAATATGCAGTAGATACTACTTCAGGTTTCATCTACCTGCTGTTCGAAGCACTGCTCCGCTGTGTAATGACACACGCTCACACACACACACACACACACACACACACACCCTTGAAGAATGTCTCAAGAGGCTGAGCACAAGGTCTTTGGTACAGTCCTTGGGTGGTCCGTCCATCCTTTCCAGTGTAATGGCAGCACCACCGTGACGTGATGTGGTTCTGGCCAGCATTTACTTCCTGCATACAGCAAAGAGTCACTTCACTTTCCCAGCTCTGATGATGGAAATGGAATACATCTGGATCGTGTCATCCAACAAGAGAGTGAGGAAAGGAAGAAATGCTTTGCTGGGATGTAACTTGTTCGAATTTAGCTGCCCTTTTAAAAATGCAGCTGAGCTTTTGGCTCAGCATCTATTTTATCATGTCAGCGCCCAGACAGCTGTCAAAGGAATGATGTGTTTTATATCTACCACAATTTGTTCATTTACATAACCCTAACATAGTTCATGAAGATTTCTGGCATCTTCTTTTCATAGGGTTGATCTGATATTGCATGAGTATGATTGCCATGGGATTCCCATTAGATTCAAAGAGGAAGCGAGAGACAAAATGTGAGAAATGTAAGATAGAAATTGTTAGGACAGTAGAGGGACATTAAGAGAGAAAGAGGGAGTGAGAAAGAGCTGGAGAGAGGAGAAGATTTGTGAGGAGGGGGGTGGACCAAGGGCCAGCAGAGTCAGAGATAAGAGGCTACGAGAGTGATTGAAATAGGATTAGTGGAGACAGGCTCTGCATCCCAGCCACAGCATCACAGCGTTAAACCTGCGCTTCACAGGGGCTTGTCTCTGTCACATCAAAGCTTCACCAGGCCTGCCTGGCAGTGAGGCAAAGAGGCCGCCAGCAGGTTCGTCCATAGCCACACAGACGCATGCCATATACACAGACATGCTGATCACATTCACCATCCATCTCTAGCATGTCTCCGTTACGGGCGCTGAGCCGGCTCCTTCCACCATACCTTTTTTATCTCGCTGCAGTGCCTTTGTGGTGTATTTGGACCACGGATAGGATGCGTTGATGAGCCATCTTTAACATTTAATGAGGCCAACAGCGATGAGTTGGCATTGGAAAGCTACTGTCTCTTGCTTCTCCAGCATCCAAACAAAGTTTTAATGAGAACTTTCCCCCAATATGTGCCAAAAGCACTAAGCTTTTTAACTGCTTCTCAGACTGAAAGCATGCAAAATATTTTCACTTAAGTACTGAAGCAGAGCAGAGGTGTCTGTGTGTGTGTGTGTGTGTGTGTGTGTAAATAAACTGATACAGGAGCAAATACACTAGTTGGCTGAGTTATTGATTTATCATTGGCATCCCATTTGGTTACGTTACCAATATATGGTTTCGCAGTTGAAATAAAGTAATATAACATCTCTATCTATCTTTATCATGTTGTAAAATTACATGTACCAAGAGAGAAGATTTTGTCCATATCACATATTCTTACTTAGTTTCTCCACCCTTTGTGTCCCAACAAACAGTGAAAGACTGCAGTTGCTAACCCTACTCTAATCAAATGAATGCTCACTGTTCCATGTTCATCTTGTGTACTTATGCTTGAGAGTGTCTCAGTGTGATCAAACAATGCACATTAGTCCTGTTCTGTTGCAGTGGATTATGGATCCCTGTAGCTAAAATGGCCTATTTATCTGCTGAAGAGACACAATCCACTGATTGGTGAGTGCTGTCTCTGTGTGTTCATATTTGTATGAGTGTGCGTGCATGTGTACTCGTGCGGTATCTGTACTTGTGTGTGTGAGGTGGTAGTTTTCGTCTCGGAGCTCATCAGTTCATATCCACCCACCCACCCCACCGCAGCATGCAGTAAATAGAGTCTCCGCCACTCGTTGAGAAATGGCACAATTATCTCCTGCTGGTGAAATATGGGCCGGGATGCATCACTGCTTCTTCCCTACATAATGTGTGTGTTTATGTGCGTGTGCGTGTCAGATGTAGCTGTCGTTCCTCTGCTCATTCATTGTAATGTTCATTCAACACACAGGGAATTGCTCTCACTTATGGATTTATACACAGACTTGTATATATAACATACACAAGTTTAACTGTACAAGCAAAAGCACATCTGTGCATATACTCACACATACTGGATACAAATATATGAGGTATCCACACATGCAGATTGGCACACACACTCAAACTGTATTTACAGTACACTGCTATAGTGCTTCTCGCCCTACACACAGTGCAGCACGTTGCAACTTGAGCTGAGACAAGCAAATAGAGTAACTCGCTGTCAGTCACTAAGGCCAGTCTTTCAGTTCCAAAGAATTCATGGGAACCCACAGTGCGTACGGAACTGTGGAGGAAAGAAATGTGATAACTCCCAGTTTTTGTAGGGAGCATCGACAGCTTGTTAACTGATCAGTGCGCTGGACTTTTATTCGGTTTTACTCCCTTTGCAATATGTTCATTGCTTTTGTTAGATGTAAAATCAGAATTTAATATGTTGTACCGTGTACTAATATCACAGCTTAACATTTAAGACTGTCCACTGTGCATATATGGTTTTAGACCTTTTGAAAATGTTCAGTGATTCAAAAGTCAGAGGGCTGCACATTCACTGGAAGTCAGCCATACACATAATGTTATTAACCTCAAGTCATTTCTCTCCCCAATGGCTTTTGACATTTGTGCTACTTTTCAGAATGCTTGTAAATGGCAGAGTATGTTAAATACTTTAGCCGCGGAGTGGCAGTCTTAGTGAACTGCCCCACCGGTCAGAGGTCGTGGACTGTACTGTGCTATAGGTCATTCTGAATCAAAAACTTTTTTTTCCCTTTTTGTTTTTTCACAGGTATGGCAAAATAGTGTCAACCAAGGCCATTCTGGATAAGAACACCAACCAATGCAAAGGTAAGTCATTAGAATGTCAGTCTTGTAAATCCACCTTGTTTTAGTGCACCAGCTATCGCTCGTATACTGTCTTGCCACAGCAACAGCAATTCAAAGCCCTCCAAGCAGAGGAAGCCGTAGGAAGCTGTAAATCAGTGACTTAGTGAGTAGCTGGCTGAACACAGCAGGAAGGCTTCAATGCCACTGCCCTGTTTCAGAGGATAAGCAGGCAAACAGCTGTTGTCTCAGCTACTCCTTATCTCCTTTTCGATTTCCTGTTTTGTCATATGGAAGACAATCTTTTTAAAAATGTCTTTCTGTAAAGGGTCTATTAGTGTCTGCAGAGAAAATAGTGCACACATACTGCAATGATACTACTGGCTCCTTTGAAATAGTTTCTACAGCACACACAATACACACATTTACATGCTTGAACATTCACACGCACTAGGCCAATTAGAGGGCTAACAAGCTTGTTGGGATTAGATGAACTTTAATTACTAGCATTGTCACACTCACCTTCCTGGGGTCTTTGCTCTGTTTTCTTTTCAGCCACCTGTGTCACATGTCTATAAATACATTTAACAAGCGTATCTGTTTTTGTTTATTCAGTTCATAATGATCAAGACCAGTCTTCAGTAAAGTAAGAGTGAAAGAGAGAGAATGGAGCAATAGAGGGATCAGGGGAAAAAGAATAGTGTGCTATTTTTGCGAAGGTGTGTGGCAGCACTGTTTAAGAGCTATTGAAGTTCCATCAATACTTTTAATTGCTTTTTTGTGGTTTCTCGGCCTCTGAAGTGTGGCCTTTCAAGGTGAAGCTGCCTTCTTAACCCTGCCCCACAGCTGAGTTTATCCTGCCAGGCATTCTCTGGGGCAAAATGTTGAGGAAAAGATTCTCTGCCTTTTAGGGGTTAGAAAAAAAGGGTGGATTATCTTGACAGGTCTTTTCTTGTGAGTCCTGCTGGCTGTTAAAGACATCACTGGATGCATATTGGTGTGAGGGGATGTATCTACAGGTCACAGGATGAACAGGAGGAGAAAGACAGAGTCAAGGAAGGTTGGGCAAAATGAGACCAGAAAAGAGGCGAGGCAGACTTCTGTGTTTTGATCACAGGTTATGGCTTTCTGTGTCCAGCTGATCTGAGTTATGCACAGCACAAAAAAAAAAATAAAAATCTGATCAGCTTAGCACTGTGTTGTGTGACAAGGCTTCCCATAAGTCCATCCATTATCTATGTATACCGCTTATCCTGAGGAGGGTAGTGGGGGGCTGGAGCCAATCTCAGCTGACATTGGGCGAGAGGTGGGGTCCACCCTGGACAGGTACTGGGCTGACACATAGAGACAAACAACTATACTCACTCCTATGGGCAATTTAGAGTCGCCAGTCAACATAAGCCGCATGTCTTTGGACTGTGGGAGGAAGCTGGAGCACCCAGGGGGCCTGTGGCTCAGGAGGTAGAGCGGGTTGTTTCCTAACTGGAGGATTAGCGGTTCGATTCCCAGCTTGTCCAGTCAGCATGTCAAAGTGTCCTTGAGCAAGACACTTAACCCCCCAGATGCTCCTGGTGATAACACCGGTGTGTGAGTGTTTGGGAGTGCAAATGGGTGAATGGCCAAGTAGTGTAAAAGCACTTTGAGTGTGTTGTAAAGCATAGAAAAGCGCTATACAAGTATAAGACCATTTACCACAGGCACCACCATGTTGCCCTTCCCATAAGTCATCCTCCTAAAATGCAGCATTGCCCTGGAATGCAGCACTGCTGTTGCCAGGAAGCAAATATACAGCAAACATAAGGCATATTTATGAGTGGAAAGGATGGTCCTGCTCCTGTGAGAGAGAGGGAGGTGGACAGCGGAGATCTGTATGTAGAGGAAGAAATAGTGTGAAATAAGGGCTGAGTAACCTTGAGGAGAAAATTACAGACCTTCAGTGTTTGAAAGACAAGTTGAGCAGAACAGAAACTACACAAAATTATCATTTCTGTTGCTACACAATCACATCCCTCTCATATGTATCTCACTATCTCCTGAAAGCTGAGCAGGTATCACAGCATAAGTGAGCCACACAGGTGTACTGAGGCCTGATGGGCTGGCATGCCTCCACACTTCTGGTAACAAAGCGAAATCAGCACATCGCCCTGATCTAGTCATGCTTTGTTTCCAGTCATCTGACCCCCTGACCCTGACACTTGTTTAAATGTCAGAGCGGCGGCTTATCACCACTGTGCCGCCATCACACAGCAAGCTTCCCTCGTCCCTCTTCCCTCTCCGTCTCTTCTCCTTCTCCACCTCCTCTCCTCCCCCTTGTGTTATTTGTGTTTAGTTCAGCTCAGTGAGCGCACCGCCAAAACAGCGTGAGAAAAAATACGGTCAGAACCGGTCACCTTTGTGAGAGAGATATACTGAAAGAGAAAGATCTGCAATCAGCCAGTGGAAAGCCAGGAGACCACCAGTAACTTTCTATTCTAGTTGAATTAAATGGTAAGGGGTGTCCAAACCTTTAACTTGTAGTGTAAATTACAGTGATATTGCACAAGACTTTCCACCACATCTTGTTTACTTGCACCTGCAACCTGGATTAGTACACAGCTACTGTAGGAGTACATACAGTATGTGTACACTCATGTACCTTTGAATACATCTACACAATGTACCTATAGTGTTTATAATATTTTAATACATAAATGTTAAATGCTGATGAATGATGCTTTCTATATTTACAGGCGTCATAGAAATACTTATTTTAGTGTGCTTGCAGTACAGACATAAAGCAATACAGGTATGGCGCCTACACACAAACATGCACACGCAGAGTTTCCCCTATATCATACAGTACATCTGTCTATTCGTTTGCCCTCAGTATACAGACTCAGTATATGCTCTAGTGCTGTAAGCGCCTGTTTGAAGTACACAAAAACTGCACACTAAAACCATGTAGTACATCTCTCCCACACATTCAAACACAAAGGGCAGCACTCGCACACACAAAGACTAATCGTACCTGCGCACTCACCCCACATCCATCTGCCTGAGGTGTTCTAGGCTCTTGCAGCAGCAGTGGCCATGCAACAGATCTATCAATCCTCTTCCTAACATCACAGCATGTGTGCCAGCCTGCCTGTTCTGGCTGCTCTCCTCCACCACCACACCACGCAGGCCCTTCAGTGAGCCTCTCTCTCTTCCTGGGCCTGACTCAGTCTCTTTCTCCCTACCTTTACTCTATGACACACATGCACAGGCTTCCAGGCACAAACACACATTACTGCGTTTGCAGGAGTATACCACAGATGCATATATGCTGTGCATGCCAATCAATACACACATAAACACACATGCTTTGGATGTAGTGTAGTTCAGAGAGAAATGGAACAGGAAGTTGTGAAAGGGCTTTAGGGCTGTCAAGCACCGTGGGTAAGAGGAGGCATTCATGCTCTTCATCTCTCTCTCTTGCTCTCATGCTCCTCTACACTCTCACCCTGCTTCTCCTACCCTCTTTGTCTGTGTTTTTATTTTTCTCTCATACTCTATCTATATATGTGTCTTTGTGCTTTCACATTTATCGTAGAAATATAGCTGAGATTTGGGGTTTGCATCACTGACAGACTGGGGGATTGAGGATGGCAGAGGGAGAGAGAAAAGGAATAGATTGTGAAAACCCAAAACCACTCATTTGCCATCTTTGCCCACAAGGGCCTGTTAAGAGGCAGTGGCGGCCTTTGAAATAAAGCAGGGCCGAGCGAATAGAGACATTTTATTTTTCCTGCCAGAGCCCAGAGGCAAAGGAAATGACCTCAGCCCTTTAAAGGACCTCTGTTTCCTCCTCCACTGCTGGGAGATAAGGCTGTGCCGCGATTCATCGGCCTGACTGGCACTCTGCCACAGTAGCCCACCGCACTGAATTGTGGGAGATAGATGAGATGAGAAGATAGCCTCTTGTGGTTGTATGTTTGTTTGTTGTTGTTCATTTTTTGCCCTGTAACTTGCCATCCATTTTGTACGAGGATGCTAAAAAGTCACAAGAGCATTACATGTACTTGCATGTTGATGAAATTATTTAGCCGTTACCCTATTATGTACTTGACTGGATATAAAACATGCTAACTTCCTTTTCCCAGCAAATTAAGATCATGTTTTCAGTATCCAAGTGTTTGTTTGTAAAGTTTGAAACCGTATGTTTGGTTGAATATCCATGATGATAATACTGTACATTCAGTTCCTAAAATGTTGACCCACTGAACTCCTTGCCTTTTGAATACTGATTCAGTTTTGCGTAGTTGGGCTGCGCATGCCGTCTCTGTGTGGTGCAGTTTAAAAGCCTGTTAGAAGCTTGACTATTACAATCTGCTCTTACAGTACCACAGGATCGGCCTAATGGGCAAATATAGGCAATGTTACATTCTGTAAAAACAGATTTATTGCTGCATCAGAGCCTGAGTGGAGTATTGCATGACTCTGAACATAAGGGCTATTGATGAACTGAGGTGATGCTCTCCAAAAAGCCTGTTTTTCATTGTCATGTGCATGTGTATCTGTGTATTTGGGGTGGGGTAAGAAGGAGGGGGGAGATAAAGCAGAGTACTTTTTGTATCCGTTATTGGTTTCTCATTAGAAGGCTGAGGGATAAACATTTGTCTATGTTGTACATGATGCCAGCACAATTAAGGATTCTCTTTGCCGCCCCCTCTGCCCTTTGAAAGTGAATTATGTGCAGATGAGAATCTTGACTGAAGTACAGCCAGCAACGGACCTTTTCCAAATGCCTCTGTTCCCTCAAAGCCTTTCCTGAAAGAAGCTAGAATGACTGAAGGAGACAGGGAGAGAAAGCTTGTGCTGTTTCCCGCTTGTACTGTGTATTAATGACTCTAATTAGTAAAAGCTGAGGGATAATCACATTGATTTGGACACATTCAGCATGCAGAACCTCATTGGGTAACACCCGCAGCCTTTGTTAGTATTCCCCATTACTTACACACAAACATACACACAAAACACCTCTTCTCTCCTGTATTCCACCACCCTCATCTGCTGCCACTTTCAGTATCCAGTTTCAGTAAGTTGGCTGTTCACCAAGTAGTCGTCTGATTGGCCAAGTCTGACATAAATAGAAGCAGCCGGGCCATCAGCGTCGCATTCCTTGAGATCTGACCTTTTGTACACCCTCCCCTTCCTGTGCTGTTTTTCAATGTGGTCGTTGTCTGTATATGTGTGTGTATTTTAAACGCTTGTGTGGGTGTGCCTCTGTGTATGTTTCATCGTCATGGGGAGGTGAGATCCAGAAGGTTTCCCAAGCTCATTTTTTTGAGAATTTGTTCTCAAGTGTTATTGTTAAATCTGTAATAGATTTCAGTGGAGCACAAAAAGCCTCTTTGCAGTCTCTGTTGCAAATCTTTCTCACCAGCTTCTCCTTTAGTGGCTGGGGGGGG
>NW_018127914.1:2937661-2956516 GCF_001952655.1 Monopterus albus
ATCTTTCTCACCAGCTTCTCTCTTAGTGGCTGGCTCAGTCCATTTTACAGCACAACCCTGGACTCCCTTGTCTTGCCTGTTGATAAATGCCTCAGAGGACACTGTTGGAAGGTGAGGGGGTGTACCTCCAATCATCTCTTATCCCACACTTAACCCATGAATGGTAGGAAAGTCACAATGAAAGATATGGCCTTCCACTGACCTGCCAAGGCCCTGGCCGCTTGCACATATCCTGACTAATGATCATACCCTTGATTAGTTAAGGAAGGCATAAATCATAACTGCAATGAAGAAGGCTAGCTGGGGGGTGGCCAGGCCGTTCCTCATGACTAACTAACAGACGCATGACAAAAGAAATGGGCCTCAGAGTTGTTTGGAGGAACAGGACACTTTGTCTTTCTCTAGATTCTAATCTTTGAATCTGGCGTGAGAGTTCCTCCATATTCCGAGGCCACTATTTCAGTTGATCTGAGTTTGTTCAAATACTTAGTCTGTCCTCGCGTCTCACTGGTGGGGCTTTCAGGCCTACTACCTTACTCCATTACATTGCTTATTACGATCTGCTGGGGATAACATGGTGGTGCACAAGATGGCATCTAGCACAAATATATTCAAATGAGAAATTTCTCACATATGGCCAGACTGATGGCAGAACAGGTATTTTATTATACCCAATAGATGAAGTGTAAAAGGAGGACTGCACCTGCTCCTTGTGTAAAAATGTGCTTGTACTGCTTGTGGCATTTTCACATCAACAGGTACCATAATGGGCAGCTTTTCAAGGTTGTTTGACATTTTAACCTGAGTGTGTGTGCATACTTGTTTTACTATGAATATACATCAGAGTAACATGCGGTTTTGTGAATATTGTGTGCTTGCATTTACCAGCTTGTGTTCGCTTGTATACTCTTAGGTGTTAGTACTTAGCTGTGGAAGTGCATGTGTGAATATACATGCTGGTGGGCAAATTTGAGTGTGTGTGTGTTCTTTCCGATATCCATGTGGGGGTTCTGTATAGCCACTCAGTTTTTTGCCACAGGTCTCATTTTAACAACCTCTTGACAAGTAATTAACACCCTTCAGGTCTCAAACCCTTTCTCGAGTGCTCTTCACACATTGCATCAAACACATTAGGTTTTGCTATTAAGCTAGCAAGCTGATGGAGCTGAGTGTTGATGCCATTCACTGTGTACAGGTCTGAATGACAATGATGTTTGCAGTTTTACTCCCACAACCCCCCCACACACACACACACACATACACACACACACCCACAAAAAATGTTCTGACACTTCAAAATCAGAGCTAATGCTAATGCTACATCCTCTGAGACCAGACTTCATTTGCTCTTGTACCAGGTTTCAGCAGCACAATGTGGATTGTAGCATAACTGTAGGCCTCTCCGCTACTATCATGCTGAATTTAGAGCTGAACATGTAGTCAAAGCCATATGGTGATGTATGAATATATATTAATTTAATAAGGAAAGGAAGAGAATGAAGAGACAAATGACAAAATAAATAAGAAATGCTGAGATAGAGAAGAAATTATTATGGTGAACCCATATGTTGAAATACTTTCATGTCTGACCTTGGGAAATGTTAATCTCACAAAGTACTGTGTTTTACATTTCATCCTCGCTTCAGTATTACCGACATAGCTTCATTATGATATTTCCTGTGGTGTTATTTGGCAGTCATTACAGAATTGGTTTCTGATGAATTACAAAACAGTAGAAAGTGTACAGCTAGCATCAGGGTTACATGAATGTTGAATGTGCATCCAGTCTTTTGGCAACCGTATTCCTTAATTCTGTACAGTAGGTGCATTGCTGTTATACAGAACCCATCTATAATACTTGCACAGATATTGGATGAGGAATTTCTTTTTTCAACCTTCTGTTCAGTTTATCTTGCACAGTGAGCTACCAGTCCCCCCCTTGGCTCTAAGCCCTGGCACTCTGCCCTCTGCAGATCCCGACTGCAGCTCTCTGACAAGGACACTCCTACACCTGAGAGAGGAGATGACAAGAAATACAATACAGCCAATAGGCTGGCTGCTTCAGCCCAAGACGAATGCCTTTGCTATAAATCCATGTTGCAGGGTTGATAAGTTAATTGCCTGTACTGCTATCTCCTTGCCTGTGTCTAATATAAAAGAGCTCAATGTAAGAGTTATTTTACAACAACTGGGTATTTTCTCCTGTAAGTGCCAGGCAGGCAGGATGGTGAAACTAGAGGGGCCTTTATTTTGACTAGTTCTAATTTCTGCAGTGAGTCTGCGTGCGTAAAAGCAATTTCAAATAACTTTTTGCATGTGTTTGTGCTTGCATATTTTTGTTTTATCTCCCCTGCACAATGTGTATTTAGGTTCATGAGTGCAGAAACACTGTATGGATTTTGACCTTTTTCATGTTTGCAGATGATGGTTTATTTTATAGGATATCAGATGTAGATGAGGTGGTACTATTATTTTTAGGGGAAGTGTTGCCTTATGACTTGTCAGTGCTGTTAATGCTCTGACAGCAGTGATGTGGTCAGAGGTCCTTAACTCAAAGCTAACATTTTAATACACAACTTTAAAAAAAAAAAAAAAAGCATGTGCATTGCAGATGTGTCCTGTTGGATCCTACAGCTAAAAGACAGATTTATGATCCTCCCATTTACTCACACACCCACACATGCACACACACACAAGAAATTTGGAGGTCACACAATCTGTTGTACACACCCATTCAACAAACACACAATATAGAATCACACATTCACGCACACATGCTATCACACAGTTTAGTGGAGGGCAGCCACAAAAGTTATCATCAGTCAGCTGCTGTAGAGGCAGGATAAATGGAGGAGAACAGAAGAATGCAGTCCCAGTGAGGATGCTCTCCTCTGGGTTTGGAGAGTGACCAAGGCGGTCTCGGCTTGGCCACATTTAGCCATGGATGCCATGTTGCTATTTAAAACCCCTGTGCTCTCCCTCAGTGTTTGCACTTCTCACCACAACCTCCCCAAACCACCACCCACCCTCCCTGCAGGGCAGAAGAACTGGTCACACCCCCAGATGGACTAAGGACATCTATAAATGTACTGTGCACTGTACAAGCATTGAAGTATTTCAGTGGCTTCTTTTCAGTCATGTATTGTAAGTAGTTTTTTTCTGAATTGTTTCTGTGAGGACATGTCACATCAACAAAAGAAGTTTCTCAATGAGAATAACTGTCACAATTATTTTGTTTTATTTTTCATATTAAATCATCTGTTATTTTTGCGCAGGCAGTCAATTAATCAAAGTAATTTTCAGAAAATAAAGAGAAACATTTTCCAAGGGAAATTCTAGTTTTTAGGTCCAGTATTTAGGTTGCTTTGTCCAATCAGCATTTAAAAGCCTAGATGAATGAGAACGGCTGTGTTTTTCATGCACCGTGAAAGTCTGCACAGCCTGATACCATCCCTACAGTGAAGCATGGTGGGCTCTTCTGAAGTCCACTGTCATCTTCAGGTCCACGGCATGATGCCAAGACAGTGCTGGAGTGGTTTTGGGACAGTTTTTGATTTTTAAAAATCAAATTTACACGTTGACCTTGTCAGTATGAGTTATGGAGTGCTGCAAAAGCTGCAATCAATTAAAAATTCAATCTACCACACAAGAAAGTGTGCAACGAGTGGAGGGGTCTGAATACTTTCTGAAGCCTCTGTATCTGTGGCTCCAAGTCAGACTGAAGTCAAAATGATGTACATACTGTTGGGTTGAACGTGATGGGTACTACAGCTGTACCATGAATCATGAGATTTATATTACAGGGGTTGTTATGCATATTTGTCCATGGAGTAGCCCATCTATCTCCTCTATTACCCATAATTACTTTTAAACATGCAAAGAACGAATTATTAACATAGGTGTGACCACAATGATTAATTACCCATGTGCAAGAACAGCTTCAGAACTCTTCTTGATGACTCACAAGAACGTAAACAATTACACTATTTGCCACTGTTTGCCCCGTACGCCACTGTGATGCTCAGTGACTTGTCGTTGATTCATTATTCATACTTAGGGATTTATTATTCCATTGTATGCTGTGCAAAATGAGATCATTAGGGTTGAATATGAGAATGTGAAAAATGGAAATATTGGGGAAAATGGTGGATATACTGAGTACGAAACTCTAAACAATCCTGTATTAGCAGATAAAGAATGGTAATTTCCCCAGAAGTAATTAGGATTAACATAATATGATGGTGAATGCATGAATGATGCATGGATGATTGATACGTTGATACACACACTGTAATAAGTCCCTTATCTCCACTCTCTGCTGAAGACTTTTGTGTGGAGTGTAGCCTAAGGTTGCATTTGCTGTAGTTCTAGACCTCCACAGGGGGGCTATGTTAGAGAGCACCCTGCCTGATACAACATACAAGAAGCAGTGGTAAGCATACTGTAGCACCGCCCTGTAGTAACTGATTGAAGATGGCCCTTTAATCTTGACAGACTCACTGTTAAAGCCATTTCACGAAATATGATATGGCAGATCATGTTCTCCGTATTCCTCTCACAGACACACAGTGTGTGTGTGTGTGTGTGTGTGTGTGTGTGTGTGTTATCCTTCCTATGTACTGGTATACATGTGCTTCAGCATGTGCATTTTTAGTGCACACCATTATCAGCAGCCATGCATGTAGTCAGTCTGTGTGAGCTGCTTTTAAGTGACAGCTATTGATTGGATGTTTGTGTTGTTGCGGAAGTTTCAAAGCAGCACCTTGCCCTCTGCATCCCACTTGAGATAGTAACTCTAGAGTACCCGCATTAAATTCAGTAGTAGTACAGCATGTACTTGGCTTCAGAAAGGCAACATCTGCATGCCTCTGTGTGTGCGTGTGTTGTGCAAGTGTGTGGAATGTGGTCTCTTAAATTGAGTGTAACTTTTTTTTGACCCTGCTGCTTTTCCACAACTATGTTACTGACTTTTCCTCTACTCAATGACTGACCAAGTCAGTAACATAGTCATTTCTGAAGACATATACAAATGTAGTCCTGGAGAGATAAAAAAAAATTTAAAAACATGTTTTCTGACTTCCACTTCCTCTGATGATATTTAGCCATGCTGAAGGTTTTAGCTTTGCTTGGCCAGGTAATAATATCCAGTATTGTTCTGTACAGTATTATTTCTATCTCCACCCCAATACAACAAAGGTGAATGGAATTTTGTGTGTGCCTCACAAAAATAACAAACATTGCTAGCTTTTTTGGTTAGCCTAGATGGTGTTTCAGCAAATACATACAAAAAAATATATATTTTATTTTGAAAATGTATTAAATGCTACATATACAACTATAGCTCTGTCTTGCAAGTACTCAAGGAGAAGCACTCACAAATACATACAGTATGCACACATTTACAGAGAGTCAGACTTCTCTGTAACCTCCACAACTATTCTTCCTGATAAAAGCACAAATGGAGATTAGCAATGTCTCCACCAAACAAGTGTTAAACAGTTTATTCTGCAGCTACAAATCAAACTTTCCACTTTACAGGATTTATATACACAGTATATATCTGTTACAATAACCACGCAGAGAAAGAGCAAACTGGACATGTTACTGAACTTCTTCAGTGCATTCAGCTGACCCCAAATAACCCCTTTCCTCACTCCTTTTGTACACACCCTTTCTTTCTCTCTCTTTCTGTCTGCCCTTCCTGCACTTCTTCCTCCATTCAGAGCCATCTGAATATAGGTCAGCGCTAAAAAATGCTGAAAGTTTGATAAGGGCACTCCAGGTAGTGGTGGAGTGAATATTAAATTTGTAGTTCAAGGTCCCAAGTATCCACCATTGGAATATTCTGATTATTAAAGAGAGTCAGCCATCGCCCAGAGGGCCTTGGTAACAGTCTGTGTGGTTCTCTTAATGTGCTGTTAATATGTTCTTAGATCCAAAGTGAGGGGAAAAAGTGAAGTGTGCTTTCATTGTGTCAGTTCATTCAAGTACAAAAAGGCACACCCAGTGGTATTTAGCCTTGCAGACTGTTTTGGTTTTACTCATCTAGAATTGGAGATATCCTTACCTGAGTTTTTCACCTCTGTCCTAGTGCAGCTGAGGTGAACACAAATTCGTTTTCCATGCTCACAGCGTTGAAAAATTGCTTTTAAAATTTTCAACAGCAGCAAAACGAAAAACAGTGTCTCTGTTACTCCTGTTATTCCACCTCACTGTGAATTTATTTCAGCCAGAACATCACAGGTGCAGGGGAAATATGGGAATAAAAATCGGCCCAAGACTTTTTACTGGTCCACCCAAACCCATCTGGAACCACACATATACAGCCCTTCACACGATTCATGTAGTAAATAGAGGTTAAGTTAACTAGAATGATTTGTAGGAATACCGACACCTCAATTATATGTATGTATTTTTTATGTTTAATGTTCTGTAGTATCTAACTAATTTACAGAAATCCGTTACACATTCTGTGATGATTAGTTTGCGAAGAAAAACTGTATGAGAAACACCTGACGTCATCATATTGCTAATCCAAAACCACAGTAGGTACAGTCTCTGAACCTAGGTTGACTCTCACACACACACACACACACACACACAACTTAACATTAATAGGTAAGGTAACTGGTACTGCTGTTCAGTTTTCACTGTGTTATATTGTGTTTAAACTCCTCACTTTGCACTCTCTGTAACCACAAGTTAGTAGGCTATAGAAGGCATGAGATTAAAATTCAAATAGGACCATATAGCAGTAATTGTAGAACAAGACAAGTTTTGATTTTAGTGGCTTTCTGTAATAAAATGTTGAAGGTCTGAGCTAATCACACACTTAGAATTTCTGATGAAACAAAGCTTTACAATATTTCCCTGCTAAGTAAAGTCAGACCAGCTTCCTGGTGTTTTCAGCCTACTGCTAATGTTGTAAAATGGGACCGGTTTTTGTAGGCTACTGGACTTACTGGGACCTGTGGTCTTGAATCCACTCTTCTCTGTCGTCTGCCATTGATAGTCACCGTGACACATTGCTGTCCATCTTTCTTTCATGCTCCCTCCTCAAGTATTTGTGTCTCTCCAGTGTTTTGATTTTTCAGTCTGAGCCACCAGCTCAATTTGTGTAGTGACCCACTGGGGAAAATCACAGTTCTTCTGGTGGACGCTCTGCCATTACACAGACATGTGACTAATTTCCTGAATAAAAAATTAGTTTAGAAACATAATGAATGCAGATGCTACCACACAAAACACAAGTCGTCACTAAAGAGTTTAATGAGTAGTTATAAAAACAATGTGACTCACATGCTGTAGCCGTCAGTCACCAGATCTCAACCCAACCATAAACCAATAGCAGAGAAAAGTCTAAAGCTTTTCTAGCACCATCATCAAATCACCAGGAGGAGGAAACATTTTGGAGAGCAATGATCTTCATCCCTCCACTAGAGTTCTGGAGACTTGTAGTCTACGCCGAGACACTGAGACTGTTACGGTAATTCATAGTTTATAGACAGTTTATGCTGGTATTTTGTTATCCATCTGTAGTCCCATGAAATTTGTTCAGTAACGTTTGTAGTTTTCTTAAGCTAAATAAATGGTCTAATTGCAGCCGCTTCAAAAAATCCCTGATAGCTTGTGCTATTCAAAGAAAAGGTCCAGTTTTTTTGACTGTCATCTGTATTTGAGTCATGACATTTCACTCTATATATTTTTACAATTGAAGACCCACCCCTTCCAGACCCACTCTAATAGCCGGCCGTTAACCTGTCCTCGCGTTTGATTTCGCTCCCCCCACAGGTTATGATTTACACGTTGCGCCAGATTCCTTCGCCGCCATCCGACAGGAAAATGACCCCCAACGGCCACCCCTTCACCACCAGTACCACCACGCAGACAGGCATCACACACAGCACAAAGAGAGATGCCTGTTGACTGTACAGTATAAAGTGAAGTGCGGTGCGCCCACGTGATGAGAAAGCGAGGTGCTGTGTGTGTAAGTTTGGTCATGTGTGTGACTGCTTGTAGCATGATGAGGTAACCGCCACAGCAAGTCCCCCACCCCCCACCTCACATGCTTTATCCTTTCCTAATTACACTTTCCTTCTGAAACAGTGGATCAGAGGGCGCCATTGACTGCTTTTAATCCGCCACCAAATTTTAATTAACACAGACGTGACCCCCGTCTCCGATACATCCCGGAGAATGTCTGGATCACAATAACTCATAAATCACAGCCACAGATTTCATTCCCTCTGCTTTCCTCTGCTGATGAATTTCCAGATGGGGGCTGGTGGTTGTTAATGTCAGAAAAAATATGAGAGACGGAGAGAGCGTGCTAGAGACAGAGTGGGACAGTAAGAAGATAAAGGCTACATCTGTGAGAAATATAAGTGTGTGTTTTTACTGCAAGTGTGTAGGGAGTTAAAGAAAGAGAAAAAGAGAGGCAGCGATAGCTCTGGTATGCTTTGACGGATTTTTTATTTTTACCGAGGAGGGGATTACAGAAGCTGTGAAATGGCATTTTGTTAATATGCTGGGTGTTGAAGAACAAGATGTCAGCCAGCCAACTTCAGTCTTAGAAAATCAAAAGGCTGAAAAGTGAAACATGAAAACGACTCAGTGGTGCCTCTCTGTGTGTTTGTATGTACAGTATGTGTGTAATTTTTCTTTAATGACAGATTTTTAACCATGGACTTTTCAGAAATTATCATCTCATTATACTGTAGAACAGGATTATTATACATGTTGAAATGAATACATATCAGCTTGAGTCATTAAACTGCAAATCAGATTTTCCCTTCAACAGAATTGCAACAGTGATGACCTTTATTCCTGATTTACCTTCCGCTCTGTGCTTATTTCTGTGTGTGTTTGCTCATGCACAGTGCCTACATCTGCATGTGTGTGTGTGGAGGTGCAGGTTGAGGTGGGCAGGGTGCCGGGGTTTGTTATTACTAAATCGTTCATCCATGCTACTAATTAAGATGCATAGCGTCCCCCTATAAGCGTCAGTGTTGCTAATTATCAAACAATGTAGTGCTCACCAGATATGAGAACTGGCAGCCTCTGTAGTCATGTTACCAACCTATTACTGCTACAATTACCCAGTGTCTGTCATTCTCCTTGTTAGTCATCTGCCTTCATTTTTCCATTTCTCTCTCTCTCCCTGTCTTCTTTTCTCTCTCCAGGCTACGGCTTTGTGGATTTTGACAGCCCAGCTGCAGCACAGAAGGCCGTGTCATCTCTCAAAGCCACTGGGGTGCAGGCCCAAATGGCCAAGGTAAGTTTAAAAACAAGTTCCTCTTGCATCGTCATTTAACTTTAGTTTGTTTGGCATTCAGCTTTAATGTTATACACTCAACAAACTTAAATGTCGATGGATCAGAAAGCGCCGACGTACAGTACAAACTGGTTTTGTCCATAAACATATTTTTAAAGAGAGCGATTTTCTGCAATGCTTTGCTGTTTTATGAAAGACTTGCTCACTGTAATACAAGAAGATTCTCGAATGTGGGTGTTAACTGCATTTGTGTCTTGTCATATGACAAGCTGGGAGGTGATTGTGATGTAGATCTGTTTTATTTTACTGACATGCGCTGAGACATGACAAAGCTGTAGTGTCACGAGTCAGGATCAAGACTTTGCTTGTACATTTGTCAGTGCCTTTGGTGGTTATATGGACTTAGTTGTGTGTGAGCTTTGTCTGTGCGTCTCATCATTTCACAGCAAACTGGGTTTGTTGCCAGTGTGCGAGCTCACCCTGCTTTAACTCGGGGTTAACCAGCTACTTGTCCTGTGTTGTGCAGTAATATTAGCCTGCTGAAGTGGAAGCAAATGAGAGAGGTTGTTTCAGCATTACAGAGAGGGTACAATGGAACCAGGTTGACAGACACCGATATACATGGAGAGGTGTGGCATAGAGGAAGAAGCATACAATACTTGTAGGGTATGTATAGTATTTATTCACCATTTACCTTAGAAGCATGTACTGTATATTAAAATTGTGAGTGAATGTTGATTGTTACCTGTTTGGCTTTGTGTCAGTTTTAGCAGATTGTCAATTAGCTAACTATCTTGTTAGTTATCCTCTAAAAGAACTGTGGTACCAGAACAAGAATCTGACTTGTTGGTTGTATGTGAACTCTCAGTCCTTGCTAGCAGTGATCGTGTTGTTCTCTTCTCATTTTTCTTTTCTAATCTTTTTATTTCTTCACTGGTTCTGCATGCAATCACTATTAAAGCACAGGAGGGGCCTCTATGATAGACGAGCCCATGTGGGTAACCCAGGCTACTTTTTGCATCAGCCAAAGATTGGCTGGTGTCAGAAAATCTAAATAGGTGAACAAAATGGCAGTAGCATTAAAGCAATGAATATGGTGATGACTATGAGGGTAGTGAGTGATTTTCTCAGATGAGATGGTCCGCATTTCATCTGATCCAAAACCCCCCACTGAAGCTAAAGAAGCCCTGATGAGATGGAGAATGGTGATGGCTCCAGTGAAGATGACAGAGTTGATGATAACGATGAAGGGTGCAATTATTTTGATCAAATGGGATGAGATCTGACAGGAGGAGATGATATTCTGTGCGGTGCTCAGGTGTGCCATTTCTCAAATGCGCCATTTGGCCGTTTCGCTCTTCCCACCAGTGTCCTTCTTCCAATATTTATAAGAGGGCAGGCTCTCAATATACAGATAAGAAGCCATGCTCTTTGTCCGTTTCATTTTAAGACCACACTTTTCATTGCTCCCCTTTTCTCAGTCAATATTTTCATGAGACAGGTCTCGTTTCCCAAAACAAAAGAGCTGACCTTTTTAGAATGTTTGTTTGCATGTGTCATTCATTTCCTATTATTTTCTCTCACCATTTGTGTACAATAGTTTATTTTTGAATGTTCCCTCGTTCTCTTCACACAAATGGAAAAGCATTCTATGCTTCAGCTCTGTGCTTTTATCACACTTGCAACGGACATTAAGGAGTAGTTTGCTTTTATAGACTCCCTCTGCATCTCTCTAATGTCGCTTTACCGGGTACCACTGTCATCAGTCTATCCGCTCCTCCTCCTCCTTCTCTTGCTAACCCCCTTCTCTCTTGCTTTATGCTGTTTTCTCATCCAATCTTTGTTCTTCGGCACACACACTCACACATTCATAAACACATTTGTATTCACATCGACCATGCATTGCACTGCAAAACATCCAGTGAGTGCAATTTATTCCCATCAATAATTAACGGCAGGCTGCTTTTGTATTTGCCTACCTGCCAAGGTGTCTCTGACACCTTTCGCTCTGTCGTTGCGGAGCAGCATTCTCCTGGCGAGGCCTGATGAAAAGCCCAGGTGAGCATTGGGGAAGGTGTAAATCAAACAGACGATTGCTAACGCCACGGATGACTTCCACGATAAAAGCATTCAGGCTCATTCTCTCACTCCCTCTGCTCCATTTTGTCACATATATTTCCTCACAACAAAGTAATAAACGAATTAGTCAGAGCCAGAGGCTTTGAGCTCATTAAATAAAATCGTCGCAGTAATCAAGTTGTGTCTTTTTCCTGCCTTGGCACCATTAAAACGCTTTTATTAAGGTGCCTTATTTTAAACACAGCTGCAATGGAGGCAAGGAGAGAGAAACAGAGCAAAAGGGGAAGCATCACTTGATTTCCTCTTCTCCCTCCAATGTTACATCCTGCTGTCTCTCTTTTCTACTCCCCTTGGAATTTGAAATACCAAGGCAGCAGAGATGAAACATTGCCTTGCTTTTGTCTTGCCCTCCCCTGGGGACGGTGACAGCGAGAGGGAGGAGAAGAGCCATAATTAAGACACCTAAAGGACACATCCCCCTGTGCCTCCCTTCCTGTCACTCACCTCTGCACAAGTCATAGATAAGAGCATTTAGCATAGGTGTGGAGTATGTGTGTGACTGTGTGTATGTGTGTGCCTGCAGTTGTTCATAGATGCCTGCTTGTATACACATTTTATTAATTTTGTGTACATACTTACCACCAAATAGAAAATTTGTTTATATGTCTTTGCACGCTTGCTCGTCTTAATGTATACAAATACATAAATAAGAATGTTTGTATTTGAGCATATGTGTTAGTCTGTTTCTATTCTTGTGCATGCTAGGTATTTTTTACTGTATATATCTGAAATGACATTGTTTTTAATTTAGAAAAACTAAACTAATATTTAGTTTTACATTTGAGTAATGTTAATTTTTTCAGTTGCAGTCCACAAAAGTACAATACATTTTATTGTAACTGATACTTTCTTAAGTGTTTTTACAGTAGCTTGACATTTTGGGAGATCATTTTTCACATTCTTACAAAGAGTTGGATGACAAGGTTCAACTCTCATGTCTGTGCATGACATAAGATTCTACAGCTGGGAGGTGGTTAGTCTGGCTTAGCATAAGGACTTTAGGCAGGGGAAAACAGCTAGTCTGGCTCTGAATTTTATAGAATAAATATATGTGCTTCATATTGATAATAATTTACAAGAGGACTGCTGTTTATTGTGGTATCAGAAATGTGTCCCACATGTTTGTATGTGTGCGTGTATGAAATAGAGTATGGACATGCATTTCCCTTCTCACACCGTGGACTCCATTCTCTGTGTCACTTTGTTCAGGTAGCTTTCCGATCTGAGAAAACTGACACGTTGAGTGGACTGAATGATAACAGGTAAACGCAGTGTCTAGCTTCACAGACGCAAACCTGTCAACCAGCCGCTCGACTCTCTCTCCGCAGGCTGCCATTTTCCCCTTGAGCCAATCAGACTGAATTATGGGAAGGGCGCCCTCGATTGTGGTGTCTGTGTCAGAGAGGTAATTCTGCCTGACAGCTGCTTGCTTTCAGACAACAGCCAGTCTTTATGGAAATCATCCCTCCCTATTCCTGATGCAAGTCAGCTTCTGCTGATAACGGCACAGATGAAAACAAAGCCGTGCTTTTCTACAGTACTTGCTTTTTTTAAACTCCCTTATTCGTTTATTTATTTATTTTGTCTCTCAATGTGGACAGCCTAGAATTAGCTAAACATCCTATGGCATCTGACAACCTATATTGAAATGGCACTTAAGACAAATATAAACTTAGAGTTGGCACTTGCTTTTTTTAAAATCTGAACACAAATCCTGTGATGCTCATAAAGATGAATGCAGATCTGTGTTCTTGGAATTAGTTTTATCCTTCAAATAGTATGGGCATTTTTTCTGGTTTCTATTTGCAACGTATTATACAACGAACTGTGCCTACTGTTACTAAGCTTTCGAACAAAGCAATGATACCACCTTATGCCTTGCTTTAAAGAGTGGGGATGGAGCCTGTGGTGCAGTGTGCCTCTGTCACCACCCTCAGTCCAATAGCCAAAATTTATAAGGCTCACTGAAGCTACAGGCAGAGAGAAAGGTGCTGCTTGCCCTTCACTTCACATTACAGTGGAGAAATTATGCTAAAAGCATCATTAATGTGCCTCCATGAAGTGGATCCCAAATGTTGATGACAACACAGTGCTCGCACTGGCCCATCGACTAGCAGTCACCAGCCAATGCTTCAGATGGTTTAGCAGCACAAAACTAACCGCAGTGCTAAGTCCTCTCGCTCTCACTCTCTCATTTATTCTCACTCCCTTTCACTTGCTCTTGCTTTTCTGCCATCTCTTTGTTTCTCTCTCCTGGGGAAGGTTCCCTGTCAGTATCACATTTCTATTCATATGAGGAGCACGAATTTCCCTCTGGGTGGTCTGCAGTCAGTCAGCAGTCCTCTTATTATCCTTTAAAGGTGACTCCTCTGACGTCTTAGCTCCATTAACACCTAGGAATCCTCAGTTTACCTCAACACAGGGTGACCTGTATGCGATAATCAAAGGGGCAACATTGCTGTTGCAGATGGTTACTAAGAGCAGCTAGCAAAGCCTGCCTTCCCCTCAAGCACTGGCTATATCTGGGTAGAATATAGTTGGGATACATTACATTGTAAACACAGGAGGATAATTGGACAGACCTCAGGGATACAGGTGCTCACTCAGCAGCATCACTCACCTCTCCGTTCGATGTGTGCCACATTGACTGTGATGCCATTTTGACATTCACTGCAGTGTTTGCTCGCAAAGCATAATGTGTCAGAACACAATGTGGTGATCAGCACTTTCCTCCTGGACTGGCCATCAACAGGGACATCTTTATGATTATAGTCACTCACAGCAGCTCATTTACTTCCATAGTTTTTTTGCCTACCGTGCTTGAATACAGCATGTAAGGATCTGAATGAGACTAGTCAGCACATAAGCACGTTGTGTATATACAATTCACTTCTTTGTTGTCATGTATAATTTTATCCTTTAGCAAGCACCTGTAGCTTTAATACACTCCATCAGTGACAATATTGCTTTCAGACACTGTAGCACAAAGCTAGTCATGCTTTCTCTGCAGTTTCCACATCTCCCTGAATGCACCTAAGCATCATGTTGATTCTTGGTTTGTCTTGAATTTAAAAGAATTAAGCTGGCTGAAGTTTTGCTTATGATATATTTTCAGTAAATCAGCAGATTTGTATGCAAGCTTAGGTTTAAGCTAGTTTATGGACATTTTTTCTATGATGAGGTGTTTCACTATTGTTTTCCTAAAATGCTACTTTGACACTGGCATGAATAAAGGAAAAAGTTGATACCTGTAGAAATATCTGCAGTGCAGTGAAATAAAGTGACTCATAAAAAAGATAGTTACTTGCCAATGGCTCATTTTTTTTGCAGTGTAGTTAGCTGCAGTGTGGCTCAGTACACTGACCCCTCCCTGTTCCTCATGCAGGAGCGATAGTTTTGAAGGGCAAAGCCGGTGAGACTGAGACGGACCATCTGATGAGCATTGGCTCCCAAGCACCTCCATTGGCTTCCACTATCTCTGCCGTCTAATTACGCTTCAATCATCCGCGGGAGCGCTGCATGCGGTAAATTATTTCACAGAGCAGTGTGAAGACGTGCCGAGCTTTGAGCGTGAGAGAAAGTGAAAAACAGTAGAAATCAGTGAGAGCTCCAGTGAAAAAGAAACAAAGCACAAAAAAAAAAAAAAGTAGGAAAGAGAAAATGGAGTTGAGAAGGAGACAATGTGAGAAACATTGCAGATAGAAAGAGCACTGGAAGGCGAGAGTGAAAGGCCTGGCAGTCATAATGTCTCCTCCAGCCTGTGCAACATGAAACAGGCCAGCACTAATGAACAAAGTTACAAACTTATCACTTGTTGGCAGAGAGAGGAGTGAGAAAGATACTGCGGTAAGAAAAAGTATGAATCCTACACAATTTCCTGGTGTTCTGCTTCAGTTGATCATAAGATGAGATGTTCCTATACATAAAAATATAAGCAAACACAATGTAATTTAGCTTATAACACACTCAGTCTTTCATGTCTTTTATTGAGCAGATCCATTAAACATTCACATTACTGATGTTAAGTGAACCCTTGGATTTAGTATCCAGTCAACTTTCCTTTGCAAGCAATGACTTTAAACAAGTGTTTCTGTTATCTGCAGGTTAAACCTGCACAACAATCAGAAGGAATTTTGGACCAGTGGTAGATTTAGTCCATTGTTTAGGGTCATCGTCTTGCGACTTCAACCAACTTCTACTGAGCTTCAGCTGGTGGACAGTCATCCTGACCTTATCTTCCACCCTTGATAAACATTCCACTTGATGGTGGCAAGCTGGTCCGGCCCAGAAGCAGCAAAGCAGTCCTAAATCGTGATGCTCCCTTCACTGCTTATCAGTGTTTGGGTGATGTTTTCATGTTGCTATGCGCTACCATTTTTTCACCATATGCAGTGCTGCATGTCCTCACGACCTTCGTTAACTTAGTCATCAGTCCTCAAAACATTTTTCACATTTGCATTGTGCAGTGTCATAATGCAAATTTCAAACATGCAGTGATGATTTGATTTTATTTAAAAAAATTTTGTGTGTAGTGACTCCATGTAACCATGCACTTCACAGTGCATGTGGGATGCTCAAGAACAGAGATGTTAGCCAGCTCTTAATCCTTTAGTTGGTTCTGTGTTGTGCATTTAGAGCCATCTTTGCTGGGTGCCCACGTCTAGGGAGAGTAGCCACAGTACTAAATTGTTTCCATTTATAGACAGTTTCTCTGACTGTGAACTGACGAATATCGAAACTCTTTCAGATTATTTTGTAAACCTATCCAGCTGTATGCAAATTAGCAATTCTTGATGATAAGTTTTCTGAGCTCTCTCTTCTGTGAGGCAGCAGATGCTTCTTGTGAATACCAAAGTGAAAGTGTTGCGTGTTGAGTGTTTTTTTTTTTAGTTAAAGTAGCTCTAACCCACACCTCTAATCGTGTTTCATTGATTGGACTCCAGGTTTGCTAACTCCTGACTCCAATTAGGTTTTTGTTGTCATTAGCCTCAGGGTTCAGATACCTTTTCCAACCTACACTGACAACATTTGAATGACATATTCAGTATAGAAAGCAGCTTTACAATGATTTGTAGTGTATCAGTAAAAAAAAAAAAAAAAAAGATTGGATTTGCTCATAAAGAAAACTTTGACAAAGATCTGATCATATTGCAAGACAAATGTATTTTATTTCAACTTGAAATAGAGAGACAGGGAGGAAGGGAGTAACTAGCAACAGACATCAGCAGCATCAATATGACTAAGCTTGGTAGTGCATGACCGCTGCTGTGTGCACAGGGGAGCCATTTGGGTGTAATTATTTTCCAGTATTTCTTCTTGACAATTACTATACAGTATATCACTACGTTTGTTTTGTTTTGTTTGTGGGTGTATATGTGACTAGTGTCAGTTCTGTTCCCAAATTGCTTCACAAAAGCCTTGTATATAACTGGAGGCTTGAAACAGTAAAGGCATGTATTCTGGGTATGTTCAGTGCAGCCATTCTGGCTTTGAAACAAACATAAATATGGCTTCCTCCAGTCTTGGTAATGGTTACAGTGTGCAGTTAATAGAATCTCTTTGATGTGGCAACAGTACCAACCTGCTCGCTGTCTTTGTGAATTGATCTGGCTCAATTAGCAGGTCAGCGGAGACGGTGTTCAAAGGACTGGGCTGACACACATACAGTATAGCAGACCAGGTGACAAAGCAAAGGAGACAACCTGTGAAGAAATGTGAATCTTGGAAAATCAGTGGTTCAGTGTTATGGAAAGCTTTCCCCAAGAATGTGGTGCATTATTTAACCAGTACAAATTTGATTCCCTCTGCCATGGATTTAATTTTGATTTTAACTAAGCAACTAAGTTCTAAGCATCTCACCAAAACCTACTTAACTCTGCATATGTATTACAACTCTTTAGGAGCTTCTGAACACACATCCAGGTCCTTTTGTGTTAAACTATGTGTGCATTGTACACAATGAGCCTTATCTTCCAGCCTTCCTCTCTCCCTGATTCAGCTAACCCATTTCAATTTGTCTCCATCAGTCATACTAATTAACTCGGGGATTAGATTCGTCAGTGCCAGCCACCCCTAGTCCTCCCTATATCCCACCATCTCTCCATCTATCTCTCCATCCACCACTGCTGTCCTCTGCTATGCCATGTTGTCGGTGCACAGTGTATGTGGTGTCCAGCCTCAGCAGTTATACTGGCCCTCTTCAGTACTCACCTGAGGTATAGGAACTGGCTAAGCAACCGGTTTGCTTGTGGAAGAGCAGTCAAGACAAGGGATTACAAAGCAAGAATGTCAAGACTGTACCTACACACACTCTAGATATTATCTATAACAGTAAAGGATTAGATTATGAGCAAAGACACATGCAGTGTCACAGAATGTGCACTATACAGTAGGTCTGCATTTGCATTGACTGAGTTAGAGAGAGTGCATGCATAGATGTAGCAGTAATGAATGTTTTGGCACCTCTCTCATTCTGATGATCATTTAGGTCATTAATACACAAATAACAATCAATATGCGTTTGCAAAGTTTGTACAGTTTTCATAATGAACAATATTATTACGACTATTTATTCATTCATTCATGTTACTAACATGAAACTGCAAGAGTATTGGCAGATTGTTTGGTCTAAGCGGTGCTTTACAGTAGCACAAGGCACACTACCATATCAGTAGCTACAGTGGCTCCTCTCTTATGATCTACTGAGAGTAGAAATGTCAGTGTAAATATACAGTTTAAGAAATGTAGAATATCATATGTTGATGCAATCATTGTATTATCTCTGATACTGGGGATAAACAGAAATAATGACATCAAATATTCTTTTAAAAAAAACCTTAGAGTTAAGAGCAAACTGAAAAGAATGACAGTGACAACACTAAAGTGAACAAAGACCTTGTCAAACTCCTTCAGACTACTATAGATTTCAGTGGGAGAACAACTGAAGCTTTCTTTTATGTCATTGTTCATGTTTATCCTGGTATTATGAAATCTATGCATTTTTAAGAACCATCTACACATTTACTTACTTTGGAATCAGGTAAAATTCTCACTGCTTATACACACACGTGATGTGACTATATTAAAGCAAAGGGCCTTAAATTCTTATTTAACTTACCAGAAAAGTCCATTTGATTAATGGAACCCTTCTGCCGCAGCAGCACAGTCTATATGTCAAATTTAAGATACTGGTTACATCTAGCTGCATGCTCGTGTGAATCCACATACCCATCGCACTGAGACTCATTCTGTGTGGATCATATTTAATGGTAGTTTTGGATGCTGCAGCAGTTACATTTTTGTCAGACAGAACTCCTATTGATATATGTAGATATATAACACAATGTACTTTGGTTTGTCTTTGTGTGCAAAAGAAAAAGAACAGTACAGTTACTTTAATTCCTGCATTTAGTGTCTAATAACTGTTTCCTAACAAGTAAAAG
>NW_018127914.1:2957195-2962789 GCF_001952655.1 Monopterus albus
ATAAACCAGAGTTAAGTTATGTTTTGACAGGGGGGGGAAACACTTATTCACACAGGGCTTTGTAGTTTTGGATTTTGTTTTCCCTTAATAATAAAAACCTTCATTTAAAAACTGCATGATGTGTTTACTTGTGTTATCGTTGACTAATATTTAAATTTGTTTGATGATCTGAAACATTACAGTGTGACAAACATGCAAAAAGATAAGAAATCAGTAAGGGGGCAAATACTTTTTCACACCACTGTATATAGGCTAGTCACCCTTTGATTAACATAACTGCAGCTTTTCATATCAAATGAATGCTAATGGACACGCCTGTTTCTCTTTGTTTAGCTGATTCTTCTCACACCATCAACCACAATTTTTATTTTTATGATTTACCCCAGCCTTCCTTTCTTCATAGCACAGCATCTCCCTCTTGGCCTCCTCCTCTAACAAATTCTACAGGCATACCATGTTAAATACTCTGAATGTTTCCATTTCCAGTGGCTTCAAGCATGTGATAGGTCTGTGGGAAGACAGAGCGGTGCGTCCAGGCAGAGTAGAGATGGGTAGATCAGGGTTGAGGCTGTGTCCTGCTGAGGGTTGATGAACCAGCTCTCTGACACTAACACCGTCCCTCATTCTGGCTAATGAGGAAGAGGAAAGCCAGACTAACGGGTCCCTTTTCATCTCGCTGGCACTGCTCGCATGATCCTTTGTGTCTGAATGCATGGACACAGCAGTGGAAGAGGCAGGAAGAGATGGAAATAAAGACAGTACCGCTTCACATCAAAATATCGCTCTTGATTGTGGGAAATGTTTTTTTTTCAGTATGATATATATTTTTGTGGGGTTTCATCCAACAGTCATCTTTTATTGTATTTCTCAGAGATAATGAGAAGTTCAGCATAGTTTATCTTAGCCCCAGCTTTTGACTCTCACCTATTACATGGGCTCGAGAGGCAGTCTTTCATTAAAATGTGAAAGAGAATTGCAAACCATTTTAACCTCATACCTTTGTTTCATAACACTCATCCCAATTCAGAAGGTATTTTCCCAAATCCTCATAGACTCTTCTAACAATGCCGAATCAAAAATAAATTGTTGCAGTCCAGGACAAATATCATTTTGTCAGTTTCTCGGGTAAGCCGACTTCTTTTTGGTAACTGAGAAAATGATTAAAATGATATTTTTCCTGGACCTGATCAGGTAATTTTTTTTATTTCACATTGTTAGAAGAGTCTGTGAGGGCTCGGGAAATGCCTTCAAAATTTGGGTGAGTGTTATGAAATGACATTATGGATTTGAAACATTCAGCCTATCTCGGTTTTGCAGGTTAACAGAAGATTATCTCTGTGAGATGAGTGTATGTAATACATGAGAGTCACAAGCTGGGGCTAAGTTTACCAAAGCTCAGATGGGGCCTAGCCATTAGACCTCAGGCCCAGTGGATGCACATGTACTGTACTGCGATTGAAGCTTTGTAGGGGAAGAGAAGGGAATGAATGTGGAAGAGCAGAGAAGAAAGGAAAAGAATTAATATTAGAGAGGAGTGGCATAGAGCCTCCTTTACCTGCACATTGTTTCTCTAGAGTCTGGATAGAGCAAGATACGGTCAGCAGTTCAGAGGGAGAAATTGAGAGGAGACAGGTAGATATATGGCACATGGGTGTCTTAGCCCCCTCTGAGGTGATTTCAGATCATTGCCTCTCCCCCAAAGTGTTTTAGATCAAAAACAAAACATCAGCACATTTCCTAAAACCCACTGTCTGCTTTTAAATGTTTCTAGCAGGCAAAGAAACACACCAACATGTTTTCAGTGTCTCAAGCCATTTTTAAAATCTTAGACCAAAGGACGTCTTTTTTTAAATCATCACTCATTCATTGTACAACACAGTTTTAGCTTATGTGTTTTAACAATTAGGCAGTTTATTTGAGATTTAAAAATACTTTGACATGCAGATGTTTCTTTTTCCACTGTTATCTAGAAGTCACTAAATTCTCTGCTGCCCTTTTTGTCTCTGCATGGTGTCGATATTTTGTGTGCGCGCCTTGTGGTGTCTGTTGTGTGACTGCATGCTGGCTCGTCGTGACGTCTCTCTGTTTTTGTGATGGCCCTGTTATCTCCATTTGTCTTTGTTAGGTCTGTTGCTGTTTCACATTCCTCCGCTCCACCCTTAAAAGCCGCTCTTCTGTCTCCTTCACTTACTGTATGTTTGATGTTCAGCCCGCGCACCCATTTGTTTTACTTTGCTTGAAATATTACAGATTGTTTTTAGTGTTAGCTCAATATTCTTTGTGCCATCTTAGTATTGCTGCTGTGTTGTGGGAGAGTTATTTTGCTGCCAGCTTAGATTTTATCTTTGTATTATCCCATGGGTTATCTCACCACTATTGTTATCCAATGTTATCATATGCCATGATCAAGGTTGTGACCTTTCTCTCTGACAGCACCTAAAAATGTATTCAGGAAGTCTTTGTGGTTTCTTTTAGGTTTTTCTGAGTCTGATTTTGAAGCTTTTGCATTTGATCTTCACATCCTTCTGGATGCTGAATGTCAAATTATTTGATTTTCTTAGTTTGTTTTACTTGCATGTTTTTGTGTATGGTTCATATCTTGCTCTTGGATGTGCACATTTTCATATGCTTCAAACATGTTTAGCTCACAGGGATGTCTTTGTTTCTGCCAGTGACTGTGATTTGTCTGCTGACATCATTTGTGTGTGCCTGTGTTTACACAGCTACAAATCTGTGTTGTTACGTTTGATTCATGGCAGATGGCTCCCTTCTTCCAGAGGAATATGACAGCCAAAGAAAGTTAAAACTGCGAATGGTAGGCAAGATAGAAAAGGGAGGAAAACCCAGGCATGTGATTACCATCAGACCAGTAGCTCAATAGATGGAGCATCCAGCATTATTCTTCTCTCGGCTTGGTATGTGACAGAGATACAAAATGTTTCCCAGGCTAATTTGCAGAGCACTACACATTATTTACAGTTTCATCTTGAAGTTCGCAATCAAACAGAACCAGCTCTTTTCCCTCCATGTAGTGAAATAAGACCAGAGAGTCCTTAGATATGAACTCCAGGCTGTTTGCACATCCGTTGATCTGTTAATGCCTGTTTGCCTTCCCTTTTGCTTCTCATGTGAGGAATTGTTTTGACAGTGAGGTTTACATCTTCTTCTGGTGTCTTGTACAGTTCCTTTACCGGATATCCAGACAGAAGACCCTCTGGCCTCCTTAGCCTCTGACTGTTCTCATGTGAATAAGCCAGAAATTTGTATGCCATATGTTTTCATAGTAGTGTTATTGGTTACACCATAGTAACCGCTGAAGCACAGCACCTAGTCAGTATTCCCTTATTAACAGGGTACACAAACCTCATAACTGTCAGAAAAAAGACAGAGGCAGCCTTGACACGCTAGCTGGTGGGGAGGCACTGCCATCTTGAATAATGATCAGTCTCTCAGAGGTTCGTCTGTGAGATTAAGTTAAAATATAGGAGTGCTTTCATTCACCACATCACATCTCTCTCCCTGTCTGATCTGACTGCCCCTTGATTTGAGCCATCTGTGTTCGGAAGCAGCCCAAATTCAAAGTATAGTTTATATTTTTCATGGAGAAAGAAACATCTTTTTCTTGAATTTCACCTTCTGCATATGTTTTTTTCCCCGAGAAGACATGGACACTTGTCATTTAAGGGTCAGCAGCATAAAATTTGGGGGATGAGTACAGTAACTTGTGGGATATTTCTGGCTTATTGACACATTTTAACACAAAATATCATAGCATACTCAACTGCACATATATACACAATCCTGTATATATCTGGTGTTACCGCCCTATCCAGGATATTTTCTCCCTTGTTACTGGCTTTGTGCAGTAAATTTACACCTTTCATTTTCATTTAAAATGCATGTTCCTGCTCCTCAGGAGGCAGCCATTTCCATGTGATCTTAACTCTTTCTGTTTAATGTTTAACCAAGTACAAGTACACTTTTATTGTTTCTGGCTCGTTCAGTAGAAGCTGTATGGGCAAATTTACACCTCTGCAGTGATTTGTACATACAGTATAATATGTTGATACCACTGTTTCTGCTTGTACACCAGCCAGTACAGTATGACTGATGTTAATTCCCATGTGCTCTGACTATATACCATACAATCACACATATTTATCGAATCAGTGAGCTAAAGATGGGCCTTTGTCATTCCCTTTTTTGTTTTTTGTATTTATAATTAGATTGCTATTGTATTGTTTTTCCAGGGAGCCCATTAAAAACCCGTAATCCATACAGTAGTTATTAGCAAGTGTAAATTCCCCGTGTTGACATTTTATTTTATTTACAGAGAGGGAAAAAAAAATACTTCAATTTAACTTTATGTCAACTCTGGCAGTGCCTGGTATCCTTGTTTGGGCTATCCATCAGTACTGGTCTAGTTTTTATGACAGTTTTATATCAATTTAAAACCAGATATTAATCACTGAGTAAGTATCATTATACAGTAGCACACATGCCATTCAGTGCTACTGAGAATGAGGTGTTTTTGTTTCACGGTTTAAAAGGCTGCATCTGACTTACAGTCAGATGATTTCTTTTCCCTTGATAAGCCAGTTTTGTGATCCCCATGGAAACAGTCACACCCTGCCTCAAAAGCTGACAGCCAGACTTGTTGTTGTTGCCTCAAGCAAGAGAAAGAGGGAAGAAGGAAGGATGGAGAACATGGGATCTGAAGAACCAGGGGAAGTAGAGATGTGACTCCAATCAGATTATTGTTCAATCAAGTCATAACTTGAGTAATTCAAGGCTTACATTGACGGCCCTAATGTTATTGTCTGTGCATTAGGGGCTTGAAGGAGGGCTTTTAGCAGGCACGCTCGGTGGGGGGTCTCGGAGGAAAAGGTGCTTTGATGGGAGTCGAGACGTTCGCTTTTGATAGAAGAGTTCTGTGTGTGTTTATGTGAGTAAGACAAAAAGAGACAGAAAATCTGTAAATTTTGAAATTCTGAAATTAGGAAGTGATGCCTGCCTCTCTACCTTTTGGAGCAGTACTGTGAAAGAGAGAAAGCCAGGCTTGGGGTAGTGAGAGGTTTACATCGCCTCTGTGTTGCCATCTGGTTCAGCGCTATTGTCCAATGGCAACATCTCTCATTTGCCCAATTACAGTGTAGGATTATGATGCGTTTGTTTCTTGCCCGTGGGCTCCCTGACTCATGTTTTAGGTAAAGAAGTATCATCTATCCTCTAATGAGCCCTGCCAGGATGGCCTAGTTAAACTCAGTTATTTTTCTCTTACATAGCTTTTTTCAACACTCATGATGTGTGTATAAGACACATGAAATTAAATTTCTAGGTGTCATAGTTGATGACAGATTCTCCTGGAAATCTCATATCAGATATGTTCAGAACAAAATAGCAAAAAATATATCGATATTGGCAAGGGTTAGATATATTTTAGACGGGAAAGCACTTCGCATTTTGTATTCTTCATTGATTTTACCATACTTAGAGTATGGCGTTGAAAACTGGGGAAATACATACAAAAGCTCACTTCAACCATTGTATATATTACAAAAAAGAGCGATAAGAATTGTGCATAAGATGGGGTA
>NW_018127914.1:2963167-2980287 GCF_001952655.1 Monopterus albus
AACCAATGATGGTAAGATGATGTCATGGGGTAGGACTGGATAAGTCTGACTTCTTCCTACTCAATTCAAGCATGTACTGGGTATAAGAAAATTGATATTGGATTAGCATTTGTTGGATATGTGTAAAATTATGTGTTGTCATATCAACTGTTTTTACATGCTTGAAAGAATAAATCAAATCAAAATCAATTGTACATTTGATTTGATTTATTTGAAGTGAGCTTTTGTATGTATTTCCCCAGTTTTCAACGCCATACTCTAAGTATGGTAAAATCAATGAAGAATACAAAATGCATTAATTTAATAGCACATTGAATTGTGCAAGATAGTGTGGAGAGTTTTCCGATAACCCTTGGGGGTTAACCCTATGATGCCAGGAAAACCTAGTGTAACTGGTGGTGAAAGCACTTTGCCAGGAGTGCTTACGTCTTGAACGATGGGGCCATTGAACAAAAGAGCCTCAGAAAGCACAGACTTTCCATCATCTGACTCTGGTGGTGAGTGCCAGTCATGCTCCCATGTTTCAGCATCTTGTAACCTCAAAGAGAAAAAAAAAACTGGCATGCCTCTGTGCTGATTTGCATGTGGAGGGTTCCTGAAAAAGTAACCATCATGTGGATGCATATACACTCACATATACACTCCAACTTCTCCTGCGCTTGGGGATCTGCATTGTCAAAACAGCTGCCAAGGGAACAGCTTGCCTCAGAGAGAGAGAGAGAGAAAGGGAGCGCTGGGGGATGGAAGGTAATCGGTTTTTGGAGAAATATTGCCTGTCTGTCTCCTGCCAAGACATAGTTTGTGTTGTGGCTTTTTTCTGGGCCAGCGTAGCCCTGGCACCATGGCTCCAGCCATTCACCCCTCTCTCTGCGGTTAATTCAACAATGGAGGGTTTAGGTCGTAAACTGACAAAAACAGCAGCCAAACAGAATGGGGGTTTGAAGTGTGCATGTTTCTGTTTGTGTGTCTATGTGCAACTGTGCTTTTGGAGAGTGGAAATATTTTCCCATTTCAGCCATATGCTTATTTGTGGGTGGTAGTCAGGCATCTGTAAAAAAAATAAATAAATAAATAAATAAAAGGGGCTTATTGTTGTGATACCACAGCAAAGTGAGCAATCACCCCTTTTTTAGAGTCCTGGCAATCTGCCTTTTCACAATATTGTGGCATGTGTCCCTGTTCTCCCACACACTTACTCTCAGGAACAAATCTGATGCCATCACAGCTGACTGACTAAAGCCATTGTACCAATACAGCACCAGTTGAACAAATGTAACAAGCTCACGCATGGTGGATCTAGTTTGACACACATCACGTGCTGTAGACCGAGGATAAATTCTCTAATAAAGCTTGTCAGCTCCATAAGATGTGACAGGTTCAACACCATTTCTGGTTAACACAACAACCTATGAATAACCTCATCTCGTACAACATATGGCCCCTCCATCAAGCACGCTGCAAGCAAGCCAGTGCATGTGAATCAGGGTGTCAATCAAAAAAGGAAGTAATGGCAACAACAGTGTTGTGTAGCCTTGAATATCAACTTCTGTTTGTCTGAACAATAATATATTTAATAGTTCCATGTGCAGCTTTGATTAAAAGATTCCTTAAAATCATAATTACCATACACAGTTTTTGTTAGCTGGTATTCATCAGTTTTAACAGAATTTTAATGAATTTTACAACAGACTTTGATCATAGCACTTAAGGAAAAGGCAACTACCAATTGAACAAGAAAATAAAACATTAAATATTAGAATTAATTATATTATACATGTTGGGCAGCACAGCGGTGTGGTGGTTAACACTGTTGCCTCACAACATGTAGGTTCTGGGTTTGAGCCGGGCCGACCCGGGGCCTTTCTGTGTGGAGTTTGTGGTATAGAATAAGCAGTATAGATAATGGATGGATGGATATTATGGATGTTACTATTCACCTCACCAACTCTGTATTGTTCACATTTCACTGTGAGTTTTCAGTAGTTATTCTTGGCCCCAAGCAGCATAATGTGGGCTACTATATATACGATGGATAAAACTTTTGTCTGCTACATATTAGCAGTACAGTAAAGTCAAGATGTTTTTGCAGCCTGTAGCCTGGGAACCAGTTAAATATGTTTGACTGAAAAATTCAAGAGCCAGTGTTCACCGATGCAGCATCAATTAGGCTCAAGTGAAGGGTCGATTAGTCTTCAAAAAGATGGAGGGGAGCTGCACAGTGAGTCATGTGAACTCGATGCCTTTTCTTCTGCTATAGGCATGGGAAGGGGAAGAGAGGGAGCCAGTAGCCAGCACAAGGAAGAGTTAGCTGTTTACATGTTGTGTGGATGTATACATGTGTCCACTGTCAGACTTTTAATCATTTCAGAACCTTTCAAGACACTGTAGAGCAGCGTTGGGAATAGCTTTCACTGTTTTGTTGTTTTAAAGAGGGAGAGAGGAAGGAAGAGGGGAAGGGATATAATTCAGATGCTCCACTGGCAGCTTTTTCTCCATTTCCCTCTCTTCCTCTTCTCTCTCATCTCTCTTTGCTCTCTACAAAGGTATGTTTAATACATAAGGATCTAATTGCAGTCACAGCTGCAGCTTCAATGTCTGTCAGTGGGTTTTGCAGTGGGTACTCCAGCCCTCTTCATACTGTCCAGAACAGAGAGAGGCCATAGTAAGAGACCTCTGCCCTGCCCTCCTTTTGCTTTTCTTTATTTTTGCTGCCCTTCCCTTTTCAGTTATTCATACCTTCTCTCTTACCATGTATATGTTGTTTATAGTAATGTACAAAAGGTTTTCATCTCACCCATACTCACAATTACCTTACTACAGTTTAAATGGATGGTTCGCTCTCGCCCTCCTTTTGGTATCTTGTGGTGGACTCAGTGCAGGCCAGTGAAGTTCTTCCACACCAAACTGGCAAGTATGAGTGTCAAATGACAGATGCATCCACATACTTTTGGCCATATTCTGTACCTTAAGTTTATCTGGTTGATGGTTGTACTGCTTAACTGTCTTTTTTCTATCCTCTTTTCACTTTCCTGCCTGTTCTCACTTCCTCCATATGACAGCTTCTCTCTCTCTCTTTCACTGGTTCTCACTCTCTTTCATTCTCACTCTGCATTAATGGATGCAAATGGAGGCGTGTGTGGAGGAAAGGAGCTGACATTTATGCCTCTGATTAGAACATGCAGCCCCAGTGCTTTGTAATTGATTGCAGTCGTGGACAGCACATACTCACCCATACCCTCTGTGCTGCTTTGTGCATCCTATTAGTGTGTGTGCACGCCTATGTGTATGTTTCTCTCAGACCCACACACATCCAAACACTCAAATGGGCATTTGATATGCATGTACACACACATACACTTGCTCATGCAGTTGCAGCACACACACACACACACACACACACACACACACACACCTAAATTCACACAGTCCCACATACATTAGTTATCCTCACTGCATCCATTTGAATAAGAAGCTTATAATGGTTTGGCTTGAAAATCAAGTCAGTGTGGAGAAGCTAAGCTAACATGACTGAAGATTTTGATTCACTGTCTCTGCATCAGTGCATGGGCATGACCTGTGAACTTGGATAATCTTGGAGACTGTGTCAGGGGTCAAGGTGATGAGGTGACCTTTATGTGATGGAAAGAGTCAGCTCCAAGAGGCAAAGAGTGGGGAAAATGGGCAAATATGTGTCTGGAAAGAACAAAGAAGAATTAAGGTGGAGAGAGAAGAAAAAAGAGGAAGTTTTGTTTGTAAAGACAGCAAGAAAAAGAGGCTCAGAGGGAAGTGAGTTGGGAGAGCAATGAGCAAGTGGGCTGAGAGCAGAAATGTGCTGAGTATTGTGTCCTTGTTTTTTGGCAGTGTGCGTGTGTGTGTGTGTGCGCGCGCGCATGCATATGTGTGAACCTGTTTGTGTTTATGAATACACATGCATGCCCAGTTGAGTGTGAGCTTATTTGCTTGAGGTTGCAATTGCATTCTGCTTGCTTACTCATGTGGATCTTTTCAAGCTTCTTTGCTGTGTGTGTGTGTGTATGTGTGTATCACTTTGTATGTAAATGTATGTGTATTTGCACATGTACATCTGTGTGCATGTGTGTGTGTGCCTAAGGAGCAGCAGGAGCGTGTGGCAAGGTGCTGTACAGTAATTAGCATCATTCCCACCAGGGAGGCACTATGTGTGGAGGCCCCATTAAACACATTGCAGGGACAAACACTGAGCCACAGCCCTGTTCTGCTGACTAGCATGCTTCTCCCCTGTAACACACACACAAATGCAAACACTCTTAAATCATCTTGGCCTGCCAACTCAAGTACCACATACACAGTGGCCATACACAGGCTTACCGACTCAAAATAAGATATATCCAAACATGTCACTCTGCATAAATTATTCGATGGTTGAATGCAGTGCTTTACACTGTTCAAGTCATAACAGGGAACCGGTATAAAAATAATACTATTTTCTTTAAAAGTGCGAGTCTTAGCATATAACTGTTTGGTGTCCCAGAATGTGGTGTACAGTTTGAATTAATACTGTAAGTACCCACACACATTTAGAGACAAACACTGAAATATGCACCATGACACACACACTCACAGGAGTGCACACAGAGGTCGAGCGGGGGTGTAAAATTATGCCGCGTTAGCTGGCATGCAGTGTTTGTGCTAATGAAGCTCTCTGTCCACATAGGCTGATAACCTGCTGATGACTCGATACTTCTGCCAGAGAGGTCTGAAGCACAGTTTGAATACAGAAGCAGGTGTATCCTGTGGTAGGTGTTTATTATTATATGAGGGTGTTAGGGGTTTTTTTCCTCTTATAATTTGAGACGGAGAAGTATAAGCTTACGCTAGTTACGTTATACCATACTGTTCCCCTGCGCTATGATTTTACAGTATTGAGAACTGGAATGAGATTTGTTTTATACTGTTAGGACATCAATTTACTTTATGAATTGATAGAAAAGGAGGATTCAGTTCACTTTAGACAAAACTAAATTCTGCCATTTGTTAACTCTGGGTTGATCTCATACTTTTGCCCAATTTAACTGCTACTATGGTAATATTTTCCTCACCTTGATTGTCATGGTATGCAACCAATCTTGGACAAGAACAGTGTCAATCAGGGCTCTGAGCACTGCCCCCTACAGGAAAGCCTTGTGACTATTATAGCAAACTCAGAATAAAGTTAGGTCAGCTGGCAAATTAAACCAGAAGGGGACCTGCTATGCAAAACAATTTGATAAACCAGCTTTAGAGATTTTTATGGGACTTCTTTCTGGGTATACTTTTGATCAGACCTCTTCAATTCTGCTGCCCAACTGATGTAACAGTCAAAACAAACTCGTAATTTGTAGCTAAACTTTGTTCAAACCTATAGAACTTTATTTCAAACTCCAGAACCTCAACCTCAAAGCTGTTTCAGTTTAAATTGAAAGAAAACTGGAATTTAAAAGGTAAAATTAATTAGTTCTTTGATTTACATTATAATAAACTTGCATTCTTACGAGTGAAGCCTCCATTTCTCAAATCTCTACAACAGTGCTGGTAAATACAATGTTATGTCAGCCAGTTGTCGAATGTAATCATCACATACACATACTGTATCAGTTTCAGTGTTGTCCACAGGAACACACAGATATGAACCACTACCCCCTGTGGTTACTGGCTAACGTACTCTACCTCACAGTCTATAGCCACCCACAGATAGCTTCCTGTAAGCCCAATAATTTCATAAATTGATAGTATAAAGGATATAAATTCACTTCACTGAAGTTCAAGTTTTTAAACCCCAGGGTGGCAATTAATTTTCCATGTTTGCGTAGCTGTGGGTTTCAGTCTCTCTCATCCTGTAAAAATAAGCTTCGTAATACCTTGTTTATTTATACTTTCCTCCACTTTCTCTACCTGTCGTAGCTTGTGAGAGCTTGTTGGTCGATGTGTTTGTTGCACATCTGATTGTCATCTCACTAAGGAGCTCATACACAAGTTGAGCCTGACCTTACAGCAGCCGTGCTCTCTTACACATACACACACACTTAACACAAAACATTTGGAACATCACACCCGCACAGGGCCATACACACCCCTCCCATGCCCCCTTTTTCAGCACAGGGAACCGTAATTAGTTAATGGCCCCAGGCCTCTGACAGGCTCATTCTGACAAGTGGAAAGGGCAAGGTGACATTTTTGGTCAGCAACGTGATACAGCTATTGTGCAGCAAACATCACAAAATTACCAAAGGGGTTGAGAAGACAATTCCCAGAGCCCACTCTGTGCTGATACAGCCTTCAACCTTTTTAGACAACGCTTTGCGCACAAATGACATGCTGGTGTAAAAGGGCCCGGCACCGTATGTCCTTTGGGACACTGGTACCTCATCTTCTTTGTTTAGACTTTAACAGCCTTGGGAGAGTTGAATGCCTCCTAAGCACAATCTATAAATGGTACATTCTCCACTTGAATGCTCAGAAGCTGATGACTCTCAGAAGGAGCCTTACACAGTGGAGTTTTATGGCGATTATGTCTCAGAGTGTTTCTGTCTTGATTTTAAAGACTGGGCAGACTTATTAGAGATATGAAAGTAGCAGCCCACAGGCTCATCTATAGAAGAAAGAAAAAGCAACAAGAGAAAGGGAGTTTGGGGGGGAGGGAGGGGAGTAACAGTGACACTTATATAGAAGGAGACAGATGGTAAAGACCTATAAAAAGAGAGAGCTGCAGCCTCTTAATCTTATCCTAATTTTTCTCAGTAAATAAACATCTTAATGGTTGCTGTTAGCTGGAATTACAACTCCATGTAAAATACTACCAGCACTGCCAGACTTGCTCTCCCTCCCAGCTCCGAACAGTTTATAAACACTAAACCCAGCATAACTTACTACCTGACTGAACAGACCAACACCACACTGCTCAAGCTAGGCTATGACGGCTGTCAGTTTAGATTTATTCTCCTAACAGTTGTGATGGATGGGCCAAGATCATGACTAAGTGGCTGGCCACAAGCTCCCCAATCCCATGACCTCATCATTGGCAGGTTGGCAGGGTCTCAACTTTCCATCATGCCCAACCAATTATTAGGCCAATGCCGTCTTACCAGGCACACTGGTACTGTTTAGTGGCTCAAATTCTTTTTTTTTTTTTATTGCCTTTCTTTCTGTCTCTTTCATTTTCCTCTTTTCCTTTAGGGTTCAACTTCTGAATGAAGGGAGTAAGCAAGCTGGTTTGTCTCTGCCAACCAGTCATGATCAGTGACTACAGCAAGTACAGACAACGTGCCAGGGAGATACTGTACATGTCATTCTAGTGATTATTCTTAAATAGTCTCGTCTCTGTAGAATGATAAACTACAAATAAGATCCAACAAATAAATGGTATGCTGTATGCTTTCAGTTTTCATCTGAAGAATCGAGTCAGGCAGCACACATACTGTAAGAGCACAACATGTGAACATAATTGAAAATTGCGTTGACATTTATCTAATTCTCATCCAGAATGTGAATAAGCCTTTGTGTTTTTACATTACCGTGGCTGTGGAGTATCTTGCTCATTTAAAGTGTTATAGACATTGCTTCAATAGATTAATGCGTTCTGATGTTATCATTCATCAGATATTATTAGCATGTGAAGGTTTTTACTATTGGTGTCATTGGAACAACTCTGTGAGGCTACTGTATGTTTTGACATTGGCCTTCCAATAAGGATTTATCATTTATTTATTCATTTATCTTAGGATTCCTTATTAGTTTACTACTAGCTAACTTGCTGTGAGAGCCCTACCTCCCTCCATTCCTCCTTACCGTCATCATTTTCATTTTTTCCATTCATCACCTGAATTTTTCCCCATCTACATCTGGCCTTATGGCTGCATTCTTTCTCCATTCTACCTCCCTGTTATGCATCACCCTAACAGCTTGGTGTGAGTATCATCCGCTGTCAGGCAGAGGCATCTAATGACATGGGAGGTTGGCAGGCTGACCTTGTCCTGCACTTCCCGGGATCCACGATGCAGCCTAATCCAGCTAGCGCGGCTGGCCGTGGAACCATCTGCTATTTTAATTACCACAACAATATATTTTTTAATCCTGTGAACCCAGTCCAACTGTGGAAAGCACTGATGATTTACTGTGTGTGCGTGTGAATGTGCACATGCTTATGCAAGTGCAGTACTGTGCGTAGATTCTTTGGCAATTATTTCACAATTATTTCACAGACATATGGGTGAATTCTCATTCAAAGGATGTGGGTTTGAGCCATGCAGAACAGCACAGCAGAAACAGAAAGAAGAATGTCATTAAATCTAAATGATGTTCTTCAGCAGATCCTGTGATTTTAATACATACAGATGGACACAAACACATGCACAGTTGTGTCCACGAAACCCGGGTGCACTACTTAAACTGAACGCAGTGAGATGGAACACAGTGAAACCAGATGTTCACTGCTCTCAGTTCTGCAGTGGCAGCTAGAAAATGATCTGTACAAGTAGACAGATTTGATTTACATATACTGTATCTGTCTGTCTGAGATGTTATGCACCAGAACATGGCTCAGAAGTCATCTTTGCCAGATGTGTGTACAGTACTGTACATTTCACAGGAATACAAATTAAACGTTACCTTTTCTCTTATAAGAGCTATATCTAAATAAAATAAATAAAAATAAATGAAAAGCCAAGAGAGCTGGACCCCAGCTGTAGAAAAAATGAGATATATACAATATTTTTAGTTTATTTTCCACTTTGTGGTTCTTTAAAGGGTCCGTGTTCCTTGGTTTCTCTACAAGCTACAGTGTGTGAGTCCTGTTCTCTCAGCCCAGACGCCATTTTGGCTTTGGCAGAGGTCTGTGTTTTTCATCCAAGCACTCTGTGACAGAGTGTAATCAAATCTTGGTCTCCTCCTACACAGGACACCAGACATCCCCCTCTGACAGCCGCAGGAGATTTGTAGGCTCATCATGTTTTGTTCGAGGCTAGTTTTTCTATATACCCACAGCCAGAGGGGAGGCGAATTGGATGTGGATGGAAGGAGATGGTGTAGATGGTGGAGAAAACGTATTAAATGTAACCCCCAGAAGTTTTCTTAGCCGCCTTGTTTAGTTTGGACAAACCCCAGAGTGGTTGGTACCGGTCATGGCGATGTATTTGTTGAATTCCTCCATCAGGGGAATCATCCAATTTCTTAATTCTTTGTTTTCTTAGGTTTTTTTAACCCCAGCGTTTTAATATTCGCCACCATGCACTGTAATATGAAATGCGTCACCATTATAATTCTGCACCAATCATTCTTTTATGGAAAATGTGCACCATGGAAAAACACTCAGCTGTCAATGGCATTGCCTCCCAGACCAGCGTTGGCAGAACAGTTCAGGCTGAGAATAGTGTTGATTGATGGTTCTGAAGGGAAAGCAGCGCCCATACAGCCAGAGCAAAACTCTGTGTGTCTATACCGTGTGTTATGTGAGTGAACCCACACCTGTTGCACAAGTGCATCTGTTCATATGACATTCATACTGTTTTGTGCGTGCCTGTGTGTTTTCTAGTGTGGGTGGGTGAGTTTGTATACGATTGGGTAGGTGTCCTAACAGTTGAAAATACAAACTTGGCCAGCACATCAAAAGCAGTGTGTCATGTTGAAGCAGCACTCGGGGCACTGCTCACTCACTGGACTTCCCGGCATTTCAGCTTGTTTACAGTGACGCATGCCAAGCCTCTTCTCCATTTGAAAACCCTTCAACATGTCGTTAACTCCCTCCCAAAAGGAAACCTCCAGTTTTCCCCCTCCTGGGTACACAGCCTGTCAGAAACACAAAAGTAGAAAATTGCCACTGCGTTGCTTCAGGAGGTACTGATGCTTCTGGTTCTGATACTTTGTTTGCTGTATGTGGTTTTTGCTGAAAATTGAGACTTCTAGTGGTTTTCACTTCTTCCCTGTTGACGATGTATGTGGGCAGCAGGAGCAGTAAATGTAGGGTGAAGAAAAACAAGCTGAAATAGCGTCAGCTTAAAATCAGATGTTGAGTGCCTAAGCATTAGCATAAGCAGCCACATGGTTCAAATAATGCAGAACAGTACAAATGAGCAAGTAAAACGTAAAGAAAACTACAAGAAAGTAGATAGTTTAGAGATAGAGATGAAAAATCCTTTTGAACTACTTGGTAAGCAGCAGATAGCATCTCAAAGGCCTGTGTACAAGACAAGTCTTTCACAGAGAGCTGTGCCCCGCTGGTGTCGGAACTCTCCAGACCTGCGCAGTTATCCAGGGCCTTCCAGGAAACTAGAGACCATGCTGGGGTCAGGCTACCTCTGCAGGCACAGTAACTGTTAGAACAGAGGGCAGAAAGAAAAAGAGAGGCAGGAGGAGTCATTATCTGTGTGGAAGTCCATTCTAAATTTCTCCAGAGAGGGAGTGGATGGTTTGAAGACAGAGCAGTGCTTGTCTTGAATTTTGGGTTGAGGAAACTAAAGCCAATCAGCTGCCACAGGGTAGTTATTTTCTGTTCATTATTTTTTTCATTATTAATGAACTTCTGTTGTATTTAGAGGCTTTTGGACAAAGCAGCAAAGTTTTTCTCTTAGTCAATGCATGGGTCTAAGCACAAAAACTATCATATGTGTGTTATGCGGATTGTAAAGTCCTCTGAGATCCTGGGCTATTAATATAAAACTAAATTGACTTGAACCTGAGAGCAAGAGCGTCCACAGAGAGGCAAGCTGGATTGACGTAGTAGAAGATCCGATTGAACAGGACCGAATAGAACAAAGTGGATTAGAACAAAACTGAGTTGGAAAAAAAAAAGACCACAGCCACATGGTGGCATAGCAGTTTTTGTCTAACAGCGGTTGCCTGTTCTGCATTTGACTGAGGATAGAGACACAAACAGTGCACAAACAGCCTGACAAATGAAGTCACATTTGTTACATGATACAAAGCAAAACAATCTCTTTCATCAGTGTAGGCGGTAAACATGGATTCTCTCTACTTCTCTCTTTTTTTTCGCTTCCCCATTCCAAAGCTACTCTGGCCCCATCAAAACTATGAAGTCTTAGCTGGAGTCTTTCCAGTGTTTTTCCTTTTTTTACAGCCTGCAGTTGTTTTCTGGTGAAGGTTATGCATTTTATATTGTATATGTTTCTAGTTTAACACCTGAACATATGCACATGAGGTTGTAAAGACCGCACACACTCACACACACATGCATACATGTGCACTCCAATTGGCATGCATGTTGTACTGTCTGAAGTAATCCCTAACAGTCTCAGTTGATCTCAGACTGCCTCCAGGTGCGCTCAGCTGGTAGACATTCCTGCAATACATGATCATATAATCACACACAAATGCAAAGCAGACACACACACATACATGCTCACATACAAGCGTACACATCATACAGGGGCCAAAAACGAGACGCTTCCTTAAGAAGCGATTTCATCCTGCCACTGTGTGTAATCCTCACCATATCTGACAGAAGGATCCTATTGTCACCAAAAACTCTGAGCCTCTTGCCTAATGATGTTTTATCACGCTGTCAGCATTGTGTTCACATTTCCCTGCATGTTTAAAAAAAGATTTAAACAAAAAAAACCTCACTTCAGAATGCTTGTGTCAGTTAAAGGGGCGATTGATATGCTGTCTTCCCAGCTCCCGCCCTCCCCCTCTGTTTCTCTTCCTCTCTTTTCCTCATCGCTCCTTCTTTTCAAGAGCTTACATTTTCACTAAAGTCCCCTTCTCTCTGTTATCATTCCACCAGAGGCTCTCAAAAGGAGCTTTGATATTGAAAGCAGGCTTGGCATGAAAGGCAAGGGTTTAGGGGAATGTAAATGCTGGGGGTCTTTTTAAAGGAAGAGATCTTCCAGTTAACGAACACCTCGTGCTCCAGCACTTTCTGCAGCACTAACTTGTGTTTTTTTTTCCCCCCTCTCTTTGCAAGTGACAAAATTGGGATGCAAAATTGATTCATGAATGTCTTTTTAGTCATTTGTATGGATTTAGGTCAAATGAAGTTGATGAAATATTGTGGCAGACCGAGGCAAAAACAATATAAAAATTTTATTGTGAGATATTTGATGCATGCTTAACTACATATATTTTAACTTCAGCCATTTCACCAATACGTAGAACTCCTAATTCACCATAGTGAACTATTATTTGGAACTAGTTTTTGTGTGTGACATTTTTGGGTGCAGAGTATGTATAAGGGCAAGTGGCCACTGTGGGGGGATGTTGGATTTTAGTATGTTAAAGTTGGGGTTGTAAGAGGTGACCATCCTTGTGGTTATGGTTCCACATGATCCACAGTGAATTTACCTTGTTCCTAGTACTGGTTTTACCATTGCAGAGTATTATTTGCAAAGACGAACCTAAGTGAGGACCTTTTCCTTACTCTCATGGTGCTAAACTATTGAGGTCCAGTGGGAAATAGTAAGATACTTTAAGATTCTTCATCTTCTCCAGACAGGCAGCAGCCTCCTGTCATGGTTACTGTGTCATCACAGATCAGATTGAAGTAGCAGGAGCCAAAGTCTAATGTACTTGTCAGCCTGTGCAGTCCCAGCGCATCTGTGATGGCACCCTGCTCAGAATCCTGCTGTTAGCTTCTGTTGGAGCTAAAAGACGGCGTCCTATGGCTATCGCCCACTCCCACTCTCTCTTTTGAGCTCTCTCTCTCTGTCTCCTTTGCACCCTGCCAACACATCACTTTCTTTCTATCCAGGCTTCCCTCCTGTGGCTTATGGTGCTACTTCAGCTCCCTGGCTTCACTGCCAACAAGCACAGTTGACCAGTTTGTCCCAGTCTGCCCTCATTCAGCTCTATACTCCTGTGTGTTTTATGGACAGGAAAACGGTGCTAAGAAAAAATATCTACAGAAAAACACAGTTTCTTCATGCACTCTACGATACACAACCTTCTTTAAATAGCTCCACTTCTCACTAATGAGTCCATGGAGGGTTGTACCTCGCAATCGCTTTCTTCAGACGCCATTACAGCCAGTGTGTCTTCAAAGAGTTGGGTGAAACCATAACTGGGGACTGCTACCTGCCTGAATAGCTTTAGACATTAGCAAAACCTGCAGTTTACTAATGGGACTGAATGGACTTTACTTGGAAACAAGAGCCATGGGAGCTGTGGAGGTTCATATCCTGGAGCCTGGACTTCTTTTTCTGAGCTATTTGCTTTGATGTGTCAGTTAATGTAGACTTAATAATAGGCGATATCTTTAAGTGGCGACTTAACATTCTGCTTCCAGGACCTAGAAGTGTAATGTTATGTCCCACTTAACAACATGAAAAGATAATATGATAGAGAAAAGTCATATTCTGTAAATTATAAAAACTCTGCGAAACTCAGTGACACTGTGACGGTCCTGCTAATGTACTTTTATCCTCTGTCAGCTGACATGATGTGCAGAAGCAAATGTCAAATTAATGCAGCCAGTCACCCGTCTAATAGGTTAAATTAAATGCTAGTTGGAGTGGAAGTCCCAGTGGTAAATGTCTCTCGAGCCCTAGTGAGGTTTCTCTTTCTGGGATGGCTGAGGAGGGTATGAGGGCTGTGATACCCTACTGCCACCTGCTCACATCCCACATCTGGCAGGTGGTGAACCCACAGGAGCTCTGGCTGCACTCATCTGGCCTGAGAGCCCTACAGGTGCTGTCAGTCTGTTTGGCAACATCACTGCTCTTTCTACCTCAACAGCACTGTTGTAGACCTGAAAGTCATACCACACACAGCGTTGCAATGTAATGGGCTATGCTCTACTACACTGGAACTTGAGAGGTACTCTTTACCTCATTTTCAAACACAATCATTTTACAGGCATTTGTTTGTGGCAGTCCGACATTTTCTAATTAGCTGTAAACAAAAAATGTAGCTGAAGCTGATGTCATCAGTTAGCAGGTATTTGTTTATAAACAACATACTACACAAATTTAAATTTTGACCTGAGGATAGTGCTAGAAAGTTACAATTTATCTAATAGTTTCTGACACATCTCACTCAAAACCACAAATTCACAGGAAAAGCCAGTACTACTCATCATCTGGGGCTCTGAATGTCTGCAGAATTTCATAGTCAGCTTTTTTTTGTCTGGACCAAATAAGTCAACTCACCAGCAGATACTGTAGATACAAGTATGCAGCTAGCATGGCTAATGAATACAGAAAAATAATAATTTAACACTAAAAGACAGTGTACTGCACTGATCTGCACTGTGTTACATGGTAGTCTGCTGTCAAATCTACTCCACAGCGTGCACTGTCAGAGGCTTTGCAACCAACAGCGAGATATTTGATGCAAATGATAAAACAGTAGCTCACCCTGCTGTTAAACTTTTTACGACTGGCTTTCAAAAGAAATGTGACGTGTAGTGGTGCCACACAGGGACATAATGGGGTGAGATTTATTGCCCTTTACCCCATTGGCCAGATAGGCCATCAAGGATGCCCATCCTCAGTTTACTCAATTTGTTTGCAGCCCTCTTAGGTCAGGTTCTTGAACAACTACACCCATTTTTCAACAATGGTTTGTGTATTTTCCACCATACTGAAGAGGCAATTTCCTTTGCAGCTCAAGTGGCAGTTGTCTTTTGCCTCCTTGTTCAATTAGAGGGGAGGGGAAAGAGAGCTGGAGGGTTTCAGTAATACTTCTGGTAAAAATAAAAGCTTTTTGCGGAGACATCATGTCATCCATCTCCCAGTAAATGATACATCTTCCTCATACAGCAGTCTGAATGACCTTGTTTGTGTAGCCCTGTTAGTAGTGAGGGAGACTGCGGGAGGCACTCTAGAAATGAGTCTGGTCATTGTCTGGAGATGCAGGCAGGCGCACAGCGACAGAGAGAGAGTGCATTGGTCTTCGACCTGCTGCATTCACCGGGGGAGGCACTGTGGCAACTTGCATCTGATTAGCCACTCATTAGGCCCGACCTTGGATCATAAAATTACAAAACAGCATTGAATTTAAGAGGGGGAAAAAAACAATAAATGGCACACTGTTATTGCATGTAAGGGTAGAAGCAGTTATTCCTCCCATAAACATTTTCTTAGAGAATTAAAGTTTGTGTTGGAAGGAAGATTAATATGGGGCAAGGAGAGCATGCCTGCGAAAAGCAGGCTAGTGGAATTTAATGAGTTTTGTGTGTCGACTGGGGAGCCAGCTCGCGCCACGCTAATTACGCTCTGTAACGAACTGAGATCTGGGGATCATCGCAAAAAGACAAAGGCTCTGAGCAGTTCAACAGCGAGTGGTAGGCAAAACAAAAGAGCTGCATATACACATTTCAAGCCCACATGGACAGTGTGAGACAGAGAGATGGAGGTTTTCTCAGAGCCTTCCCTGGTTACCAACCCCATGTTAAGGGTAATGAGATGGAGCTGGAGATGGAGAGCTTGAACCTGACAAATGAGCCTCTATTAGGCTCGCCAGACACGTGACACGAGCTCTGGTGGTAGAAAATTTGTTGTGCAGAGACGGTGGGATTGTCAGGATAATTAAATCAACCTCTGTTGACTTCATGCTGTTCCAGTTCTTTAACGGGATAACCAAAGAACAAATACACAAACCATGCCTGTTCTAGGCAACACTGCCCTCTGTTGATAAGGAGGCCAACTGCAGGTTTTGATCCCCTAGGGTTCAGTGGAAATGACAAAGTCCCAGCTCTTGTGGCGGGTATGTGTCTCTTTCCTTCATTAAGCTGCCACTGCCTGCAGGGTATCTAACACTCCTCCCACGCATCAGTGGCCACAGTGCACAAACAGCAAACAATCAGGCTGACTTTCAGCTGTGACTTTCAGCAGAATGAAACCAGCCTCACCTCCTTCTCTGTCTCTCTCCCTTGCCCTAACTCTCTCTCCCGCTTTCTATTGCAGTTGCTTTCAACTTGGAAGGAGAATTTGCTTCTGGCACAGTTTAAATGAAACTTGCCCTCTTACCGATGGATTCTAACCTTTAATATTCTGGCCCTTTGTTGGCAAGTGTATATCCAACTTTCATCATGCAATATGTATTGTTATCACCCTGTGGTCACCTAACTCTCAGTATGAAATGTTTGTGTATTTCTCTGCCCAAAGCCCAAGCTACTGTCAGATAAGGAGTCTGAATTTCAACTTCCACCTATCACTGTGTATAAATTGTGCTTCTCTAATTTTAATGTTTTGCCAAACTCGGTTTGCTCACAATGCCTTTCCTGACATCATATATCTAATATTGCCAACATATGACAGCATTCAGACTCCATCAGGCCCAGTAATTTGTTTGCGTGTTTACAACAGAATCCTGCCAATTTTAGTGAAGCCAGAGCAACTGAATAGCGTGACTGCAGACCTCATCCTCCTCCACGCCTCCCTACTGTCTCCTGTTCTTTCTTCCAGCTGATTTTCCCGTGCGGAAAAGCCCGTACCCCCGTCTGCATTCCTTTCCAATTAAACCAGCATCATCTGATTCCAATTACTCTAATTATAGCAGCTAGGGATGCGAGTGAGAGAGTGAGAGAGGGGAGAGAGAATCAGGGAAGTGGAGTAGAAGAGAGAAAAAATGCCAGGCGGCCCTAAGGTCACAACCGGTGGCAACAACAACAACAGTAACCAACAACAAAAAGTGCTTACAACATCAACAGCTGTGAAAATTTTAACAAGCACACAGTGTACTTGGTAGTGGCGGAAACACATGCATAGTGACAGACCGTAATCTGAAGGTGTTATCATGCCACACACACACTTAATGAGGTCAGGCTAATGGAAAGGCATGGGTGTTGTTAATCACACTATGACGTGATGAACACTAATCCCATTGGTTTGTCTTGTAAAAGGACATCATATAACAAATCCCTACTCCCTCTCTGAAGTCATGTATGACACCTGCAGGGCCCCATAGCAATCTCTGTTGTCATTACACAGAATGGCACCATTCATACACAAGCGAACTACCAGTGCTGCAGGTCATTGTGATTGTTTTCACAGCCGACTGCCCAGGAGGAGATTCCAGAGCATTGGACTTCTCTCTTTTTAAAGGCCTTGTTTGGAATGGTAAATACATTTCCTTCTCTCTTAGTCCACTTCCCTTAGTGGCTGCTGGCATCTCTACAGCTCTCTTTCCTGTCTTTGCCACAACACTATAGCGTA
>NW_018127914.1:2980308-2983647 GCF_001952655.1 Monopterus albus
CCTGCTAATACATGATTGTTGCACATAGACAAAATGTAAAATATTACTTTAGAATGTCCATGCAAGTGCACACACAAATTTCCTGTCATCATTTTTTAAAGTCTTTGACAGCTGTGGCATCAAACGGCGGCCATGTTAATGATGCACATGCTCTCAAATTAAGGGCTCATTAGATGCCATCCAGATAGCACACTGATTAGCCAAGACGGTTTGGTGAAGGATTTATAAAGTAGGTGTTTGCTGCTTGATGTTGGTGTTTTTTATTGTGCAGTCTTGTGCAATGGGCCTTAATATTGCTTCCTGAAGGCTTGTTGTTGTGAATTTAGTGTGTGTTAACTGATTATTTTGTTAAGGCCTCACACAAAAGCACTTTGCACTTCATCCAAGATCAAAATATCTTGACCACTGGTATGACAGCGGCATTGACAACGATAATATCCTCTTGACTGGCAATGATAAATGATGTGACAGTTAATTATCTGGAGACATAAAGCAGGTGCCAACATCAGATGACTGATGTTTATTCAGAGACACTGGCATGTGATTTTCCTCTTCTCCTCTCACTCTCAACCCCAGATGACCTCTGGATAAAGGGACCCTTTTCCATCTTGCAGGGTGCCCGTCTTTCTCTTTATTTCCCTTTCTGTGTTCCTCCACAGTCTGGAGTTGGCTCACTCTGTCACGCTGTCATTTGGACACTGATGTCCCTGTCTCTGCTGCCAAGACCCGTGACATCTGTCTAGAAGCTTCTATGCTGTTGGCTCACAAACCTGGGGCTCACCCTCCTGATTACCCGACAGCCATTGCTCTTCTTGTCTCTCCATATTTTCGTCTTGCCTCCTACTATCAGTCTTTTACACTCTCACTGAAATAGCTCTTTCTGTAGCCTTATTGTGGTATAATCATCATTATTATGGTGCTTGGGATGAACTCTCACAGATTGAGCCTTTGTTGGTTTGTTTATTCATTCATTCACTGTACATTTATTTATGCAATGTGTACTGCTGGTTATATAGCACATTTGAGGCTGCTCAGATATAATTGCTTTTTAACAATGCATGCCTACACAAGCTGCCTGTGTATGTGGATGATTTAAAGGTATATCCACTTGGCAGCAGAGCAGGGCCAGTCACCCCTCACCCACACCAGAATGACTTTCACTTGCCCAGTGTAAACATGGTGGCACTCAGCGAGATAATTGCATTGATAATGCTGACAAAATGGAAGTAAAATGACACTAGTATAGAATTGATTAATTTCTGCATCTAAAGATGTATGGAAATTTAATATGGGTTTAATATAGGTTTTTCTCAGCTGCACACACCAGGCAATACTTCCTGAAAAGTCTGGATTCAAGAGTGCAAACACTGATTTTCTCCATTGCAATTCGACCTGAGCACCACTGGGGTAGCTGTTATTGTTATTACTACATTTTTATTACCAGCTATCATAGCTGTTTTCTGCTCTCCCTCTCCTCCTGCATTGCTGTCTTATATCCCCTTCCTTCATGGCTTCACCAACTCCTAGTCTCCCTCTCTTCTGTTTCTCTTCCTCTTTATCTCTGCCTGCTTTCACTGTATCCCTCCTCCCTCCCTCTCCAGAAGGAGGAAGCCGTTCAGTTTTCCAAGTTTTCACAGAATGGGAGCGATGAAGCTGTTGAACTCAGTAGGACACCCAGGGTGGTTCATTAGTTTGCTTCCGTTGTATTATTAGTGTCCATAACAAACACATTATCTCCCGCTGCACCACCCCTCTTCCAGGCCATTTAGGGTGATAATTAGACTGTAACAAGCAGCCGCCCCGTCTATATAGGTCAGGTACTGCTAATGACGCTGTCGCTGAAAGACACACAGAGGAGATTTGGTTTGGGTTTGGAAACTTCAGCTATACTGTTTTTGGCAGGTCAACGGGATCACTTAGCAGCAGGACATTACCACACAGTTCTTTTTCTGTTGAATAGTGGTTGCAGTTTTGGCACAGTACAGCTATTTATCACCTATACATGGGGTTTTGGTAGTTTTGTCAGTCATACAGTATACTGCAGAGCCATTTCTTTTCACTGATTTTCATACCTGGGATAACACATCCCTCAATGAACTAAAGGTTATATGGCTTTATTGTGAGTACACGCATTTTTTATTTGAAATGAAAGATTTCAAACAATATCCACTGTTGCCTAATTACTGAATAGTAAGCTTCAGCACCATTTAATTTTTATTTAAAAGGAAGTAAAGGTGCAGTGTGTGAGATTTAGTGGTGCAGCTGCAGATTGCAATGTTCAGCAAAGCTTCCATACATCGTGTTAAACAGCACTGACAATTGTTTCACAGTGATTACTGTAAACGTAGGACAAATTGTGAACTGGGAAAACAAACACAGCTGACTTGATCAAGCAAAAGCTAATGGGTTACTGTTTAGTGTAGGTTAACTTTACTTGTTGGGTTAAATTACCTGTCCAGTAGAAAACAAACAACTGCAGTGTCATTCTAGAAACATTTGTCCATCAAGGTTTTCCATCTGGGAAGGGCCCCAGTGTTTACCCTCATCTTGTGCTGTTGCCTGTCCTGTTTCTTCATGTCTTTGCTTTTTGACAACAGGGATTCTTGCTGTCTTCCTTTTTCTTGTGTTAAAGTATAATGATGATCCTCCATTTCTTCAAATTATAGTTTTTATACTCACGACAATGCTTCCTCTTGTTACTAACGTTACTTCTTCGTCTCCAAATCCAAGCTGCTACTTCAACATGAAAATGCAACATTCACACTCTAGAGCCAGTGTGGTTTGTCTATTGGGGGGCTACCTTAAAAAAACATGGGGGCCTCCATGATAGGTGATGATCCTCCATTTCTTCAAATTATAGTTTTTATACTCACGACAATGCTTCCTCTTGTTACTAACGTTACTTCTTCGTCTCCAAATCCAAGCTGCTACTTCAACATGAAAATGCAACATTCACACTCTAGAGCCAGTGTGGTTTGTCTATTGGGGGGCTACCTTAAAAAAACATGGGGGCCTCCATGATAGGAGACCTGCTCCTATCTAGATATAAAATGCACATTCTAACCTAAAGAAAACACAACAATTCTTATTTTCTGATGATTACACAGTGATGAAAACATAATTATGCATACTGTAGAACATTTCTGCTAAAAAAGACTTCAAAATCTTGCACGCTGCACCTTTAAAGGTGGAAACCATAGACGGCACACTGACATCTACACCCCTAAGCACGTGCACACTTTTTCTACCTGCATATGATACAGTTCAAACAGATTGTTTATTTTCGCTAATTTAGAGATGTAATATTGCTAATAATTTTGCCACCGCTATATTGTGTCA
>NW_018127914.1:2983659-2995264 GCF_001952655.1 Monopterus albus
TATATATATACTGTATATATTATATGGGTCTGGAGAGACGTGCATGCAAAATGAAACTTGACTGGTTGGCAGAGGCATGCAACCGCAAGGCGGTAATTCTTGTTCCTGATGGAAAGGGAACTAATACTCCACATCAGTGTTTTGTAATTGAAAATCATTGCATCAGTTCCACCGCTGAACCTGACTGATGTCACATAAATGTTGATTTGTTCTGAGTGGCTTTCTCCACACAACACTTCCATTATTGCTTTTTTATTACTTTTGTTGTTGCTGTTTTCCATTGAGAAATAATTCTTTAATATATATTTCAATATTTCTGCAGCTCTCGCTGCCACCATGTCGTCGTTTCTCTGAACCACTGTGACAGATCTAAGGCGCGAGGTATTTCTGCTGCAGTTAGACATATGATGTTTGCACATCGCGGTGTAGTTTCATGTGGCAGACTTAGTGCTCCCTAGAGAGTAGTGGGACATGGCACAAGGAATAACAAATGAGTCCATGACCCAAGGTAGTTATTCAGGGTGTGTTTGTGAAGCAGGCAAACATATTCTATTTGCTTTGCAGTAGATTCATAAGTGAAAATTGCATTGTGCCTCCATTTGGAGAGCAGGTGATCGAGTGTGGAAGGGAACAAAGAGATTGTCACTCTCCTGGTTTCTGATGATGTTTTACCATCTACTGAAAGGCGGCTCACACGTCCTGCCTGTCATCGTGAATCTGCCTTGTCAACATACTGTATGTCTCCACTTTTTTTAACCAGATTGAAAGAGAGCTGCAACTGTGTGCAACTGAATGCAACTGCGTGCGAGTATTTCAGTGAAAATGTGCGAAGGTCTTCGATGCATGTGGTAGCGCACGCATGTGAATTCCTCCCTGTCTCCCTATCTGTTAACTAATTTTGAACCTCTGATTCAACCAACACATTCGGCGTGGGGGAGGGGCATGTGGACGCATCCTTTTGAAGTTACTTAGCATCCACCACCACAGCTCATTTGACCTATATGCCATGGAGAAAACACACATGATGATTTTCTGATGCGGTGAACCCCATCAAGAGCAGCTCTGAGCATCTTATGTGGTGCAGTTCTCAGGACAGCATGCGCTGAACGAGACAGTCTGAAATGTAGAAGAGACTGGCATGTTGGGGCATGCTTTCATGAGTTTTTTAGTGCATGCTGTAGGTCCCTGTGATCTCAGTAAAGTAGAGCAGCAGTGCTCCAAAGTTTTGTCTGGTTTGCCCCCACAGTCATTGTACACTATACAGTAGCTGTACCGTGAGGGGCATCTCATGAGCTGTGGTGGATCCATGCAAGACCCAGTTATCCTGCAACTAGTGATGTTTACCCTCTTCATTTTTGTTTGTTAGTTTTGTTTACAGTCAATTTGGTTACATTTGGACTGACAACAATCTCTGACTAGTAGTCAGTGATTCACAGTTTTCAGGTAAGAAACAAAATCATGGCTCTTTGTATTGTTCATGCTTATTTCTGAGTACTTGTATTAAGCACTCACTTTATATGTCAGAAATTAAAAAGATCACTCCTCTACATAAGTGACTGGAAAGGCCTAATCTAACATGAAGCATCATACTTTAGAAAATTGCCATGTGCGCTCACTAGGAGTATGAAAATTGCCATGTGCGCTCACTAGGAGGAAGGCAAACCATGTATAGAAATGTGTACACACCTCCCCCCCATCAAAATCAATCTGACCACAACAAAAGTAGTATATTGTTCTTTTTTTAAAGCATGTACCTACAAAACTACCATCAAACCAAAACGTGCAGAATGCTACCACAATGTTACAGGCTCACTAGATCTCAGTGGATTTAAATTATCTCTTGGGTGACTGGAGAAGTAGCAACGTCTCATTTTACCACATTTCCCTATACAACAGTTAGAGGATGTCATGTTCTCATTTAGTATGTTATCTCTGCACATAGTAAATGATCAAATGTTCTCAACACTGTGGGCTACATACAAAGAGGAAAATTACTGTAATAGTGATAGAAAAAGATAGGTTGAAAGGCAAACGTTTGTAAAAGTTTCCTATCTTAGCAAATAACATAAAATAATAAAAGATCTTGTACTGATTGAAAGGTCATCTCTAATCAACAGATTCAGTAGATTTCCTGCATAAGCCCAGAGAGGTCCTTGCGTTGGTCAGGAGTGCAAATCAAACAGCTCCAAAACCATCACCAGCTCTCTCTGCCTCCACATGATGTCAACCTGGAGGAATTCAATCTCAGAAATGATATCATGAATGATGCATAACATGGAAAAATGCATTTACCCTGGCGACAACACAATGAGCTGTTGTTGCAAACACCATAATGGAAAAATACGAAGGTTATGGTGATGAAAATGTCTTATGAAACTCAGGAGACATTTGTGGATGTTGTCTACTCCTGATCTGAGGGAGCACGACCAAGGACGTAACCACAGCTCATAAGGAAATTCCTCAATATTTCTGCAAAGTGAGGATGAATTTGGTGTTGAAGCCCTCAGGGAGCGTAGTAAGGAGTGTCTTTGCATGTACGCTTGCCTACCCACTTACATTATGTGTGGATGAGTTTTGTCTCCTTTTGCTGGAGCCGGTGTGCCAGTCTTCCATGTTAATAATGGATTTTTGATATGAGCACCACATGAAATTTTAATCTTTGGAATATTAGCTCACTGAGAAAGATACACAATCAAATCAGGGGGTCGTGTTTAAGCGGATGAAGCATTTAAATTCGCATTAGCCCAGCATCAAAATGTATGAGGCATGACATTGAAGGCAGATACAATTTAGTGGTGTTATGTCACTTTTTCAGTATAAAGGTGTGATCCTCCATCAAACATCTGCAAAAGTGTGAAAGTGGCACTTGATATGGTTGATGAAACTTTCTGGATACTGGGAAATGTTAAAATAGGGAAAATACAGAGTAACATTCAATCTGTATCTTATTGTGTGGTCCCCAGAAAACATATTTCAGATGCCACACCCTGTACCTTTGCTTGACTATACATGCAACAGCACAGTTATTTGACACATTAAAGAACGTACCAGAAGCGGGTTTTGTGCCACACCGCTCCCTGAATCTTCTACTGAATGAGTGTATTACTAGTGGTGCCAGCAGAGAGCAGGCCCAGCTTAGAGAGTGAGTAAAACAAAGCCCCACCACTGTGTTAACTTTCTCAAAGGCTCAATAATATATCACCCACTTTTGTTCCTTACACAGCATCTATCATCTCAGCATAATGCAGAGTAGCTAGAAAGCCATTTCCCACTAGCAGCAATAGACCAAAGATTGACAATTTGTGCGTGTTTGCATGGATATAATCACATGTATGCCTGTGTGTGTTGATCCTGTGATTCTGTGCATATATGACATGCAGTGCTGTGTGTACTGTAATTATGTGACTGTGAGTGTACTGTAGATCTTAAACCCAAACTAAACACCTCAGTGCCTCTGGGCTACTAGGACACACTTAGTTGTCATTGGCTTGGATTGCACTCATGGGAAGAATTTGGTAGCTGAATAATGTGATGTATTAAGCTGTGCTTTGCAGCACCGTATGGTAATTTGTAAGATTGTTATTTAATCAGGTAACACTGTATTCCAGGCAAATAGAACACTGCATGAGCAAGGTGAACATCTAATCTTTTGCTCCTCGGCTTTAGATTCCACTCTTGTTTTTTTCTGTCTTACAAAAAAGAAATAAATAAACTTTGAATAATTTTTTGGCATTGAAATAATACTGGGAGGTTAATTAATGAGTGTTTTCTAAGACACCATCTGTTGGTGAGTGAATGATCTTGTTGCATCTACTCAGACTGATCAATCATGTAAGATAGCTTAATGCAAATAAATGAAATTACTGAGTGGTTTGGTAGTGCATAGTGGGAATGATGACAAATCAGGAAAGCAGACTGACTCTGTCAATTCACAGGAGAGCGGAGGTAATCATTTCTCAACCATAAAGATAAATTCTGTGTGTTCTGTACATTATGTCCCACCTCTCTGTGCACACAAATGCCACCTCTTCAGTCTAGTAGACACTGTTTTGGACTTTTAGCTGCTGAAAGCTCCTCTATAGCTGACTGTTTGAAATGACTACTTGCAATTTGAAAAACCTCTTGTTATATCTAGGCAGAGCTGATTTATGGGCTTTACTTTGACACCGCAGGGTAGTGAAGCTGGAATAACAGAAGTCTAACAACAGAATATGTAGTCAAAATGTTCACATCATGCTGCCACTTACATTTACATGCCTCCAAATGCACTAGAAACTTCAGAAAATAGTCCAAAAAACAGTGTAGGAGTGATGTAATGTAGATCTGGTTCAGAAGAAGGAAATTCATTAATTTCATGTATCGCAAACATCTTCTGTGGGAAGCTGTGATGAAATGCCAGGACCTATCAGAGTTATCTATTAATTATTTTATCTTCTCATATCCTCTTGAATATAATCACAAACAAGTAAGTGATGGAAACATGCACTGATTAGTTCATATTCTATGTAACACTTTAATAGAAACTTCCTCTCTAATCACTCTCAAACCAAAGGGCTCGTAGCAAAACCACCCACTGAGGTGATTCAGATTATAAATTATAGGAAAGATGATGTCTGTAACAGAAAAAACTAGGTTTAATTCAGTTCTTAAAGCACTGACAAATGTATGCCTATGTGGTATGTTTGCAGTCTTTATCTTAAACCCCTGCCAACCCCTCGTTTATTGCCGTGCTATTAAAATCATATTTAACTGACAGGTGTTTTAAGCTGTTTGTTCAGATGTAATATCATAATTGGACTGAAAATGGCTGCTATGGGTAATGGCACCGATCCTTTGCCTCACAGCCCTTTGTTTCAAGCAGAAGGTTTGAAACAGGAATGTGGATTTGGTCAGCCATCCACTGAGCAGCAGACGGACCTGACTCATTACCAGCTTGTGCTCTCATCATCTTTCTCTTGCTCTGTAACATGCTGTTCTGTGATTGAGCACATCTAGATCAGACACATTTGGGTATATAATGTGCATTTGTATATCTCAGCATGCTAGTAAGGATGTATATCGGATTGAAAGGACAATTTAAGCCTGGTTTCACCATCTTTCTGTAGAATCCCACTTTGTACACAGAAAACCTTGAACCTGACGTGTACTAATGGAGGATAGATAAATGACCAGCTATTTGTTTAATGGGCAGCAACCTGTAAAAAATGTGATTTTGTGATGAACTCTGACTTGACCTTGTGTACACCTGTATTCTCAAGTCCCCCAGCTTAGCTGTAAATGGCTGGAATGGACAGAGACAGGCAGGATGGGGACACACTGTAATGTTGCTTCTTGGATGAGGATGAGGTTTGAAGTCAAGTGTCACAGAGGGGCTTGATAACAGACACAATGGCGGAGCGTTAAACATGATCCTGCCATCCATGCATCAGTGGCAACAGAAAATGTTGGGAAGCGCTCATCAAAGGGCAGTAAGCTGCCCAACTGACTTCACCTGCTGTTGTCTGATTATCTGACTAGCCAGCTGACAGAATGATGGCTCTTTTGTAGTGATACCTTTTTTGTCTCAGAGTTCTCTGGCTCTTCACAAATTAAACTCAAGCTTTTGAAGTGAGGTGATGTGCTCATATGTTGCTCTCCTCACTGACTCCCCAGTCCTGCATCCTCCTGCTCCTGCCTTCCACTTGGTTGGCCTGCTTGTCTTTTGAATACATTCTGCAGATTCAGGTTCCCATAGCAAAATCTGAGTGCACGTCCTACATGCAAGAGCAAAGGTGCGCTTCCCTCCAGCTTCTGCAGACTTGTCAGCAGCAGTGTAAAACAGAAACTACTGCTTCCTTGCAGTTTTCCCCAACCAGACAACACTGAGCCCTATTGTCTTTGGCTTTAATTGTGCTCTTTCAGGCTGCTGGTTAGTCATACAGCAGGCCAGAGTAGCATACCTGAGGGGAATGAATAGTGTGAAGGATTGGCAACCACATGCACACTAGTACATGAGCACACGCATCCTTGTTGAGTGTGTATCAGTGTTTAGAGGAGCAGCCGTGAAGCCCTGTAGAGCCAATTACACATACAGCTCTCGTCTCCCGAGCAAGCTGAATAGATAGAGGGAGAGGATGAAGTAGCAGAAGAAAGGAAGGACAAGCAGTAATGGACTGATGGACAGCGTAGTATGCTAGTAGGAAAAGTAGGAGGTTGAGAGAAGGTGTGAAGGTGCAGAAGTGAGCATGGAATGAAACTGTGACTTGGAGAAAGAGGCTATGGAGAGGTTAGTGGTGCTGTATGAAGAGAGGATAAAAAGATGGTTTAAGAATCTGCAAGATATAATAACAGAAGAAGTGAGTCTTGACCAGATAACGAGGGGCAACTCTGAGCCTCAACACGGCGTTAGATGCAGTGCCCCCAGTCAAGACACATATCTATTTGTCTAACTTTTATCAGTTAAGTGGATACAGCCCTGAGAGCCCCATAGGCAGAACATGACACTTCTAAAGGCTGACGTCTCTTTTCCCTCAAGCATTGTCAAAAGGCAACAAGAGCCTCCTTTTAAGTGTTATATCTGTCTGTCATGTCGGCTCCCTGTGTTGCTTTCTCTCCAGCCTTTTTTTTTTTTACCTTTTTTCTCTTTCACCTTTTGCACTATAATCTATAGCTCCTTTTTATCTTTTTTGCTTAACTCAGATCCTCACTTTGCTTTTTTTTCCTCTCTACTAATACTCCCCCTCCCCTGCAGCATGGTAATGTTCTCAGAAATTACAGTGAGGTAAACAGAGCAGGGTGTCGAAATGAAATAACAGCTACGGGGTTGTCAGTTCTAGCGAGGGGGCCATCCGTCACACACACACACACACACACACACACACACACACAGTTGGATTCCTCCTGTCCTCCTGGTGGCAAGGTGAAGGAATTATGCTCATCAGAGGCCCAGCGCAGCCTGGAGCCTTTCCATTAACCTTCTACAATGCTGGTCAATGGTGATGGGACAGACACAACTGCCATCATACACACAAGATGCAGGCATGCTTATGCTTCTGGGAAACACACACATAAACCGAGAAAAGTTGCATATAAGCACAGCATTACAGTACAGCTATGATGCCCATCTATGGCTGCTATGAAAGAAAATACACACAAACACACACATCTCAATTACCCTTTCATTCATAGCTTGACAGCAGAGCGTGTGCGAAGGCTGACATTAGAGGAAATTAAATCTCCTTCTGGACTGGGCCAGCCCATCTCACCTCCTGTCAAAATGTTCCCATTTCCAGTCCTCCTCATTACCTTCTCATCTGGGTATTTAGGGCTTTGTGGTGCAGGACGTCATCAAAGAGAAAACTTAGCGAGACAGCCGTGAGTAGATGAGGCCTCCCCGTGATAATCCTCCCAGCAAACGGAGCCCTGTGCTATTATCCCATGCGCACAAATTGCTGCTTCACATCCTGCCACATTCTTTCACCACATGTACTGTCACATGCTTGTTGGAGAAAGTGCCTTCATTCAAAGGCACACACACATAAACACACAAACTCTAGCATCATTGGCTTAGGCCAGTGAGTGACTCAGTCAGTTAACTCTTTGATCCAGACCTCCTGTCTGCATTGGAATACGAAGTCTATTTTACAAACTACTGAAAAACGTCGCCTCGCTTAACCAGTGAAACTCAAAGGAAATCACAGCTGCACGCCTACACACACAAAAGGGACTTAGCAGGAGAGTGACACGTGTACAGTCAATTTTTATGGGCAGACTTAATTAAGCTTCATTCACTGCCAAATCCTGTGTTATATAAACTCTTGTGAGCTTTTTCTCGCTTGCTCTAAAGCACATAGATGTGACAAACCTGCAGAAGAATGAGGATCTTAGTTTTCCGCAAAGTTAAGTAATCGACTTCCTGGTTTAAGGAGAAAGAGCTGCAGTTTTCCTGCTCTCACATTATGCACTAGATTTCTCCCTATTGCTTTAATCAGTTCAAACATGTCCTGTCAGATAAGACAGCTAATTAATCAGGGGAGGGACTAGTCTTCCCCTCTGCTGGTGGAGGCACTTCCTCTCCTCCTCTGTAACCTTTACTTCCACCATCAACAGAAAGCAAAACAAGACATTGCAGGTGGCAATTGAAGTATCTCCAGAAACCCCCAACTGAGACGAAGACAGACTTCTGTGCTGAAGTTGCTGTTTAGAATACTGCCTGTGTGTGTGAAAAAGATCACTGTTTCATCTTTTCTGATGCATTTGTTTGAGGCTAAATCAATTAATTTTGAAGTAAAGTTTTGCCGCTGACAGATTCCAACACTACTGGTGTAAGTTAAATTCTATTTTTGTGCAGTGTCTTAATTTTATTTTGGGAAAAATGAGTTGGCTCTTCTTCTACTTCTCCTTGCTTCTCTTCTTCTTTTGTTGTGTTGTCAGTTTTAATATCACTTCATACTCTTTATATAGATGTATGCTTTGCTAAAATGTTACTGTTATAAAGGATAAATCCCATCACATAGAATATTACCTTTGTACATGGCAAAGCCCCTTTCAAAGGGCCTCCACTGCTCACATTATTGATCTGAAGTGGGTCAAAATGTAGCCTTCTGATAAGAAAGGCTGTTATTATCTTTGAGAAACTAATTACTTACTGTATTAAATAAAATCAGTTGAATACATCCAGTTGACTCACGTCATAATAACCAGACCACACATGTGAAATGAAGAGTACATGATAAATATTTGATGTTTTCAATAAGTTTACATCTTCACTGAAGGTGTCGCAAGGGTACTCTGTCGTCTGACTGTGCTGAACTGGATGGAAGTGTTTTTAAATGTTGCCATGTTCACTCACTCTTTGCATTATGCTGGCTACCAACCACAGCACAGATCACTTTTTCTCATCTTGCTTTTGCTCTTGATAGCTTTAACCTGGGATAGCGCTGAACGAAGGTTTAGAGATGTGGAAGCTGGTAGAAGATGTGAAAAATGAGAGCTGGTAGCTGGCTGCCTATTTGAACAGTTTACCTGCTACCTGAGTGGGAGGATAGAATGTAATTTGACATGTTAGAAAAGAATATACTACCATGCATACAGCATCATGAACATGCCTAATTAGAGATGAGGATGACATAATGTATTTTCATGCTTAATTAAGAGACTGACTTGAAAGATAGATGGATGGATGGATGCCTGGGTGACGTACTCTGCATGGTGGTGCCTGGCTCAGTGGCTGATTGACTGGCGGGGGCTGTGCTGCTGTTTCCAGCTGTTCTACAGTAGATCTCATCACGCCCTGTGCTACCTCATGCTCAACCCACCACCAGCTGTGCAGCTTCACCTAGCTGCCAGCAGCCCTTAGGCACTACTGTTGTACAGTACACACTACACAGCTTCTCTTTCTGTCCCATTTTCTCTTGATCTTTAATCTTAATACTTAACACAGAAGCACACCCCGAGGACTCCAATGTAAATATGTACACCACACAAGTTAATACAGACCTGCACTGTCATAATGCTTTCTGTTCACTCACATTCATATTGTAGCCTACACACTCACATTTTCACACACATACTATAGATCTGCTGTGAGCTGTTGGTGTATCCTTATTGCATGTGAGCAGATGAATGTGTGAGCATCAGTAACACCAAACATCATGTGAGTGAAGCTAGAGTTGAGTTGCACTGTTGGTAATAATGTTGTGTTACATGATGGCTCATGACAGAAAGCTGATGAGTTTTTTGCAATTCCCGTAACTAATTAATATTTCTCATACCGTCTTTTCTTCTCTCTCCTCTTCCTCCCCTCCGCTCTTCAATCTCCTGGCCTTTCAGCAACAAGAACAAGACCCCACCAACCTGTACATCTCCAACTTGCCAGTGTCTATGGATGAGCAAGAGCTGGAGAACATGCTGAAGCCGCTGGGTCACGTCATCTCCACAAGGATACTGAGAGATGCCAATGGGGTCAGCAGAGGAGTTGGTTTTGCCAGGTACCCACTGATGATGATACTAATGTGACATGGAGGCACTGATTTAAAGGCACATGACCAAGCCCACTGTTGTACAGGCAAACACTTGCACACCATATGTGTATATACACATTGACTTTAAAGAGACACTTGTCAGATGAATCCTACCTCCAGGAAACATTAAAAGGTGAATTATTTCTTTCCAAGCCTGTTTGACAGTGTGTCTGCCAGTGGGTGAGTTTGTCTTGGTTGATGTCTGTTAGTTTGTGCACTTGTTTTTAACTATATGCACATATACAGTATATACCTATTATTTGGTGTTTGTCCTTGTGCAGATACCCCCTTGCCCATACAGTATAGCCTGGCCTGCTGTATTCCCACCCCCAAGCCTATTACTGAACAGTGTGTTTCTTTTTCCATTTAGAAAAGTTTCCACTTCAGCTTGTTAATCCCCCAAAGTCATAAACCGCTCTGTCCTTGTCCTCAGCAGCAGCGACCAGGCTCTCATTCCTCTCCACACATTCCTCCCTTGTTTACCCAGAGGAGGCCACTGACGGCCACAGAACCGCCACTTTGCTGGGATTTTTCTTAATCACCTGCTTTGGCTGAACTCCCCTCCTATTCCTCGTTCTATTACCAAGGGTTACAGCAGGACAGACAAACACATACACACACACACACACACACACATACAAACCGCAACTTAGGCACAAACATGAGCATATGTGCAGACAGGCCTCTACACAGCCATGCATGCACATGTGCACATATGCCACCACACACATTCAAAAGCAGACTTTCATACATAGACACACACAGGTAGGCAGCCTCCTGCAGACCAACAAGCTGAGCATAGCAACAACCTGCCACAGGCCACCTGTTCCAGCAGCCATCAGTGGGAGGAGGAAGAGACATGATGGAAAGGGAGAGTGACACAGCAGGAGAGAGAGAGGGACAGGAGTGTGAAATTATGGCCAGGTAAAAAGAACTAATCATAGGGGTTACTCCAATGAGAAATAGAAGGTGATAGGAAGGAGAAGGCAGTCTGAGACAGACAAAGAATGAGGAATAGAAAGTGAATAGATGTGTGGGGGAAAATGTGAAAAGTGAATGAGTGGTGTTTTGGTTAGATAAGGAGAAAACAGAACAAAAGAGAAGTACAGAAGGTCTTGTTGTCTATTTATGAATCACAAAATAACATAGAATGGTTGGTAATGGATACAGAAAAATAACCCAGACAGAGACTGAAAGAAAGGACAGAAAGAAAAAAGAATTAATGTGATTTATAAATTGTAGAGCTCCCGTTAGTTGTGTCAACAGACAGACAGACAGCTGCTGAGGGTTGGGCCATGAGGGGCATTAGAGAGAGTAAACCGAGCTAAGTGTTTGTGGGCCGATCCATTACTGTTATCAGAGCCCATTACTCCAGCCCCAGCACTAATCATTGCAGACAGCAGCACCTGATGCCATTAACCAGCAGCACACAGAGAAAAGCCTGCCTGCCTCACTGCCTACCTGGCTGGCTCAGTGACTGGCCAGCTACCCCAAAAGCCTGACTCACCAATAGACAGTCTGGCTGACTGGTTTGTTTCTCTATGGCTGCCTAATAGCTTGTCTGCCTTATTTACTCCTTGTCTGCCCACCTGTTTTCTGCCTTT
>NW_018127914.1:2995560-3016379 GCF_001952655.1 Monopterus albus
AACAATGAACAGCCAGCGGGGTGTGAGGAGGATGGATAAAGAGCTCTAGGAAATAAGAGAAGCTAAGAATCAACACTTCTAGTCAGACAAGCTCTGGAGAGGGGTGGTGCGCTCAAGCCTGATTTTCAGCCCCTTATAAGATGGAAAACAAAAACGTCCCAACAAATAATCTCAAACCAGCTGATGTTGTGATAATGCAATCCAAAACCGCACAAATCATTATTTCATAAGCAATTAGTGTGGCATGCACTCTGTACAGGATAATTATGCTTTTGGGGGAAAGAGCAAAAGTAGTACAGAGGTTAGCCATGATTCATGCACACCCTCACCGATCTGCCTCCTGAAGTGAAAGCATTATGGAAGGGTTATTGCCATGTTTGTGTAACTGTGCTGAAGTGCAGTGGATTTTGAATGTGCACGTGCATACGTATTACATATATAAACATAATTACACTGTACTGCATAATCTTTTATAATAAAATAAGTTTTATTGATGTAATCCCGTCATCAAAAAACTGCACTTTTAGGCACCAATAGTTAAATAGATAATGGAAAAAGCTGCTTACTGAAAATACTTAGAGTGATAAAGATGGTAAATTGTCCTTTAACTCTATCATATGCAGTTAAACAGTAGGAAAACATGCATTTTTTTATTAGGCTTTCTCTAATCAAATCCCCATCTGTCTCTACGTTCTCTGTTTCACACTGGGTACAAAACAGTGTTATATGATGGAAAGCTGGATATCAAAGCCAAATGCTTTTTTCTGGTACTGACCAAAATGTGTCCTTTGCAGTCAGGTACTGAAGACTACCACATTTCTTTGTATTTGTACTCTTTTAATTTCTTTTTTTAGTTTTTCTTCACTCACTGAATTAAATTATGAGTTTTTCAATTTTAGACTATTGTCTTAGGAACAGGTCATCTACCGTATGGTAGCGAACTAATCAAATCATAAATATCAAAACAATTAACACCACACCCTTCCATTACTGTGTATACATACTAATGAATCAGCAAAATGACAGTGTTGTACTCATCTCATTTCCAGTTACTGAGTGCTGGTGATGTGTTTAATGCCAGTTGTCGTGATTAGTCACCGGCTGAGTCACACTGACTGGCTTTCCAAAAACAAGGGGTTAAAGAGAGAAAAGAAAAATAGATGGAAAAGGGTGACTACAGGGTCAGTGTGACATGGATGATACCAGGAAGTGTGAAAGATTGCATATTCTAAAATGAGAACTCAGGAGAGGAAAAAGGAGAAAGATGTTGATGTGGACAGGGCATTAACGGAGAAACAGAAAGATGGGCAGAGAGGGAAGGAAAGGAGGGCACAGAAAGTGAGAGAGATGGGGTGGGAGAGAGAGTGAGGGTAACGGTGAAAGATGGAGGAAATAACCAAGGTTGAAAGACAGGGAGGAATGAGAGAGACATCAAAAAGTAGAGGCGTAGACGTGCCGGGAGTAAGATGGATGAGATGGAGAGAACGATAAAGAAGCAATGGAAAAAAAAGATGGCTGAAGGTAGAGATCGGAGAAGGATGAGAGACGAAGGAAAGAGAAGTGAGAGTCTGACAGGGTGTTATGAGTATTCTAGGAGGTGAGAGAGAATAAAGCATAAAGATCTGGAAAGCAATGAATTCTGCATACCCCAAGAGCATATTACCACAAAGGCAAAGCAATTACTCAAGCCTGCATTTAAAAACTGTCTTTTTTAATATGAGGTCTGTGTGTGTATATATTAAAGAAGCTGGTAACATATGATCAGTACACTGTGTGCACATAATGTGTTTTGGATGTTATTGTAAAGTAACACAATTTAGCTGTTTGATATATAGAGATTCCTTATGCACAAGGAAAAAAGAGATATCATAATCTTTGACTGATGTAGGTTACACTGTGATTGTCATTGTTGTTTATGGTCCAAATGAATCTGCTACCCTTAAAAATAAAAATACGTTCAGTTGTAAAGAACTAGTGGTAACAGAGAAGATGATACAGTGCCACTCCCGTTTGTACACTACTGGTCAAAGGTTTGGACACACTTTCCCATTAAGTTCAATGGGAAAGTGTGTCCAAACCTTTAATAGATGGTTGTGTACAGCTGTTACATATGAAGGAGACAGTCGGACTCAGCATAAAGCCTGGACACAGAAGAAAGCAGCCAGCCTGACTCTGTCCAAAGTGAAACGACAACCTCTAAAGTTCACTCAATACACTATTATAACTCTTAAAAAAGAAAAAATATACAAAACCCGATGTTCAAAAAAGACCACCTGCTTCAAATGTTAACACCACATTATCAGGTTGTCATTTGGAGAATAGATATGTTTTTCTGGGGCCCTGCTCCTCATCAGCACTTATCAGTGTACCAGATTTACCCATAAAAAAAAAAAAAAAACAAATTGAATGTAGGCACAAAAACTACTTCATTAGTTTCAGGGTTATTATCTTGTACTAAAATGAAACCTAGCATTTAAAACTGTAATGAAACTAATAATGGTTGCTAAAAAAAAAAAAAATTTACCAAAATAAGGAAAGACAAAAAATAAAGGTTGTGTAAGCTTAATTCAAGACAGCCAGTGTTGTACGGAGTTCTGGCTGCCTGCCGACAACCGCATGTTCCAACAGTCTGCTGCCTACAAATTTTAGATGGCGATATCCTGTAGCCCTCCAAGACTTACAACTTAAGCCTTATCGAATGAAGAAAAAAGTTCAATATGTCAGGGAGAACACGGCGATAGATATATGAAACTATTTCAAATTTATGATGATTTCATCCAGATAAAAGCAGCTGTAGGCGTAAATAAAGTGGGCGATGGCGGACCATCACTTTCTGCTGGCACACCGACCTACAAGCTAATGTTTTTTCAGGTAACGGTGCTTGTGGCAAAGAAATCAAAGGGACAAAACAGCAAATGTTAATTCAAAGTTACCACTGAAGGGAACTCACATTATTGATGGAAAAAGATGCAGAAACACTAACAGAGCCTAAGACACAGTTCTGAAACCTTCTGAGGAGAAAACGAGCAGCTCCAACCAGCCCTCCTGCCGGTTATCTGCTCGGCCTGTGCACAGTGCTTCATCCAACGGCTGGAGTCAGTCCGCTTCTCTCATCAGAGTCACTACTGTTCATAAACTCATCATTTTACCTTCTCATACCATCTTGTGTTCATTTGTGCATGACTTTCTCCTCCTCCCTCTGCCCTCCTTCTCTTCATTATGCAGGGATAATGGCTACATAACCACTCTTTTCCCGCAAACCCCGAATTTCATTATTAAATACAGAGTGATGATAACCAGCCAGTAGGACACAGTCTAGTGAGTGATTCTATATTTTTTATTTTGGTCTAGGTGAGATGTATCTCATGCTGAGGTGTTGTTACTTGTGGCTGTCATTCTGATTTATGCCATGAAGAAACTTCTATTTATAGTATACAACAATCCAGTACCACAAGTATTCCTCTACCGTGTCTTAATTACAATGGGGGATAAGTATATTTATTTGTAAATGCTATTTTTTAAAATAATGTAATGATTAGTTTCAAACTTGGCTACAATGAATATAATAAACCCTATGTGTGACTTTTTGTTTCAGGATGGAGTCCACAGAGAAGTGTGAGGTAGTGATACAGCATTTCAATGGAAAATACCTGAAAACCCCGCCAGGCATTCCAGGTGAGTCTCCCCTTTTTTACATTGCACTCACATCACCGCTTTCCTTTCTTTCTTGAAAAATTATCACCTTTGCAATTGGAGACCTCCTTTCTAATTCAGTTAGAGTAATTTTTCATCTCAGATCTGCCGGACAGCTTGATAGATTGTGTACACCGTTGTTTCTGACACCTGACGCTAGCTGTCGAAGCTGTGGCTGAAAAGCTGGCTCGCTCGCTCTCTTTCTCTCTCGCTCCCTGTCACATCCCTCCCTGGTGGTGTTGCTGCTGCTGCAGGCTGGAACTTCTCAGGCAGAAGAAAACCCTCTTAATATTTACGCTCATGCCCCTCTGCTGTCCTTTGCAATCTACTTAAGAGCTTGTACTCTCCCCTGCTCCTGCTCTCTGTTGCTGTGTCCTCTCTTTTTCCTGCCGCCCTTTTCTGCAGTCACCCTAGAGTAGAACAAGCCGGACAAGGAGACACCAGACAGGGAAAGGAGGGTGAAAGAAAGCATGCCTCAAAAGGGAGATGAAATTGTACCTCACTGTGCGCTAGCTCAGAGATTTATCTTTTTGTCAGCATTTGCAGCCGAATCTTTGTCCCAAAAGTTTGAAACAAAGGAAGACTAAGCATAGGAAATGTTGGAAACAGTGCAGGGATAGGGGTGACAAGAGGTGGCAGCAAAAAAAAGCAATGTGAAAGGAGAGTAACAATATGAAAGAGCATCAGAAAGAAAGGCCACGGTGAAATAAGAATGCTGCCTAAGCACTTTCGGGGACCAGGTGCTGCAGCGCTCAAAGCATCCCGTGCATCCCAGCAGGACAGAGCAATACCAATGATATTTTCTTCTCTCCTGTGACAATTTTATTAACAGTACTGACACCTAAAATCAGTGGCACAGAAACAGATCCATAAATCGCTCTCCACTATTCAGTAATACTTAAGAGGGACTGGTTTTAGAATCTCCATGTATGCTCAGCCACTGCATAGCCAGCAGCCATTAAAGGCAAGGTGAGTGGTTATATTGAAGTTGAGCCGTAATCGGAAACCTTTAAAGCTGTAATATCAGACTGACCTTCCCCTTTAAGGATTTGTCTCCTGGCCACTCAGACTTTATTATTGTTAATGGATTATTCAGGCTTGTGCCAGGCATGGAGATTTACTGCCCCGATCGAGGAAATCCTTCGATGGAATTAAGAATAGATAAGTTTACAAGGTCTGCGTCTGGTACTACTATGGTCCCTTCCAAAGGATCCGTGAAATCTCCCGTTTGTCTTGCTGTACACCTGAATATACACACGACTGGCTTTTGCAAAAAGCTGTTGTTCCTTTTGTTGTCATTTGTGATATAGAGTTCCAACAAAAAATTCCTTCAAAGAATAATTATTGTTTATTACAGCATGAGTCCTATTTTTCTAGTTTTTTGCCATCAGTCATTATAACATTGTACTCACAACAATAATTGGAGAGAACTGGGAACCTGGTGAAATGCTACCACAAAGTCAGGTGAAGCAAGAAACACAAGCAGTTGAATTATCAGACAAGTAAACAGTATTTAAACCAGTTTATTAACAGGTAAAGTTTAAAAGTGAGCACAACAAAAATAAATAAATAAAAATCCCAGAATGGTCTGATTACATGTTTCTTATCCCAGCTGACTTCTTTTTAGCAATGTCACCTTGTTTCCAGGTCCCAGACATTAACTTAGCATCGAAAAATATATAAGTAAAAAATATTATTTTCTAACTCTACTTGTACTGGTTTACTTGAGATTTTAAAATGCTGTCCCTTAGTTGTTAGCCCTATTCATGAATACTAATGGATAAAGGCTGTTACTGTCATTCCCTTAATACATTTCCCATGGTAATTCATAGGAGGACGGGGGGCTGAGGAAGTGCACTTTTCCCCCCTCTGACACTGTCCATGTTGCTAAATCTCCGGACATTCCTCAGTTATCAAACTCAGATGGGCCTCTGTGGACCCTGTGCTGTTTCTGTTTCTCACAGAGGCAGTGAAGAGCTCTTTGTGTGTGTGTGTGTGTGTGTATGTGTGTCCTCATCACCACAGTACATTTGTATTTGTTTCTGTGTTCTGATTCATTTATGCATATTCAAATTTACACGTTTAAATTACGGCACGCATGCCGTGTGCTGACAGTCTGTGTCAGTGTGTGTGTGTGTGTGTGTGTGTGTGTGTGTGTGTGTGTGTGTGTGTCATGTTGGTGGTATTTCCCCAGAGCTCCTTGCTATGCAGGGCAGCTTCTTCATCCATCCTGCTTTGACAGCTCCCTCTCCCACACTCCCCTTCCCTTTGCTTTCACCACCACACACAGCACAGCAGGAGGGGTGTGTGTGTGTGTGTGTGCGCGCGCGCCCATGCATGTGTATGCTTTTAGGACAGCCATGACTACTACACTGTGTGATCCTTGACCTACAGAAGCACAAATAGAGTCAACTTTGACCTGAATGGAATGGCAACATCCAAATAATACTAATGAAATTGTTTTTTCCACCACTTAGTGTTTGAAACTTAGCTCACACACATATTACATAGCTGTGGTAGCACATATGTACCCCTACACGTATGTAACAACACTTTTAACATGCATGCATGCACATACACGTTACACACCCTGCTCCATGTACCGAGCTCACTCACCGATCCTCTCAAGCTTATATCTGACAAGACTCTGCATTTCCAGCTCAGCCACTCAATCACACTGTCATGCGGGTGTGTGATTGAGTGTGTGCGTGATGGGGGTTGGTCTTGTCATAGCTGCCCCCCTCTACTCGTGTGTTTCCAGTAGCGGTACAAAAAGGATATTGAGTTGTAACCTTGCTGTCACATAGCAGGAAGTAAATATCTGGGTGTCAGGTGCCAGGTCATCTGTTAAATTCAGCTGACCGTTAGAAAATAAATGGGAAGGAAGTCACCATACTGGCAGGACGTTAATGCTATGTTGCAGATAACGTCAAGAACACAAGGAGCAGGAGCAGAGTAGAGCAGAGGATCGTAGTGATGCTAACAGATGGCAGCTTCCACATGCTTCATGTTTAAATTTTAATGTAATAACATCTAACTTCCTTATAATTACATGAGATACCAAGCTGATATACAGTGTGGGCAATTGATAGCAGATGGCATTAAACAGCTTCTCTATTCTTACTGTTATATTTTTAATAAAATAATATGTAATTTTGTTGTGGTTAGATGTAGATAGAGTGTATGGTTAAATGCACTTTACTGTTAAAGCAGTACTTGTATAGTAGGTGTCAGACATTCCTTATAACCAGTGATGGAAGAAGCACTTGGCTAAAAATTTGTTTACTTAAGCAAAAAATAGAAATACCATGGTGTAAAAATACAAGTAAGAGTCATTTATTCAAAATGTTAAGTAAAAAAAAAACTCAAGGATTAGCATACTTGAAGTAGCAAAAGTAAAAGTGCTCATAATGTAGAATGCCACATTTCATATTAATGTAGGCCTACTGTATATCAGTCACATCACTGGACTGTAATTACTGATGCATTTTTGTGCACATTAATGTTACAGCTGGGAAAGGTGGAGTAATTTTCGCTACCTCATAGTGGAGTAAAAATTACAATATTTTCCTCTAAAATGTCATCAAAGTAATGATACCTCAAAACTGTACTTGAGTACATATGTCAGGGACCAAGCAGTAAGGCAAAAGACACAGCTTCCAAAGTTCAAAATAAAGGGCTTTTTATTAACCCAAAAGTAAGACAAATACAAAATTAACATCAGATAAATTGGGCCCTAAAAGAGGTCAACAAAAGATAAGGAAACTCAAAATACAGCAAACTGAACTGTCTAATACCTCAACAAAACCAACTGACCTAACAAGTGACACATCAGGGAAACATATATACTGGCTGGCCAAACCAATAACACACACAAGGGGTCAACTAAAGACACTACCAAAGCAATCAACTAATAAACACCAAACAGACAGTCTGCTCTCAACTAAATATTTCCTTTAAATATAAAGAAATTAACATAACTTGACAAATAAAGTTCTAACATAAACTACCAACAAATAAACAAATTTCTCCCAAACTCCCCCCTTTCTTGTATTGGGCACTTGGTGCAGTCCAGGCCTAGTGGGAGGTATTTAAACCTGTGTATGTCTAATATAAATTACCCACCCAAGTCCATGGCTGGTGGTGGTTTAGGCCCTCACATGGTGAAGGCCAGGACTGAGGCCTTCACAACATATAATTAGTTACTTTCCACCATTGCTTATAACTCTAACATAAATAATAAATTAATTAAACATGATTGACACTAATATTCTTCAAAAGAATCACAATCACTGGAAAAAGGGCAGCGCTTGCTCGGATCTTGAATGTAATGCTTGTCCGTTTGTTCCAGCAAATTCTACAGAAGCAAACACTTCGACACTTGCATACAGATGCACCTAATCAGCCATCCAGGTCAGGTTTGTTGTGAGGCCTGGTTGATATGAGAGGTGCGTAGCGTTCGTCCAACAAGCAGTCACCGAGGCCTGCTTCAGCCGCTCTGCTCTGCCCACGTCTGATTGTGATTCAGAGAGAGGGACATGATCGATAGCCCTGATGGAGCACTACAGCTGTTTAGCTATTCTGTGCAATGCGGCAGCCGCTCTCCCTGTCGCTGAGTGTGCATGTGCATACACCCACGCACATGCACTGTACAGGCACATGGCTTCATTAGGCTACATGTATGCCAAAGTGCACATAGGTGTGTGTATGTGTTTTGTATATTTTTGCATGCAACCAAAGACACATACTGCACATGTAAAAACCCATATAGATAAATGGACTTACCTGCTCATGTACTGTAGATATGATAATCTCCTTTCTGCGAAATGACCAGCTTTGTAGTTGGAGGTCAGAATTAAGAGCTAACCTTGTTTTTTAGTGGATCTGGATTTACTCAATACACAAAATAAATGGAAATTTATTAAACACGACTACAGCAATAAAGCATCCTGAAGTGAGTCCAACAGGGTTGCATTATGATTTACACTGCAACCCCAAGCACTGAGAAAGTCAAAAGAAGCACAGATAAAAAGTGATTTAATCCGCTGGCTGTAATCAGCCTGGCTGATTAAAGCCCTTCGTCCCACAATGCATTTAACAGCTTAGAGATGACACCCTTTGCTAAATGTAATCGAACAGGAGACACATTAGCCATTGTTTGGATTTGGCAGGTGAGTAATCTTATGTACAGCACATATTCTCTATTTGCAGTGGCAGAAAGGAAATTGATAACATTTTATATTCTATGTAAGCACCATGCTGCTCAGGCTGCTCTTTGTGTGATTTAACTTAATTTTATTGTCAATAGTCAAACAACAGCTAAATAAAACAGGTGTGTTTTCAGAAGGCCTGGATACAGGAAGTGTTGTGCGTAGCCAAATGACAGCACAAGACTTTGATGAATCCAACATTCTCATGAATGTCTAACTGTGTAAATAGTGATTCAGTCCAATGTGAATGTGCAGTAGCACTGCAGCTTCTTCCTTTTCACTGCCATTGTTGTTGCTTGCTACATTGTCCTGCTGCCATATTGGCAGCAGAGCTGAGAGCCAGTTCCAATATTGTCCAATAGATGCTGGATAAATAATGAAACCCACATCAGGAAGCAGCCACAGTGGCCCTGGGAGATGGAACCAAACAGAAACATGCAATATGTACAAGCTTTCCTGATTTTCTTATGGCGCTCAGGCATTTCTCTTTCTAACTTTATCTGTTTTCACAATATCTTTTCAAACCACAATGACTGTCTCTGTCTCTCCTCACTCACATACTGTTTTTCGTTTTCAAAATATTTTATTCTAGCGTATACATAAAAAGTTGATTTCGTCCTGCAGTAAAAGCGATATACTTGGTAAGAACTTGTGGTAAGCATCAGGACAGAGTATATATGTTTGAAGTGCCCTGTCCCCATATGAATGTGATTGCATTTGACAATCTTGAACAAATGTCTGGTTTTCTGATTGTGTGTCAGATCCAGATGACACCCAGGATTTTGCAGAACCACCACATGCCAGTTCACAAGGGCAGCTCTTAGACAACCCCTCCCTCTTTTAAATAAAGCAGACCCGACTGGCCCGCCGACACATTCCATCATTATTTGCAGAACCCAAGGCCTGCGCCATAGAGGGCGGGGGAGATGTTGCTGGGGGTGTTGTTGCATAAAAAGATTCCCTCCCTGTTGGCATCCTCTCCAAGGCAACAGTGCCAAGATAGCAGAGACAGCCCACAGTATTGAAACGTCCCTCGCTGAATTAAGGCAAATCCCAAATCACTTGGTAAGTCACAAAAAGCCCTTCTGAAACTGTCAGTCATACTTGAGTAATCCATATTAATTTCTGCAATCCCTCCCACATTCCCCTGGCTAATAAGTGGCCTGTCGGCAGGCTCATTTCTCTCCCCTATGGCATGTAGATTTAATGTGCAGCCAAGTAGGTTGGTGGGCTGGCTGTCAGTGTGTCACAGGCATGGCTGTTCCTCCAAGCACACCAAGGCAGTTCTTTCCCATAATGCATCTGTGCATCATGTGTGTGTGTGCTGATCTGTAAATTGTTTCATTTTAATGTTTTCCATCCTCTTTTTCTTTGACAGAAATACTGTATCGATAATTCATTTCCTTCCGCTGTCACCCAGTGTAAACTGACCAAACTTCTTTCTTTGTGGTCCTCAATGACAATGAGACAGTTTTTCAATAACAACTGCCATGGATCATAATTAGCTACCAAACCTCCCTTTGAGATGTGCTTCTCAGGATATTCCATCATAATGAAATCTGTCCTCTTTGCATGAACCTTAAATCCCTCTCGCCCCCGACTTCTCCACCCATTAGAGGCAGGACACACAGGAAGTTATTATTGGCATCCCCAGTAAATCAGACAGCTTCCTGAGAACGGATCAGTTTCCCCCGATGCACTTTCTCATTATAACCCTATCTCACCCACAGACAATAATCTGGATTTGTCACGCTTTGTTTGTTTTGCCACTGAACTGTATCAATCATGAGCGAAGCCAACAGTTAGCAGAGTAAGGAGGAAGAGAGCAATGACAGGAGCCACTCTGAGGGGGTCTATCACTGAAACATAAAGTATTCACCTGCTGCAGTGCCCTTCCACAGAAAATAATAAGCCCTTTGATTGACTTCAAAGTTTGTTTAGGCAGAGGAGAGGAGCTCTGGCTCTTGGAGGGGTTTTAGGCAGGAACGATTGACTCTTCTCTCTACTCAACCACATCTAATGTGGAGAGAGACAGAATGAAGGAGAGTTACCATGAGAAAAAGATACATACGAGGGAGAGTAATAGAGAGAAATATAGCAGCAGTGAAAAAGAAATAGATTAGGAGCTGAGGAAATGTGACAGGAATAAGAGAGGCAAGTAAAAGAGAACAGATGGAAAAGGGCAGAGAGGTAATGGGTGGTGTAGGCAGGCAAAAGGGAAAGCAGTGAAAGTTGGGTAAACCCGTGCTTTTGGAAGGTTAAATTTGAGCAAAGTTTAGGTTCCTGAAACTGCAGCAGATGAGATGAAAGGATGACATTGACTGTGTGACCGCTTCCTGAGCTTGACCCCTCTGACCCCGACCCAGCTGTCTACCATGTTGATCCCCCTCTATCGTTCCGTCTCACCCCGCTCACATCTCTCCTTGCACTTTTTGTTGTCCTTGCTTTTATACTCTCTCTCATCCATCCCTCTCTCTTATCTCCCCTGCCACCGCTGTCTTTCATCCCTCACTTTCACTGCCCGTCCTCCCCCCTTCTCTGCTCGCTATTCTACACATCACTCACCTTCCTGCTCATCCCTCTGTAATGCTCATCTATTTACTGGATATAGCTGAATGCACACAATATTACTGTGAGCAAAATAAGCACCTGAGGCAGCTTTTACTTATGAAGAATGTTTTTCCTCTCCTCTTTGTTTGACATGTGTTCGCTTCCCTTTCATGCTGTGGATTCTCTCACAGCGTGGACAGCTGACAATTATGATAGTTATATAGGTTTTTATATAGCTCTAGTTAGTTATAGAGTATAGTTTTAAATTTATGATTTATGAAATTGGAGCAGAAATCTATTTGAAACTTGTTTCATGAATTTCATGAATTTATAATACACCCGGTTATTAAGAATACATTCTTTTATGCCTCATTGCAAAACAAACTGGTTTTATCTGCGTGAGCTTTGCAGCTGCAGGAATGTTCGTCTTTTTCCTCTGTCACCAACAAGAGGTTAACATTTGTGGATTTGAATAACATTTCCTAAATACTGGATGGATTGTCATGAAATTGTAATGCATTTATGATTCTCTGAAGATGAATTGCAGTTACTTGTGTAGTCATTTTTCAGTCTGTCACTCTCATAGATGGGATCTATAGGTATGCAGAAAGTTAGCTACAGATAACTAAGGTTATCTGTCTTGAATTACCACAGTAATTAAAGTGAGATATAATCATTTAACTTTTTAACCAAGAATGTATGCAGGTAAATACAGCGCATACCTCCAAAAATTGCACCCATGTCTCAACATTCAACACAGTATGACATACAGTACCTTCACATTGTCTGTTGTCACTGTGAGCCTGTCCATCTCCTGATGTTTACATTTAACTCACTGCTGAAATAGGCATTCAGGCCAAACCAGTCCAGCGTTAAAACTATTCATGGGGCTGTGTTGGTGGAGTGGTGTTCAGGTGCCATGATGCAATAAAATGCAGTCCAAGAAGACAGGTTTGAGTAATGGGTCTGTGGATTTGGGGGGTTTATCAGATGTCAAAACACTCCACAGTGATTTATGACACTCTGGGGCCGGTATTTACAACTCAAGAAAGTATTGCTGGTAATCACTTTATCTTTCATAGCAATGAACGAAAAGTGAACAGTCGAAATGCACCATTCATATTACGAAGTAATCAGCCAGGAATGTGGATTTACATGTATTTGGTTGTCTAAGGCGGTGTCTTGCTAGATGACGCCGGTTATCAAAGACCTCTGCGTTGGCACCCGTACTGACCTTCCGCAGCTGCTGTTTCTCTGAACAGCTTCACAGAACTGTAGACTCTTATTCTTGTTAAGTCTTTTGGAGTAAATCTGAGTTATTGTTGCTTGTGAGATCTGACATGAAATTCCAGTAGGGGTGAAGTGCAGGATGATAATTTTACAATACAAACAAATTGAACTCACAGGAGCCCTAAAACATATCTCACAAGTATAGCAGGCATCATATACTGTAATTTTATATGTCTGCTGTCATCCAGCACTGCCCAGTAAACACCACCTAGGGATGAACTATTGGTTGGACGTGTTGTTTAAGGGCAGTAGTATATTCTGGCAAGCTCAGGAATCAGACTGACAACTTTACAGTCATAAGAAAAAAAACCTCTTTTTCTGTGTATATTCCTTCCTAGATGTAACTCTCCACCACCGTAGTCTTGCAATGTTCACATTATCTTCACAGATCCTCACATTTCAGGTTTTAGCCATCAGTCAACTTAATCTAATGCAGCACCTGAGGCAATGCATTTCTTTTGTAAAGAATAATTTTCAGCCTCTCAGCAGACTCAGTAGGTCACTGAGCTCATAGCCCTTCGGCCAGCCTGCCCGTCCTCCAGAATGAAGATTAAGTTTGCTGAGGAGGATAATCATGCTACAAGGTCTCTGTGGTATGCAAGTGGAATTCAGCAGGCTGGCTTTCTGAGGTTCACCGGTCAAGTCCTCTCTCCCACCACCACCTTTCATTAAGTTAGACAGTCACAACACTTAAGTTTGATAAATTACAGCTTTCTATTTTTTTCCCCACTCTTAGCTTGTTGTTAGCATGTTTTAAGGTATGCATTTACTAGTTAACAGAAATAGCAAGTGGATTGTCTGACTGACCAGAAGACTGACTGTATCCTGTGCGTGCCTGCGTCATGGAGACAGGATAAAAAAAAAAAAAGAAAAACGCAGGCATCAATTACACCTGACCACGTTACTGTCACAGGACAGGACACAGAGGACAGTGAGATAAATCTAGCTGCCGTCCTCAAAATAGAGTACAAGCCTCCATTAGAGCAGGACGTAGGCTGTGTGAACAAGCAGAGGTCACTGTGGTCAGCAGAGTTATTTCTGTAGTGCCACCAGACCCCCAGGAGTGGACGCCCATTCATTCATCCAACTGCCTGCCAGCTGGGTGGAGTACACACACACAGCCCAAAAAATACACACCTACAGCACTGTACGTCCTCTGCCAACGGATGATCAGTAGGAGTGGGATACGTTCCATTTGGTGAAACCTACTGTAATGGCGTCCAAGTTGCCAGTGCTTTTTTTCAATAAAGGTTGTTTGTGTCCTTTTCTCTCTTAGCATTTTTATTTGAGCATCGCCTGGTGGTGTTTGAGCCAAAAGGGCGATGGCAACACACCTGGTTGTAGGTTGACCTCATGTCTCAGACACGCTAACTCTCTGTTTGCCTTTTTTTCTCGGCTGGCAGTGTAGCACATCATGCCGTTGCTGCTTTTTCTCAGCATATATAGATGATTTAAAGTAGCCTTAGGTTTACCGGGATGCACACATTTTGCAAATACACAGACAGTGCACAAAAGGAAAACCCACTGATATGCCAGCAGAATGATTTCTTATAGTCTCCTTCCTTTGTTCTTTTAGCCTCTCTCACTCTCTTCCTCTGTCTTCCTCTCATACATCCACACAAACACACACACAAATACACACACATCAATAGTCCATTAGGAGTGTGTTGCTTTCATTACCTCCAGCTTGGCCCTGAGACAGCCTTCAGAGTGGCGTACAGCAGAGCAGAGCCAGCCAGGATTGCAGTATATATAGAGAGAAGTCTGGTAATTGCCAGAGCTCTGTTCTCTCTACCCTGTGCGTCAGGTGGAAAGTATGAATCTGCGGTATCTGGGGACCACCCCTGCTGCGCTGCACCACATCTCGCTACAACTGTCTGTCCCCCCACCAGGCACAAGTAATAGGTGGAAAACAGGGAGCTTAAAGGCCTCAGAGAGTCCAACAACTGCCACTCGAACAATACACACCACCATGGGAATAAAAAAAGAAATCATGCATCCCAGAGAAGCACCTAAAGATATACCCTTCCTAGAAATCTCACTTTTCATATCTTGCTTGCTACACAGTTGTAGAGTAAGTACTTTTATTGTACTTGCACTGCAAAGCTCCTGTCTGAAGCTTTTTGCTTCACCAGGTAGAAGGAACAAATAACCATCAGTCCCTATAAGGCAACTAATCAGAATCAAACATGTCCATGTCAGTTGGGTTATGTCTTTTAATACAGTGGAACCTCGGTTTTCGTGATTAATCCGTTCGAAAAAGTTCGATGAAAACCGAATCGTAGGAAAACTGAAGCAATTTTTCCCATAAGAAATAATGTAAATCCAATTAATCCGTTCCAGACACCCAAAAATATTAACAAAAAATACATTTTATAGAGAATAGCTATATTTTTACATACAGAAAACAATGAGAAATAAATATAAATGACTAATGAAATGGATAAATGAACATTTAACATCACTTTTACCTTTATTGAAGACTCTTGTTGCCGTATGGAAGACGGCGAGGAGGGGAGAGGGAGGAGGAGAGGTTATTGTTTGGATGGGGAATCCCCCTCCATAAGGACTTCATGTATCAAGGCCCTATCTGAGGTTACTTCCCTTCACTCATTTCTTCAGGGAAATGAGTGGCCGAGTCACGCAGGTAGGTGGACGAGTTTGGTACGGACTAATGACGCTGAACTGGCCAATCAACTGTAAGAAAACCGAGCTGATGTACGAAAACTGGGACAGAATTTTGACAAAAAAAAGTCGTCAAAAACCGAATCGTACAAAAAGTAGGGCATACGAAAACCGAGGTTCCACTGTACATACATACCGTATGTCACCATGCAAATGAGAGTAAACTACTCATTTTGGACCATCCTGTGTAAATAAAGGGTGAATGAATGAATAAATGGAAAATCAATTCCAGAAGACTAACATTAAGCAAACGTGATCAAATAAATTGTATCATGATACAAACCAAACTAAACAAACTGACTTTTTTCTTTATGTCCATGTTAATCATGCAGGACCTACAGTATAGATTATGTAATGTTATTGTTTTAATGTCTGACTTTTATCCAGCTCTTACCTTTGGCCTTTACCTTGAGCTAATCATATCTCTCTTTTAGCCCTAGACCTAATCTTGCCACAAATGCATCAGATCAATTTTTCAGGATGTCTTATTTGTGGAGCGAGGAGCAGGCTCGGCACAGCGGGGGTCGTGAGGGGGATGCAGTCAGGGTGTATCCAATTTCAGGCTGTAAAGTAAATGCCCTTGGAGATCAAAGATTATACAGCAGATTCCTAAGGCAAGCCTGATATTGAGCCGCTGTGCTCCTGGTGAACTCCAGTTTGCACCTTCCCCTTGTATGTTTTTAAATGTTGCTGCCTTAGTGGCCCCCGTTGTCAGTATCATTACGTAACAAGTGACCCTTATAAATTTGGCCTTTTGTTTTTCGATAGCACTGGATATTCCATAGATAAGTAATTCTCTGTAAGATGTATATGGTTTATTTCTTTCAAGGTAAGGTATGAATCTTAAACACTGTAAGCAGTTTTAAGAGACAGGTTATTGTGTTTCATTGTAATGCATATTCTGGCAGACAAAGAGCTGTGATAGCAGAAACCCAAATACTATGGAAAGGGTGTGTGTCATGCATATGGGTTCAGAATTTGAGTCAGTTTTGTGACTGCCTTTTATAATCTACTCATGATAATTGTCAGATGCTTACTCTTTTGTTGCGATTCCATGTAGTCTTCATCTCAGTGAATTTGCGTTGTTGGAAGCTCTCCATGCTACAGCTGGTGTTGATGAATGTCTGACCACCTAGATGAATGATTTTTCCATACAAACTTTACATTTAATATTGAGATCCTTTACAGCTTAGGTGTTAATCACAAGAGTTTTCATTGGTTCGAATGCTTTTTGATGCACTGTCCCATACTGAGCAGCACTCTTGGCACCCCTCTGTGAATTCATGGTCTCCTTCTCCTTCACCAGTCTGAGACACAGAAATAAAGTTTGTTGTCCTGCCATTTAGCCATCTGTTCTGCAACTTCCGCTTCTCTCCACTGTTTTCCTTCTTTCTGTCACACATTCTTTCACACCCTGTCGCTCTCTTTTACACTTGCCCATACACACACACACACACACACACACACACACACACACACACACACACACACACTGTAAACTGGTGAACACTATACAGCCACATATCTGAAGTTTGGTAACTGCTTTTGGAAGAAATGAGAAGAGAGAATAAACATTGCTACTAGAAAGCCAGGCTTTAAAAGGGGTTTAAGGGGATGGGTGGTGGGATCTGGTTAACTCATCAAATAGGCCCATTATGGGGTAAAATCAACAGCAGAGAATGTTAGATGTGTTCTAGTGAGGGTAGAGCGTGTCCAAATCCCCTGAGTTCACACAGCCATTACAAATAAGAGCGGATTAACCAGCAGCCCCCCTGATGGGACAGTGAATGGATGAGAATGGGAAAGATGAGGGAGGCCGCTTCTCTCCAGCATTATCTAAATAACAGGCCGGGGAATTCAATAAGTACTGGCCTCATCAGACCTCATCAGCTCCCCCAATTAAGCTGCACATCATGGCGGCTGGCAGACTGGTTGCCGCTGGTGACAAATGAGAGCTGAACTGGCGGTGCCTGCCTCTGCAGCAGTGCTGTGCTGTCTCACATTCCAGATATTGTTTCTGACATTGGTGTGTGCGTGCATGTGTGTGTGTGGGGGGGGACAGTTGGGATCTTTTGGAGGACAATCAAAAGTGCAACAAAAGTGTTTCTTTTTTTGTATCACCCTGCTAATTTACAGCCCACTCTGACACTCCAGCCCACTTACACTATACTTCTTCCGTCCTTGGTGCTGCATTGATGAGTTCTTGGTAGCCAGCCTCAACTTCAAAGAAAAAGGAGTTACCTTCACCACACTGCTGCTTGTGAACTCTAGTGTTATCGATATTGTGTGTCAATATCTCTCCACTCCCACATTACCTCCCTGTGTTTCCCCAAGTGTCAGGACATATAGAGAAAAAAAACACGGCTCTCCCACATCGATCGGGGCCCATTAACGCAGATGGAGAAAAACAAAGGCTTTCACCACATCTGAGATGTTTAGTCAAGGACTTATTCAAAGTTGTTTTACAGGTCACTCTCTCTCTATGGTTATCACTTGAGCAAGGGACTGAGGTCAGATTTTGGCCAGGAGTTGTTTTGCCTCAAGCACCTAAACCTCTAATTACTGTACCATCTGTGCATGTATGCCAGAAAAAATGTTTAATATTGTTGAATGATATAACAATATTTACTTGATTAAGCTATCAGATCTTATTTCCTTGGAAAACAGCTGATGTAATCTGTAAGTACAAAGAAGATGCCACTTTGTTGTCAATGACTTTTTTTGGAAAGACAGAGGAAAATTAGTGTCAATGCTTCTTGAGAACAAAGAGAATACCTAAGATATGAATGAATTATGAGCCTTGGGAATGTCTGGTGCTCTGTTTGAAGTTCAGAAGTACAGGGGTTTGTCTGACAAAATACAGATGAAGGGATCAGCCATCTAAATTTGGACCTAACTGTGGCTTTTTAGTCTTATGAAGCTGGCTTTGTAGATCACCTTTGTAACCTGTGCTGCATGGCTGCTCTAAAATTATCCAATTATCCAGCCAGTTCATGACCATATCTGTGCCTACTCCTCTTACTGGAATATTTCAAGTTTATTTAGAAAGAGCACTATTAAGTGTTTTGCAAAATTAGCTAGTCCTACTTGCTAAGGTGAAGTTTAAAAGGTCAAATGTACTGTAACACAAGTAACAGCCTATATAGCATGTGTTGGTTCAGTAAAGGTAATTAAATCACAAAAATAAAACAGGATAAAGTAATCTGCTGACAGCAACACTTTTCACACATTATGTCCAACAGTGACACTGAGATCATTTGGGTTATTAGCAAGAAACCAAGAAGCAATAATACTGTCTTACAATAGCTGAAGGCTGTAGGAAAACAAGGTGAAACAGAAGGAGAATGTCACTGAGAGCAGCAGATAAGGATTTTATGAGGGAATGTGGCTGAAAAATAGCATAGTCCTCCCTGTGCTGTCTTTGGTTTGTGTATACATCTGTGAGTGTGTGTGTGTGTGTGTGTTGTGTGTGTGTGTGTGTGTGTGTGTGTGGGTGCGTGCGTGCGTGCGTGTGTGTGTGTGTGTGCATGGCTGCTCTTTTGAAAGTGAAAGAGCAAAGAGAGCTGCACCTGCAGCGTCTATCAACCAGTGGAAAGCTCCTTTCAGCACAGCTTTAATTACAGTCTCTGCAGCTCTGCTTGGCTCAGACAGCCTAGTCTCCATGCAGCCAACCAAATCCTCTCACACATATCTGCCTTCCTCTGCCACAGAGTCGCCTGATCCCTAATCAGCCACTCTGCCACTCTTCATCGATCCCCAATCAGTTACAGTAAAGAGGACGCTATGGAACCCCCCCCCCTCGCGCACCTCCTTCCGCCCTTATTAGTCCGGTGCCCTGCTTTCATTGATCATGAATCAACGTCTCTGGCAGCATTGATCGTCAATCACCCCCAGTGACATTATTGATCTGGCCGGTCCCTCAACTATAGGCCTGCCCTCAGCCCTCGGCCTACATTGCAGCCCAGCTGTGGCGTATTGATCCCCCTCAGATACAGTATTGAGGGCTCTTTATTGATAATTCATTTATTGTGCTGTAATTTCATTTTCTTTCCTGTCCATATCATTGTTACTGGAAGCCCCTATGGTGGAAACCTAGTTAACAAACATACTGTCTTTTGTATGCTTCACCATGCTACTCTGCAGTAACTGATGTGGCTTTCATGTATTTGCAGCTTGAAGCATATTATTCGCCTCTGTTCAAATGTCATTATCCATTTTCAAGCAGTAGTAGCCTAAAGGTTAGATAACTCATCTTATAACAAGAAGATCATACATCTGAGTCTTTGTGCCATCTGGAAAATTCTATGAGAGGATAGCTACCATTAGCAAGACACATAACATCACCTTTCTCCTTTGATTTTCATGCTTGCCAACAATACCGAACTGTTTGTAATGCACCTCGAGTGTGAACTCTATGAATGCCAAGCAGTGCAGTGCAGCAAAATACCATGCATGCTCAGCAAAACCTCAGCTTGATAAATAAACATAAATAATTTTCTTGCAACATTATGTGGAAGCTGTATATACAGCTTGTAATGAGCTGTATAAAGCGCGCCCCCTTTTTAATGAAGCTTTCATAAGAAACTATAAACATGCTAACAGATTATAGACTACATTGCATCATCTAAGATGTAATTGCACAGCTCAAAATTCATGTATTCTGATCCCGATACAGTGTCACATAAACCAAAAAATATTTGCAAGGTCTGGTGGGTGGGTATTTCTGCAGAATTACAAAGTGCAGATCTGTATGATTCATCTCTATAGATGGGAGGTTTCATAGGTCACTGTAGGCGCTGGCAGTGTTCTAATACTCCGCTAACAGGCACAGGGCTAGATTCACTATCTGCCTACCTAGGTATCAACACAGACAGTGGCAGCACAAGTCAACCCCCACAGGCAAGGCACAGCAAAGGCTGGTCCGGAGTTTCTTTTAACTGTTAACTTTTTGCCATGAAAGAGCTCCACAGACCAGAAGCGGTTTTACTTCGCAAAGCCGAAGAGAAGCAATTAAGGCTTACTTCTTATTCATTTCATTAAAACAGCCATGCTTTCATTGGTTTAATGCATTATTTGTGTTTCTGTCTAATGGAAGTTTCTTTCTTGTCTTTCATTAATGTTTGCATGGATGTTTCTTGGTTATGTATGTACAATATCTTCACTACTTCCTGTTTGCTTGTTGTCCACATTTTACTCTACATAATGAAAACATTTTCACTAATGTGAAGCTGAAGAAGGAGTCCTTTCGAGCCTGGTTGGCTTGTGGGACTCCTGAGACAGCTGACGGGTACCGGCAGGCCAGGCGGGCTGCAGCCCAGGTGGTTGCAGAGGCAAAAACTCGGGTCTGGGAAGAGTTCGGTGAGGCCATGGAGAAGGACTATCAGTCGGCCT
>NW_018127914.1:3017686-3039828 GCF_001952655.1 Monopterus albus
GGTGTTCCGGGCATGTCCCACCGGGAGGAGGCCCCGGGGAAGACCCAGGACACGCTGGAGGGACTATGTCTCTCGGCTGGCCTGGGAACGCCTCGGCGTTCCCCCGGAGGAGCTGGAGGAAGTGTCTGGAGAGAGGGAAGTCTGGGCATCTTTGCTTAGACTGCTGCCCCCGCGACCTGGTCCCGGATAAGCGGAGGAAAATGGATGGATGGATGAAGCTGTGTCTGGAATTTATTCATAAAATATTTTATTCTTTATTCTCTATGTGCTTTAATAAGGGAGTCTGTGGACATGTAGACAGTGTGGATCAAGTGTGATCTTTTTCTTTAATCACTGCACACATCCAAAGTGCAGGTTGGGTTATGTGAACATAAACTAGAGAATGTTACCGTAGCAGAGAACAGCCAAAATGTTCAGCAACTTTATACCATAACTGGCTTGTTTTCAGTGAGGTTGGCAGCTTTTGCTTTTTCTGAACACTAGGAGGCCAAGATGATTTTCAGTTATCCAGGTCATTAAACGTATATGCTGGAAGTAGTAACTTCATTAGTAATTAGTAAGGAGCTTTGTGTTTTTAAAGATCCTTGTTTAATCGGCTCAGTGGTGCAGAAGTGATGAAGTGTTTTGGGTGTCAGATTGGCTCACACTATATGGTGTTTTCCTGCCTGGAGTCTTATTTCAAATCCACTCTACAAATAGTGTTTTCAATCTCATACTAAAGCTATTAAAATGTTGCCCCAACCACAGTGCGACCACTGTAATTGCCACCGTGGACAGCTGTGTAAAGCAGCCACTGATACTAGGTCCTACAGTTACTGCAGCAGTAAAGCTGTTCGCGGTGTGGGGCAGCATGTGTGGCTTTTGCACTGGAAACATCTGCCGACACCACTTTAAAGCTGCAATCGACAACAGAAACCAGCGACATTTGGAATCAATGTAGTGAGGACTGTCTTCTTGTATAAATGTTGTTTTAATATATGGAGGCAGGATTGTGAGCCATTCATTAGACTTGGCAAACACGTTTCAACTTCTACTCACACACCTTAGTCTGTCCTGTTTTTAGTGACTTGCCGACTCACCATGGTAACCGTAGCATTAGGAACAGCACGTGGGATTAGCTGATTAAGCCAAATGAAGTTCTTGTTTGAGTGCTACCACAGAGCTTGTCTCACAGGAGTTGGCTAGCAGCTGGAAACCCACCGCCTGTTTGGCGCTACACTTGCTGCTCTTGCATTTACTCTAAGAGCAGATTAAAGCGCAGTCTTATTTTCATCTGCTAAAATAATTACAACTCTTTATTTACACTGAATATTCTTTATCTTTTCTACCGAATCACTTCACATTGATATATGCATATTCAGTGGCTACCTCTTAGACGCCAAGACTGGGGTCTGTGTCTGCTCAGTGGTACATGAACATAATAGATAGATAGATAGATAGATAGATAGAGAGAAAACAAGAAAGAAATCGGAAAAACAAATAGGTAGATAGAAGATAACTATGACAGAGAAAGATGAGATAGATTAGCATGTCAGAGACTCTCTACATAACATATTACTCTTGTTAAGTGTGCAATAGCTCATCAATCAGGCTTATACCGCCTCCATCCAGGGCTCTTCCTTCTGCTTCCCTTCCTGTAATCCATAATATCATCTCAAGTCTGAACCACTTGGCATGCTGCAGGAGCAGTCTATGGGAAAGTCTGTCCAAGGGCTGATCAATAGCCAAAGAGGATGTGTGGCGGATGCAGGGTTAGAAGCAAGGCATTGTTGACATCCTTCTCCCTATACTCCTCTCGCTCACTCATCTGTACAGTATGGATCGAAAGAGGAAAAACTGTCACTTGTACCCTTAGTGAATTTCTCTCTCCCATGTCTCTTCCTGTCACTGTCGCTTGTCTCTCTGTGACACTGTATGTCTTTGCATCTTTCTTCGTATCCTCTTTGTCTCGCTGTTTGCTGTGCTCTCCTCTCAGCACACACTCCATTTATCAGGCCATGTCAGTGAGCCATGTGTGTCATCCATGTCAGCAAAACGGCTGGCAGACTTGTCTTCATGTCTATGCTGAAGGATGCTAGGCCAGCGTGGCAGTTGTGAGAGCTATCGACTGGGATCAGTCAAAGCCCTCCCCATAGGGAAGCTGCTGCTGCCTGCCTTCCTGGTTGGCGGCCATTCTGAGCTTGTTCGTTCAGCTCTGAAAATGGTGACATATATGCTACACAGCTGTAGTTTTGCTCCACATCTCTTTTGTCCTATCCACCTGTCACATGTTTTGTCTATCATAACTACTCCCTGTTTTTCTTTTTTTTTTCTAGAGCGCTGCCCCTTGTACTCCCTTTCCTGTATCCGTCTGTCTTTTCATGTCTCCCCCCAACGTCGTTTTTTTCTCTCTTTCCCATAAGACACAGCCTCCTCAGTGTGGGCAGACAGGGCAAGCTGACTGATGGGAATCAGACAGTTGTTGATCCAATTAGAGAGCCCCTCAAGCAGCACCAGAGTACAGCAGAATTCCATTAAAATACTGTGTTCTTTATTTTCTTCTTTTTACTTCCAAACATGTCCTTGCAGTAAAACACGGTGAGCCATCAAAATGAGTTGCTTAGCTCATTGACCTTCAAACCAAAGGAACCTTTAGCCAAAATTATCATTGAGAAGTGAAATGCTTCTTTTCACTGAAGCTTTTCAGAGTGACATAATTTGGTACAAGTGACTGAACGGGGTCCCTGTGTTCACCCTCTTTAGGGCTTTGCACACTCTTGGAGCATAGCAAGGCCAGCCCAGTTTGACTCGAAGCCCTTGAGAGAGGCCTCTTTTGTAACTGTCTTGCTGGTGAAAAGCTGTCTGTTTCACTGAGCAAAACCTTTTCCTTAGCCCTTCTATAGCTCGGGGGCCTTCCTGCATTGATTTCACCATTCAGGCCAAACAGATGTACAGCCCAATTCTGAGCAGCAGATGAATGTATGATATGCTGACATTGATGTATTATAATACATGTGCTGATTTGCATTCATAGATCAAGATGTTTTTCATCTGGCCTTGCCAGACCTTCCGAAGCACGAAAGCTCTCTTTGTCTACCCATATCAGAAAGAAAAACACTGGTGAGATCTGGTGTTCTCACTGTGCTGCCTATTGTTATGCAGACAAAGGACTGATTTCCCCCAGATGCCTGCCCATAGGAAACAACAGTAACAGCAATAATTACTTATGCACGCAGCGCCAATAAGTGAAACTTGCAGCAAGCTTCAATTTAAATGGCTATTGTAATTGCACAGTCTTGTACAGAAGTACATCTGCCTGTACTTATTGGTTCATTTTACCGGATGGTAATGTGTCTATTGGTGAGCAGAAAGCCATGACTATCTCTTCAGAGCCAAATGCACAGTGTGGAGTATGATGAGCTGAATCGAGGCTCAAATGAGTCTAGGAGCACAGACGTCTCACTCTCACTAAACTGTTTATTGTCTCATGCACTGCTCCTCTTTTGTTTATGTGGCTGGTCTTGGTGTGCACATTCCAAGGCACACACGCATGTGTATTAGTCTGTGGTTACCCCTCATTAACATGTTTACCAGTTCCTACAGCAACCCACATAAAAAACAATTAGGAGTTCCCATGGAGAACCCTATTATTGGCAGTTGTTGACCTCTGACCAAAAAACACTTGATGTGATTTTCCCATAATTTACTGTACAGATCATTTTATGGCATCAAATTGGTTCATAACTAAACTTTATTTTCATGCTGTCACTGTAATACATGCTCTGACTAGAATCGGTGTGAAATGTGTTGTCCTTGGAGCCTGGGACCTAATGACACAGCATCAACCAACTGGTGTGTGCAGCCAGTGGTCTAGATTATTCTGGGTTGTGCCAGTGATGACAGTGTATGGTGAGAGCTCTGAAAAGGATTTTTAGGCTGGCAGCAGTTTGTATTGTGGGTATTTCCGTGTGGTTTTAACAGTTATAGCACAGAGAATTTAAGGGCAGAAAAAATGGTGTTTGTGTGCATCAGGGCTACAGAGGGTTGAGTGTGTTCACAGGGTGGGTGGGGCGGTGTGAGGCTGTTGATCTTGGGCTGAAGTCTTAAACAAATTGGTTTGTTCGCTGTGGGAACTGGAGATGTAGTCACCGAGGGGAATGTCAGCGTGCTCTGTGTCAGATTCTCCAAATTTCTCCAATAGCTAATTATCTCCCAGAGTGCCAGAGGAGAGGTTTGGAAGTGCTTTTGTTGTTTTTCTTCTGCTACATCTCTCTCACTTTCCCTTCCCGGCTACGTTCTCCTGGGCTGACTCAGAAAAGTTTGGTCCCATAGTAGCCCCTGAAGCCACACCAACACACACACACAGTTTTTGAGAGAAGTTTGCACTTTAGTTGCATAAAAGAACACACAGCTGAGTTCTTATTCTTATCTCTGACACCCACTGTATGGGTAAAATGATTCTCTCCAGATGTGGCAGTTATTGACATGAATAAACAAATCATCATGTTGGCTCATTAATAGCCAAATCATTGTAATCATCTAGAAACCTCCCTTGTCTTACTTTATTTTAATACTGTCACAGCATTTCTTTTTCTCCTGTCTTGCGATGCTGCATCATTATGAATGCTCAAGCGACTAACATCTGGGAGTGGAGATTAAAGTATCAACAGTGCTCCTGGTAGGTGTAATCCTTGGAGTATCATGATGAAAGGTCCCATTGCTCACTTCCTGCAGACCCCACCCTCTATCGTTGGCCCGTGTCATCACAAAGCTGCTGTGTCATGAGCTGCCAGGCCTGTAATGTGAATTTGATGACAGGAGATCGGTCAGGTCCCTTCTAAGCCACCAGGTGCAGGGCAGAAGTGCTTCAGTGTTTGGACAAGCTCACTGGCTCAGTGTGTACTGCGTTGTTGCTGAACTGTTCAGCCCTGCCAGAGAACAAACATTTAATTCTGGTGTAGATTCTCACTCTGCCTCTGTTCTCCCCTTGCTTCTCTCTCAGCCATTTTTCTCTTATCTCTTTCACGCTCTTCTCCTTTTTTGTTTCTTTTTTAGCTGTACTCTTGTGTTCCTTGTAGTTTATCTAACTGTCTCCCTTCCCCCCTCTCATCTCCACAGTCTGCTTGCAAAGAGATTGTGATCTCGCTGAAGCAAACTGAAAACAGGAACGGACACCGTTAAGACCCCCAGATCCTCGTGTAAGAGGGTCGCCCATTTCTCATGAGTAAAGCTCACTAAGACCTTTTCTCCTTTCACTCTCTTCCTTCATCGCACCTGTCTTTCTTCAGATTTGTTCTGTCTTTCTACAGTATCTCATCAGGACAGTCCTCTACTTGTGTCCATTGTGTCTCCTTTGGTGCTCACCTGCAGCTCAAGTGTGGGAAAGTGCCCTTTGAGAGGTTATTTTTATAGCGACATAGGTCATTGCCCACTTTCATCAACCTTTTATTGGCAATTATGCATCCAAAAGGCTGTTGATAAGAAAGGGAGCTTCAATGAAGTCGTAGTACAGATGGCTTTTTTCTCTTTTTTATTTGGATTAATAGAAGGGATTTCAGCTCATATTTCCTGCTGGTTGATGGTAGACACTTGGCAGCGCTGAAATGAGAGAGCCTGTGTCAATCCTCTGCTACATTTCTTATCAAAAAGAGGTTAGACTGCCTCCAGTGTTCACTCAGAGAGCAGCAGAATTAAATCTTTGACAGTGTCTGCTCAAACAACACAGCCCAGACACTGGCACTGGTGGTTGCAGCGAGGAAAGAGGCATAAAATTTCAAAGAAAAGAGACGATGGCTGTTCAAGTAAAACACAGAGGGATTATGCGTCAAGGCCGACATTACCATCTCAGAGGTATTTACAAGAGCGATTACTGTGATTATTATTTCAACAATACCCTGCAATGCTCTTTCATGGGCTGCCAGCCTGGGTTGGGGTGGGGAGGACCTGCCAACATCATCGGTCTGGGAATTCTTCTAGGAGCACCATAAGAGGCTGAGTGGAGGGGGAGACTGAGATGAGATGATAGAAGATAAATGTGACACCGTTCAAAAAGGGCTTCTGTCCGTGCAAGGGGTCACAGGATTCAGTCCTCCTAACATGATTTTGTCTTCTCTCCCTCTCTCTGAAGCTCCCACAGAGCCATTGCTGTGCAAATTTGCAGACGGGGGCCAGAAGAAACGTCAGAGTCAGAGCAAGTACCCTCAGAATGGGAGGCCGTGGCACAGAGAAGGCGAGGTAAGATGTAGTCCGTGCCCCTTTTTCCTACTCACTGGATGGCTGCTGCTCATTTCTACTCCTGCACACCTGGATAATCCTCTCAGTGACTCTTCACACCAGCAGCACACCAATGAGCACACCACCAGTAGAGCTAGCCTGGACCTAGTTGCTGTTGTATATAAATAAAGCATACCACATATAAAGTAATAGAATCAAATGTTCAACAAAATCAGCAAAATTTACAAGAATACAAGTAAATTATCATCATGAACAAATCATAATACACACAAGTTTCAAAGTCAGCAATGGACCTTCAGGCTCAGTATTATAGTGTCATCATACAGAAAAATTAGAAATAGTAAATTGACTTTGCCCCTCATTTATGGGAAACAATAGGTTTAAAAATGACAAACTGACACATTTACATTTTGCCCTCTAATGAGCTGGACAAATTGTCACTGCAACACCACTTTTTTGATTATTTTATAATCCTGTTGTGCGCAAATTAATTAGGAGCAAGAGCAAAATTCAGATTAATATTATATATACAGATTCATATTTTTTACATAATTGCTAATAACAGAGCAAATATGCCATGCTTGAAGAATTTACAGATCTGATCAAAATATGTCATTTAGTGCAGTTAAACTCTTTCAATTCCAGCATGATGAAACTGTAAATAAGGCGTTTGCCTCTGAGGTAATGGTGTTTCTAAGAACAAGCACCACCCTGCTTACAAGGCCTCGAGAGAAGTTGGCTACAACATCTGGCTTTATGTAAACCATTACTGCCTGTTATTTGTACAGTATCTGCTTTAAGGTATGGAGCTGTTTACAAAAAAAAAGAAAGAAAGTGCCCCAGATATCGATCAAACTGCCCGTGGATGTATAGGCGCTGTCACATAAATTGCTTCTCAAGCTTGATGCCTCACTGAACACATATATTCCTGCCGTAGATCAAAATGCTTGGAAACCTGAAATTAGCTACAGTGTTATGGCAACATATTCATCAGCAACATGTGGAAACAAGGTTAAAGTCTCTTCATAGGCTGCCATGCTATACTGGGAAGGACATACAGAGGGGACGGGCAGAGGAGTGCCTCAGTCTGGACTATATGGATAAGAATAAATACACACACATGTGCACACGCATTCACTGATGCTGACAGTTGTGCTGAAACGGCAAGGTAGGTGAGACCAGGAGAGATGAAATGTTTGTCCTTCAGAATACACATACGCTCTGTGTGTCAGTGTGGTTGGTGGACGTGCTGTTGGTGGGTGTGTGTGTGTGTATTGAGAAGTGGTCGGTGGAGTACTACACTAGCTGTGTGCATGTGTGTCTGTCCATCACATGATCAGTGGCCATGGCACCTATAAGCCAGTGAAGCATGTTTAACCTAAATAAAATGCTGCCCCCTCTCCCAGACCCACTCACTGACGGGGTCAGTTCATTTTACTTGAGGTAAAGTAAGATGACCGTGCATGTGTGAATGTTCAAACATACATCATCAGGAAGGGTGTAATAAGGATAATATCCTACACTGGCAAAAATAAAGGAAACACTCTTTGTCCTTTTATTCCTCACCCTGCACATCACTGACGTTACACAAGTGTGAACAGTTTGCAGATGTGGTACGTTTAATATAAAAAATGTTTCTGTGGTTGTATCTTGTTCGTACTGTATCTAAACATTTTTTTGGACACGACGACAGTCTCACCCATAAGTACTGTATGCTGTGCCACGCCTGTGTATGTGCACGTGCAGCCTTGTGGTCATTGATCAGCTGTAAAGGCAGGGAGATGGGAGATAGGCATCACATGTTAGTCTGTTTATCAGAGCTGAGGCCATTCCTCTCCTCGCTCTCTGTGGCAGGCAGATGAAGAGGAGCAACAGTCCACACCATCCATTACTCTCTCTCTTTTCACTTCTCTAGTTTTCCTCTTTATCTCTCCAGTATATCTCTCTGTGCTTGTATTTCCTTCTCTCTCAACTTTCTCCTCTTTTTTCTGTCTTTAAATGCTCTCTCCTTTTTGCCATCTCTTTCTCTCGCAGTTTGTCTCTGTGTTTCTTCTTCCCTGTGTTTGAAGTCTTCCCAGATCCCACAGCAACATATGGAGAGAGAGAGCGAGTGAGTGACTCACCGAGACTAAGGGAAAGAAAGAGAGGGAACACACTGCATGATCAGTCAGGAGTTACAAGGGGTTGAGTGCTGCAGGGTGGCTGGTGGTGAGGATTGAGAAATATATAACAGATTTTCTTGTAAACTACCCAAAGTGGGAGTCTAGAAAGTGCTGTCTCTCGCTGTCTCATGCTGACAAACATATTAGTCACTGCATTTTTTTTTCCTGCCATACACACATACATACACTAATACTGACAACCAGACACAAGCGCCATGGGTGCTCATTCTTTTCTCTCTTTTCTTATTTCCCTCTCCTTTCACTTTCTCGCTCTCTTCCACCACACACACTCCTACACGCAGAAAACTTTCAAAGTCACACTTCTCAAGCACCTACTCTAGGGGAATGAGTGTAGATGAAAAAAACATCCGGTTTTCCACTCTGTGTGAAAGCCTGACAGATGTCCGTGTGTGTGTGTTTGTGTGTGTCCATGGGGCAAGAAATAGAAATAGAGAATCTGTATGGGAGGCATAAATACAAGGAGGGAGAGTCTGTGTGTGGTTGTGTGTGTTTGATGACATAGACACAATGGCTTGGCTTGGTTTTCTGGTATAAGAACAGGACAGCGCAGGTGTTATAGCTGCCTAATATTAGGTGTCCTCACCGACCTTTTCTAAAGTCTGTGTTTAACACGTATGCATACACACGCTACTACAGTTTCTTTGAAAAAGTTGCTTTATTGCTATGAATAAATACATTTACATTTGCACTGGGAATACATTAGTACATTTTGTACACCCAAGAGGCACAGATAAAAAAAAATATTAATGCAAAAATCATTCTTCACAACTTGCTAAACTTGAATTAACTACAAGAAGCGGCAACTGATTTCATATAAGTTTGGATCCAGTTTGGATCTTTGTTTTCTGTAAAATCACCATGTTTCCTGCAGAAGTGAAACTCTTTCAACCTAATTTAAGATACAAAATGAGCATACATACTGTAGCATCTCCTCCCTCGTTGAAAGCCAGGTCTGTTCGTGGCAGCTTTTCTCAGGGCCAGGCTTTGTTCACAGGTACCTGCACAGTGCATAGTCAAGGTATTTTCAGACTTGGATCAAGCTCAGACAAAAGCATACACAAACTGTCTCTGTCTTTTCCTTTTCGCTCGCTGCGGCAGAGCCAAAAGCTGAATGCATCAGTAATCAGTCATCAGTCATGCAGGCTCCACAGCCAGGAGCTTCTCTGCTGTGGAATTCATCAGCACATGGATCCAAGGGCAGCACTTAGGAGGAGTATCAGCCTCACCAGACAGCTGGTCATGCCTGCCACTGTTGTTAGTGCACATGTGAACATTCATGTGAGACTCTCTTGATCTAATGCTTAGTCTAAAGAGACTGTATAAATACATATGCAGAGATCTTTGTACATGTGGACTCACAGAAAGGGCCATATATCGACACATGGACTGATGCACATCCCCTTCATCCAGCTTTACATATAATATCTCTCAAAAGATTCTTTTTAACCAGGTGTATAAATGCGCTTCCACACAAATTTAATATGAAGATCTACTACCGTGCATGTACACATCAGGGCTTATTCATTTGGGGGAGATTCTGTTTTTTACTCACTCTCATGGGTTTGGTCTAGGCTTGCTGATCCCTCCTGCTCCTCAGAGACACTTCCCTTAAAAGTATGTCTCAGGGTTGGTAGCCCTCTGGAGGAGCAAGGGCAAAAGATTGGTAGAAAAGGAAGGGAGTGAGATAGATTAGGAGATGAGGAGAGTGAGGGATGATGGGAGAAAGGTAAGGAGAGAAAGGAAGAGAACACAAGCTGATGAGGAAAGAAAATGAGCAAGAGAGAGCAAAGTGAGAGGAAGGAAGGGCAAGAAAAGGGAGTGTGTGTGTGTGTGTGTGCGCGCGCGCGCGTGCATGCATGCATGCTGATGAAATCTGCCGTCCTCAGCAGCCTCCCGTTAAAAGAAATCGGATTAGCTCTCCTCCGGGAGAGAGCCTTCAGGAATGCAGATGATGGATTGCGGCACAGGTTTCTCTTCTGGACTCTTAAGACAGCTCACACACACACCTACACACATGCATACCATCACCAGACAAAGAACTCAGTTTTACGCTCACATTTCTTCATTTCCTCTCATTCATAAAAACATGATTGTACTATAGTATGTGGTTGAAATGGAAAAAGAGCCGTCCTCAATACAAATCAGTTTGTCTTATTGACTAAGCTTTCTCCCACATTGGCTTTGTCAGTTGTCAGTTTTTTCAGTGTGAAATGACTTGATTTTGATTTCATTTCATTTATTTTGAACAAAACGAACCAGGGTCTAAATCACATTATCCCCCATGTACAGTAAAGGTACAGCAAATTATCTTCATAACACTGGTGCAACACATATATCGACACATTTTCCAAAGACATACAGAACATAAACAGTAACAGATTGCAGTCCAGTGTACATGCAAATGTCCAGCATATATATATGCTGTACAGTTCAAAATGTATTAATCTAACAGGGGGTCAGGATTTCTGGTTCCTCCTCAGTTTTTACCCCCACTTGATTTAAGATTTAAATGAAAACAGTTTGGGAAATGCACTTATTTGCTTTCTTGCCAAAAGTGACAAGAGAAGTTTGATACCACTCTCGTGTCTCCCAGGCTGATAGCCTAGCTTAGCATAAAGTTTGAAAATGGGTGAAGCAGCTACGATATCTCTGTCTGTGCAAAAGTTAAAAAAATAAATGAATAAATTTGCCACCATCACCCATAAAGCGCACTGATTTTAATGTTATATCTTGTTTTATCTACACAACACTGAAATCTTCAATCGGTAAAAACATGCATTTCCCAAATTGTTGAACTGTTCCTTTAAAGATGTGCAAAAGGTTAGCTTTATCTGTAATGTCCTCTCCCATGTCACATTTTCATTTATAGCAGTTTAGTGTTATTTGATATTTCTTCTTATCCAGCTCTTTTAAATATTGATTAATCCTGCATGATTTTTTTTTCTCTTTCAGACTGGCATGGCGTTAACATATGATCCCACTGCAATGCAGAATGGGTAAGAGTATGATGGTCAGTCCATCCGTAGCGCCATCTAATACACTCACCTCTTGTCTCAGAACTGCAGGTCAATCTTACTGTCATACAGTGCATAAAAATTAGTGTAGTGCCTGCACTTTTTTTACTGTTTGATTAAAGGAAATCTATGTAGATCCCTAATATCAGTTTTCATTGGTGGGGTCAGGTGAGAAATGACAAAGGGCAGCTGAGTGAGCTTGTGTGTTTGGGTCTTTGTGTGTTTCTGCATCTTTAGAGTATGTCATGATTTAATGGTGCTGTGGAAATAAATGACCCAGCAACATGTTTTATTTTTCCCCCGCAGTACTGAGACAGGAAGGAGAGTGCTGAGGCTGTCTTCTGTCTCCCTCTGGCCTCAGTTGTTCACAGGAAGCTCCTCACTCCCTACTTCCTAAACCACTTATCCTCCAGTGACTCGGAGTCAATCTTAACCAAAAAACTGGATGAACAGCATCAGAGCCTGCCATCTAGAGCCCTGATTTGCTGCAAATCTGCCAAATTATAATAGTCTTTATTGTTACGAAACAGACCTGCTAGGAAAGGAGTGATTCACCCTTAATACCGTCCACCTGAAGTTTAGCCTAATGCTCATGTTCCAATAAAAGATCAACAGGGTGAATAATTGCATATAATCTTATTCAGTCTTAATTATGTAGAATATATTGATGTATTAAAGCTTTCCTTTGCCACAAACCGAGCACATACATTTGATGAATATAGCAAAATGTGGAAAAAGGAATTACACCACACAAGGAAATACACCATGTTAGATATTTATATGAGCTATGCATGAACAGACACATATTTTGTTTGTTTGCCAAAACGTCGTGTTATCTGGCACAGAGAAGTGTCTGCAAGATCTAAGTCTTATGAAGTCCTCTTATCAGCAAACTGTTGTGAAAGTCCAATAGCAGGAATTCAAATAGACCTTTTTGGGATTTGGGAGTTGTAGTACTATGTACTGTAAAAACAACTGTAAACAGCAGTCACAGATAGAGTGCAGATTGAAAATCCATTGTATTTAGCCATGTTTTACAGCAAACAGAAGAAATTGCATTTTGTGTCGCAGACTATGGAAACATGTCAAACAAAGCTTTCATAAAATTAGGATTATTTTGAGTTGGAGTCTCCAGGACAGTGATATGTTGATATGGTTAAAATATAATGTAGTATAAAACATGAAAAGCTGATGCTGGCCAGCCCACTGTATTGTGTCCTCAGCCAGTAATATCATCTTTGGCTGAGGTGACAGAGACTACTGGACATTCCACTTAGCCTCCCAGGGGACCTCAGAGACATTCGGTTGCTATAAACCTCCAGCAATGAGATAAAGTAGCCAACCACCTCACTTCTCCCAACCCTAGCTTCTTGAAATGCATTGACTTTTCTTCATACTGTGTGTACAAGCAGCCTACTTAATCCACCCAATCAGCACAGCAGAGTGTAGCTGCAGCACTAGAATCTATGTGTGGGTTGGGGGGGTGGGTGGGACAGACAACCTCTTACTTTATACAATGACAAAATGCAGTTTGATATGATAAAACCTGACTTTTCAATTGAGAACGCTATAACACACTTCATGAAACTTTTATGTGGTGCTCGAAATACAATATATGTCCAAGTATTTGCTCAGAACAAGCTACAGGATAAATCGAGTGTGTGTGTGTGTGTGTGTGTGTGTGTGTGTGTGTGTGTGTGCTTGTATGTGCTCTAGTTCTAGTCTGAAATGTAAAATGTGTTTTGCTTTATTATAAAGACAGAAAAACCTTTATGAACACAAAGATGTCAGTTAACAACCCATTATGTATTTGTACAATGTCAGATTTACATTATGTTTTAGAAACCTAACATGAATTATTCTGCTGTGTCCTTCCCTCTCTCTTTGCTCTTTACACCCTTGTGCTACCTCTTTTCTCCTCTCTTCTCCATCTTTATCCACTCTTTCTCTCCCTCCCTCTTTTCCTTCTCAGGTTCTATTCCTCGCCTTACAGCATTGCCACCAACCGCATGATCGCACAGACCTCCATCACGCCCTTCATCGCTGCTTCCCCCGTTTCCACATATCAGGTGGGCCATAATGCACAGCATTATGGGTAGATTGCTGTTTGTGTATATGTGTAATAGGAGGGTTTGCTTTGTGTAGAGGGATTGGAAGAGAGGGGGCGGGCTGCAAAGCAGCGTGAGGTTCTCTCTTTTTCTCTCGTTTCTTTGCCGTTCCAGCTGTGCTCGATGACATCTGTTTGTAGGCGGCAGACACAACAGGCATCAGAAAACAAGCAACAAGAAAGGGATTAAAAAAGGCTGACAGGGTAGGAAAAAAGAAAATCAGCCTTCAAGAAGGAAAGTGTTGAGGAAAAACAAACACTTTCCTCTCTCCCAGTTTCCTGACCCTTTTGTGCTCTTTAGAGCAACGAAGGTTTTTTCTGTATTTTATTTTTACTAACATCGATGCAATCGCCATGTCTTCCAAAGTGAATTTCCACATTCCTCACAGCTGTGATCTGTGGAGTAATGAAACAGAACAGAACAGGAACGTGAAAATTGGCTGTGTGAGATGTCAAGAGCGTTAACCGTTTTCCGTCACCGCACATTTCACGCGGCACCCTTTGCTGAATTTAAGCATCTGGAGGTGCTACCACTGTGCCCTTGTGCTCAGACACTATGCATGCATTTTCGGTATGCAGAGAAAGACAGACAAGGATAGCAAACAAGAGAAAGGAGATGAAGGGTAGATGAGAAAATAAAAGGGAGATGGAGACAAAGAACTAGAGAGAAAAGGAAGGATAGAACAGGCAGTGATGGCGGGGGGGTTGGGGGGTGCAGGATGTTGCTGAAGGTTGCTGTGCCCGTTTTTGAGGTGCACTTGATTAAAACTCTGGTCCAATACCTGTGGTGGAGGGGTAGGAGAAAGAGGAGGATGGTGAAAAGTGGGTCAGGGCGTGTCTCTAATCCGCTCTCGGAAGGCTTCCCAAATTGATTTATCAAAAACAATGGCCAGGCTTTTGAGGAATATTCATCCTCACAGTTTCAATATCAGGCAGCTCTGCCACTGCTTCCTGTAATATTGCCCTTCAGCCAGTCACGGCAGGAAGGTGAGTCCTTCATCTTCTGTTCAGGTAGAGACAGAGGGAAAAAGAAAAAGAAAAGACAAGCCAGACATACAAAAGAAAATCACTTTCTTTTATGATGGAAACTATTGCCTTTGTAATGAAAATCTCAAGGTGCATAGAAATGACGGTATATGTCATTCCTTCTTTTATGTTGATGTTGAGTGGATTTTTTTTTGAGCTGCTATTTTGGTGGAATTGATTTATCAAATCTGCAAATGACCCATACTGACTGGCAGTGTTCTGGTGTATTTTTAAGCCTGGCTCTGGTGTGCTTGAACGATGATTGGCCTTGTTTCCTGGAAAAACAGCTTTGATGATCCGCATGACAGGAGGCAGGCCAGGCCAGATCACTACCAAGATCTCAGCTAGTGCCGCCAGCCAGCCGTGGTCTGGTTTGCATCATGGGCTCTAGGCTGGCTCACTGGCTGGCTTACTACTGTAACTAGCTGACTATGGCTGGCTGTTTGGCTGTACGTGTGACTGATGGGGGCCAACTGGCTGACCGTGTGAATGAATGACTGGCTGGCTTTTTGGCTTATTCTCTGACAGGCTGTTTTAAATGGTAACACAGCCTGTGAAGTTCAGCCAGAGGTAGGCAGCTTCATAAGTCACAACATTATGACATTCACTGCTGTAGCTGTAGAGTATATGCTCCTTACAAACTGTTTTAATCGGTGTTGTAGTACTCAGGTCCAGATTTTCAGGACTCATGACTGGACTTAGACTTGACCACTAATGACTTGGGCTTGGACTTGGACTCAAGCATTGACTGCATTTGGACAATACTGGTCTGTCAGACCAGTTTTTAGCTCTTTTGGAGAAAAACCAAGTCATATCTTAGGTTCATCAAGAAAAGATCAGATTAAGTCTTCATAAGCAAAGTCTTTGAAAACCGAATACTGCATTTGAAAATGTTCTGCTCAAAGCTGTGTTAATATCAAGATCAAGATCATATTGTCAATTCACTATATGTGGAGGTAGTCTTTTTTATGTCCTGTGGTGGGGCATAGTCCAGGGGCAGGGGGCAAAGGGGGGGAGCTATTATATATAAATAAAAGTATAATGGCAACGGCGGTGCAAATGGGTGCAGCGGCTCGTCTCTCTCCCAGTTGTGTGCCTAAAAATGTGTGTTTGCGTTTATCGTGTTTATGTTCTTGAGCGCGTAGTTCACCGTCTACGTTGCGCTCAAGATACAGTTGCCACTGCCTTATAGATAGGGGGAATAAGTCAGAACATTTCAACTTGGACCAGGAAGTCACAGTGAAACTTCGAGGCCTGGGGCTTCTCTGCGGGATTCCTACCTCGCCGGACACACCGGCTACATCACCCCCTGAGAGGCACGCCGTCCCAGGCAGCTGCATGAGACAGTGCACATGGCACTGTTTTTCTCTCATGTTGTGCTTAAAGCATTTTTTATGCACACTGAGTTTTGTGTGAAAAATCACCTTTGGGGTTGTTTGCAAACAAAATTCTTTGTGATTATGTGTACAACTAAAAAAAAAGGTGTATTTACCTTTAAAAAAAACTTTGGCCATAGTGTTGCCACTTCTTTGCATTGATAAAAGTGGAGGATTTAAGAAAAATCACATGATGATCACGCAGTACCTTAGTTTAATAATTTTGAAGAGTGATTAAAGATAAGCTTTCTCCGTGTCTATCTCCTGTCCTGTTCAGCTGTTGAGAACAAATATTATCATGTATAAACAAACAGACTTGGCTTCATGTTATAGAATATCAAGCTTGTTTAGGTGTTGATCCAAATCACGCATTTGGGTTGGCTCAGAGGATTGATTGCTCTTATAGCAGATTATTCCATGTTTGTCTTTGTTTAATCTAATCATTTTACCAGGATCAGTGGCCAGCCTGTGTATTTGTCTGCTACAAGCTGTCTAATTCCTCTCTGCAGAACATCGGAAAGCTTTGTTTGTTCCTCCATTCCTCCAGTTGCTTGATCATTGTCTCTGAAACTGTTTCACCATGTCTTTAACTTTCTCATCCATGTTTATATTCCTGTGGTATTAGCTTGGCATATCTCTCAGTTATGGCCCATAAGAAATAAAAGCTCTGTCCATTGCTCTCAGATTACTTTTATTTTTAGATTTATATATATATATATATGTTGCTACTGGGTTTTCTGGGTCCTCTCTAACAGTCTGAAGATTTAAAACATTTCACCCCATCTTGCACCAGCACTGGGTTTGGCATTAATGTTATGATTATATTGGGGAAGGAACCTAATTCATACGCTCTGTGCACAAGTTATATCACGGGCAATAATGAGAAAGCAGGAGAGAGATTTGCTGCCTCCAGACTTTCGAACTCTTTTTGAGATTCTTTGGAACAAGTTCATCTGTGTAAGCCATTTTGATGCATTAAAACCTCCGTACTCAAGAGTATTTGAACATATTGTGAATATCTGAACAGCATTCATTACTTTATGTGGGATTGTGCTTGGATCTGACTGAAGGAATTTTATATTGTGACCGTCATTTCACATTTTATGTGTTTCTCCTCAGGTCCAGAGTACATCATGGATGCCTCATCAACAATATGTTATGCAACCTACAGTAAGTACTTCACCATTAACCTACAGTATGTGTCCCCATCATGGCTCATCATATATTGAAAATCTGTGGCTTGCATCCAAGTTTTTGAAAGGTTTCAGGAGGAACTCAGTAAGTTCATTTTATGCTAGAAAAGAATCAAAGACATGGAATATTTTTTATATTTAGAGCAATATGACTGCTCAGAAAAGTAGATCCTGTCTGGAAAATTGTTCAGGGCACATTGTTTCTCTATTGCCTGTCAAAAGTTAAACCAACATGCACATGGTGCACAGTAAATGATTGCAGCAGTTATTTACAGAGCTTTCTAAAAGGATATTGCACCATTCTGATAACAATTTTCCATCTTTCTTGAGTATACAAACATATATAGTTTTATTTTGTTGGTCAGAACTGTATGCTGTCAGTATAGGTTGTGCCAGGAAGCCATTCAGCTGATGACCGTTGCTCTGGGTTACCAGGCCAGACAGCAGACATAGAAAAATGTAATATTAATTAGATTTAGCTCAACAACAACATGATAATGCGGTAATAACTTATATCCAATAGTATTCAGTCATTGAGTTGAATAATAGCAAATATTAGTTTTCTGATAGACCAAAGTCATTTTCTAGGTCACAGAGTCTGCAGATGAGTAATTTATTATTTTAATTGCTGGCAAAACCATATTTTCCTTCAAATAGTGAAAACAAAATTTTACTTTCGATGTTAATTGATGGATGTTCACTTTCACTTTACAGTTCAAACCAAAAAATCAATAATATTACATTGTTAGAGATTCAAATAGATTTCATGATTAGTTGTAGCCTCTGCGGTACCTACAGTGTTGTTTGGAATATAACCCGAAATTGCCCGTCTAATGTTAAAGCAACCAAGCACATTAGTTAAGTAAATTGTTTTAAGGTTAAGTTTTAATTGATTCTAGCATCATAAGTGTTTCTCATTTTGCGGCTGGAAGCTTTTAAATCATTCTGCCAGGGGCTTGAATATTTGCTTGAGGCTTTCCGTGGCCCCTGAAGCACATTCAGAGTACTTTGTTCGCACAGTTCATCGACCAAATGAGACTGAGAAACTACAAAACCAAATTTACATGTTAGACACTGTATAGAATATACAAATATCAATCTGACAGCCTCATATAATAAAAAAAACAATACTTATTAACAATTTCAAAGTTATAGTTCAATAATATGCAGTATGGCCATTTCTTTAACTCTTTTTTGTAAATGTTAGTTGCTTGAAAATGTAACACCATAGTGCAGTTTCAGCATTAATCAGGTGTGTTTCCTTAGTTTCTTTTTAAATGAAAAATACAAATTGAGCAAAAGTGTGGGGAAAAGGGAAGGCAGGTCACAGCTGACCAAGAAGGCCAATTTTCATCTGGTGTAGATGTTAGCATGCACCCAGACAATAACTTGAATATTTTCTATACACTGGTGCTGTTGCTGCTTTGAATGAAAAATTATGTTGGCCCCAAGCAATTTATGAAAGTGCCAAGATCATTGTTAGCCTGAGTCAAGAAGACAACTGTTAGCGAGTCCCTGCAACTGAACAAATTGGAAAACACAGAACTCTATAGCCAGTGGTCCAGCACTCACTCACTGGAGTGCTCAACCAGCTGCACTCAGTCCTACCCATCTCACTTCCACTCCCGCTGTGGGACAGTGAACATGTAATCTGGTCTCAGCAGGCCACCAACCAGGCGTGCACACACACACACACACCACCCACCACACAGCTGCAACTGCCCTTCAAACCACTCAGTTTGCCTTTCATCCATGCATTACAGTATTTTCACGGTCAGGGCCGCACCTTCCTGGCGGCAGTTGCTTGAGCCGGCATTAAAGCGAGCATGCTAACAAGCTAGCTATTTTTGCTGCTGTGTCTGCCTGTTGCGAGAGTGAAGATGTCATGGGCAGTAGACAGCATTAAAAGACATGACAAGTGACCATGACCGAGTTTTCTAACAGTATAACTGCTCAGCATGTGCAGTACTGAGCAGTGGGCTAGCATATATGTGCATGTTGTATGTGTGTATGTGTATGCTTCAGCATGCACGCGCACATACAGTATGTGTGCATGTATCTAGATTATACCAGTGTATGTGTGTGTTTATGGTAAATGTGCATTCCATTTTCTTCATCTTCTGTCACTTTCTCAGGCTGTGTTATTTTGGTTTGTCTGTCAGCACACAGAGGGAACATAGACAGCCTCATCGTCTGTGATGGTAGAACTGCCCGTGTTTGCCTGATATGTGTTTGTGTGCACTTTATGTATTATGCACTGCCATTTGTGTGCTCCATACTGTCCAGCCATCTTCCATCCATATGTCATAAACCCCTCTGGAGCCCTTGGCAGTAGCCAGTAGCCATATTGTACTGTGATGTACATCTCATTATACCTTCATGCCAGCAGTAGCCATTTAGCCATGTCCGTCCCTATGGCCCAGTCCCCACTGTGTTCCAGTGGCTCTCTCTGTCACCAAATGCTAACCCCAGCTGTCACAGCCATCAGTGGATCAGAGCTAACAATCTGTCTCCCTTTATGACCCATGCTCATATCTGCTACCATCTACATGCAGAGCAGACCGCTCCTTATACGTGCACAGCCTGCCACCAGCTCAGCAAATCACATCAAATGAGCCAAGCATGCTAGTTTCAAGAGTTTGGGGGGGGGCTACTCAAGGCATTAAAAACTAATTGATTGTGCTGCTATTTGGCAGCTCCCACGTGTTGCATGTTAAACCAATGGAGCGTTGTGTATTAGTGCTCTTGGTGTCCAGACAATATGGAGGTGACTGAGCATGAAAGGGGAAGAGGTCACTGCTAGCCAGTCAGACTGTGTAGAATAAAGCTGAGTAGAACAGATGGTAAATTATCCCTCATTCCATGAAGAAAGTGTCACCAGAGAACGATAAACATTATAGCAAGTCAACATAACAAGTACAACACATTAACTAAACTAGAAAACATATAAAAAGAGTCCACAAGAGTAAAAGCAAAAAGACTGAAGGCATCCATATGAAACTGGACTTCATCCCTCAGAGGAGCCAGCACTTTGATAGTAGTAGGGGAGATAAAGTGAGGAGAGAACATTTTCAAAATGTATTTATCCCCAATTAATGGGTGAGATGCACTCAGCATGGAACTTGATGGAAAGTGTTTTTTAAAGTGGACAGCTAAATGAGGATGCAGCCTGTTCTTCCATCTCTTTCCCCTCTCTTTATTCTTTGTCTTCCCTCTCTCTTCTCCTCTCATACTATCTCAGATCTAATGCTGTGCTCTGTTTGGCAGTTCGGCGTAGGATGTCAGAACAGCAGGACCACTTGCCTTTGTGTCTGTTCTTTAGCCAGTGCAAGTCAGCAGACCTTGTAGAAGAGGAGAAAACTGAACAACTAAGGGTCCCAAAACACAAAAACACACATGCAGCTCACACAGAGATACACAAGTGCCTAAACAAACATTTTGTTTGAACACAGAAACACGCTATTAACGTTAAATCTCACTTGTGTACAGATCATCAATCACACACACAGACTCTTAAATTCTCTTTACACTGCCAAGGAGTGGTGGAGTAGCTGCAATGCCGGCCAAGCACAGCATTGCTGTCTTTCTTCATGACTTATCCATCCCCTGTTTTTTTTTTCTTTTCCTCAGTCTGAACTGTGTGTGCCTCAAGTGTGTATTTACTGAAGTGCATTGGACCTTACATACTGTAGGTGAATTATTGAATTCCTCTCTGTTGCACCCCAGCCTATTCTCCCTGCCATGTACTTTGAATAGAGGGTCACGGGGCCTCTTAGAATTGAACCATAACTATCTGCCCTCATCGGATGGAGGTGAATCGGCGCACTATGTGATACCCATCTCCCCGCTTGACATTAAAAATGCTCTGCGGATTGAGAGGGCTAACATTATGTTGGTCCCATGGATTTAACTGGCAGAATTTGAGACAAGGCTACGGTCGCCCTTGAGTTGCTCTCACTGCTCTCCTCTCTCCATCTTTTCATCCCTCTCTCCCATCCCACTTTCATTTCTCCCTCTCTCACTTTCTGTCTCTCTGGCTTTTCAGAGTACAACTGCAACTGCTGTGCAAGGTCCAGCAAAAAACAAAAAAATCATCTGCTCATGGTTAAAGTTTCATTTATATAAGATATTGTTGCAGTGCCACAGGGTGACTGACAGAGAGATTGAGCGGCTACATTTTCACTATAAGCTTTTGGATATTACCTCGAAAAATTTAGCAGTAGTAAAAAAACTACATTGAAACAAAAGCCGACATGCTTTGGTGGACAGGCTTTATTAGCTCAGTGTGTTTTGGATTTTTAATGTCTTTTGTAAAATAGAGTAAATATTCTGGACAGATCCTTGTGTATGAAATGATCCATTTGTCTACAAGGAGCAGTCAGAGAACAGATGATAAACTAGCGCGGTCCGAGCATGGAGAGCAATGGACCTCCTATGAAGACATGACAAATAGTGTTACATGCTTCATCTAGCAGCCTTATCCTCTCATACACACATATATACACACTGTAAATCCACCCAAATATCATAGTTAGTCCATTTATTTTTGATTATATTCAATCCTATCAGAATTTTATAGTCAGAAACAGGCATAATAATGTGAAATTAATAGTTTGACACACACACACACACACACACAACAAAGCAACAGCAGTGCCATAAACAATCTCAGTGAGGACCAATTAGTAACGTGCCTCCCTATTTTGCCCTGCAGACGTACGTAGCTTGTTGTACCACACATTCCAGCTGGTGTAATTCTGAAAATACTGATTTCACTGGTAAAACATTTTATTGTAATTCGGTCTGTATCCTCTGAGATGTTGCACGTGATGTATGGACAAATGAATCAATAAGTGTGAGGAGGCTGATCCATCACTCCTCTCATTTTTATTTCATTGTGGAGGACAAGTACATATGCAGTAGACAGATAGATAGACGTCTTTGCCAGAGGTGAGAAATCCTTCACCGGCTTCAGTCTCCATATGCTAATCTGTTAACATTCATTCTTATGGCCCTTTGGCTGCTACATT
>NW_018127914.1:3039840-3057615 GCF_001952655.1 Monopterus albus
CCTAGGTCTGTCTCATGTTTGCAATAAAACTTTTCAAACCCCTTAAAAAAAAAGAGATCTCAAACTTGTGATGGTGGAGGCCAAGTTAAGTCACAATATGCATCAACTTGTTGGGCTTCACTGATTGGTGCCCTTCAGTCTCTTTGCTACTTCAGTTGCGTAAAATGAGCACTTTGCCTTCCTGGCTTGAGTCTATAGCTTGTTATGTCTGGTAGAAAGGCTGTGTTGGTAATAGTAGGGCAGCCCTGGTAGTCTTTTAACCCCAAGGAGGGATTGATGCTGCAGATTAGAGTGAAAGACCAAGGATCCCGGCTCCCTTTCCCGAGTCTTCCTGAATCAAAAGATGCCTGAGGGCATCTGGAAACTGTGGCCACAGACAGGGTAGGTGACAGCAAGTTATCAGTGACCTTTGTAAAATCTTACTGGAGCACAAATACAGAGCAATATGAATAAAAGCACATGCAGTCTATATGCGTGTATGTCATTGGAGATGGAGAAATGTCTGTGCAGTACTAAGGCTTTAGCCGAATTAATCAAACTCTGGTGTGTGGAGCTGGAGCACCTCTGCAGCTATCCTGCAGTGTGCATGTAACAGACACAAAACCCATGACTGCATCTGTTGTCCAAGTAGGGCATCTACAACCTGAACTACTGTAACAGCCTACCGCATATGGTTGATGGATAATGGTTCAGGTGGTAAAACACTCGCTATCTGTATGTCATTTGTGTGTTTGCCTCACCTATTGTGCAGTTATTTCTGTATATGTAAAGAAGTACTGATTAACAGCAGATCAGTTGTAGTATTGCCATTTACTTGTAATGAGCAGTTTAAAAACACTGTTCTTAAAAGATTTCTTATTAACTCTACATTGTCCCAGGTCCTTGAGTGGATATCAATGTATTTAACAATCAGGCACCTCATATCATCTGTGTCACGTCCAGGGCAAGATCAATACCACCTTAAGCAAAATGGGTTTTTCACAGTCACATAAACGTGCACACACAGACACCAAAACGTGTGTATACACTCAGGAGATCTGTAAACATTATCTCATATATCTGTAACAGATACATCTCCAGCATCTATTATCTTGGTCAATTTCTCTTTCTCACACACACACACACAGAGAGGACAAATCAAAAACATATCATGTCTATTTCTTTCAGTCTTTTTCACATTTTCCTTCAGTCTGACAGTGGACAGACACAACCAGACAGACACCAACACACACAAACTAAAGCCCTCTCTCTCACAGACACTCAGTCTCACAAACACAGAAAATCGAAATCACAAATCGGCTTAACTCTCCCTGACACGTCTGTGAATTAAGCCTTTCCGTTGCTCTCCCTTTCCCATTATAAAGGCATTGTCAGAGGCTGAATCTGTATCAGGTAGCCCACAGCTCCCTCTGCTTCCTTCTCTCTCCTCTCTTTCTCTTGCCTTCCCTCTTCTCACCTTCTCTTTTTCTTCCTCTTTCTTTGTCTTCTCTTGTTTTCTTCTCGTGTCCCTCAGCCTTTCTCTATGATTCTTCCTCCCTCCCTCACCCCCTTTGTTTCTCTTTGCTCCTCTGTCTTCCTCATGACCTCCATCAGGACTCTCCTCAATTGTTTCTCTCCTGTCCTCACACAGCTTTGCTGTCTCTCTACTTCTTCTCTCTCTCCCTTTTTTTTTCTTGCCTAGGGGTGGCACTTCACTACATTTCACAGGGAATGATTTTACTTTGACAGCTGTACTTAATAGTTATTTGCCATTTCAACATTTACATACAGTACAAAGCATATGATCAGTTTATAAAATATGATACATAATTATCCAGTAAACTACCAGGCAGCATATAGAGTAATTAAATGTGTCCCACCAGCAGCTGTAACATGAAAATACTACTTACACATAAACACATCAGCAATAAAAATCCAATAATATATCATAACAAAGTAATTAGAGGGGCCTTTCTGCTGGCATATTAAACACTGAGACTTAATTAATGCTGATCATGTTGTCATACTTCTGTTCAAGTAATCTTTAAATTCAAGACTTTTATTTGATACTGTTGTAGGTAGAGGATCTGGATTGGGTTGACCTGGTTTTCTGTTAAACCACCACTACGTTTGTATCCTTCCTAAGCTCTTAGTGTGGTGTTCAGTCGGAAAAGAACATACACGCTAAGAGTTGCTTTAGGAGTTGTAAAATTGTTTTAGAACATAGTCTGGGAGGAGGCAACAATATAGTCATATTTTTTTCCATTATATATTTATTGAGTTTTATAATTTTTCATTTAACAACAACAACCAAAAAAAAAAAAAAAAAAAAAAGACAAAAAACAGCCATATACCATAACATATATTACTGTTTAGCTCAGCTCTAAGAAAAACAAAAGGTATTCATGACATCTTCTAGGGGTACATCCATCAATACAATATAGACATTATAATAATGTTGCTAATTGTTTAATTTGTTTTATTTGTATAGAGTATTATACATACACAAAGAAATATGTGTTGCAGGGATAGTAATGTTTGTGGAGTTTAGAATGAGAGGGAAATATTTTTTTTGTCTAAACAGTATATTTTTAATTTAGTCATTTAACAGAAGGTTTTGTAGTTTGACATCATGTTAAATCTTGCCTGTTTAGCTCATTGTTAAACAACATTTTGATGAAGTGTCAGGTCAGATGTTTGGGTTTCCATGAAGTCAGAAGTTGTCAAATTTAGGGTACATGTTGGGGACTTCTGTGAGCCACAGTAAATACAGCACCACATGCACAGCACTGCTTTTGTGTGAGAAAATGTTTTATGTTGATCTGTGTTGGTGTTGACCTCACTCAAGCTTAAGTACCTGAACTCTTGAGTCCTGGTTCTCCTTTCAACATCCACTTAGAAGGAGATGGAAAAATTCATCTTTTCACTCTACAAAAGAATTTGTTTGTGTGGTCGAAGCTGTTCTAATTTAATAATGCAGAAATATTTGCTTAGTAAACACATTATACTGAGGCTAAGTTTGATCATACGCTGCTAAGGTCTGATGGGACTGGAGTACTTCCTCCACTGATCTCAGCAGTTCACCCAGTTTCTTTCCTTTTGGGTTGAGGTGTAACTTTGGGAGGGATCACATGAAGCCTGAATATCGAGTGCGAAGGGGAGGGAGATAGATGAGGAGGGAGGAGCGAGAGAGTTGACTGACTGTGTTGTGAATGCAGAGAGTAGACAAGCAGAGAGGTTCTGACAGGCTACGGCTGTACAGGTTGTTCTTTAGGCCCACACAGTGTCACCAGCGGGGTGTGCACATGCACGCTCGCAAACTTACACCATCAGATGTACACACGCATGCACGCTGTCAGTCTCTTTCGCTCACGCACTGTTACACACGGTATGATGCTCGCTTACCCACAAACAGACACGCTAAGAGAACAGATACACAATGTGCAAGCCAAGCAGCAGACTTGGTTTTTAGACACGCTAAGAGAACAGATACACAAAGTGCAAGCCAAGCAGCAGACTTGGTTTTGAATGCGTTCCTCCTGAGGCTTCTGTGCTGGGGAGCTATCATGATGAGGGATGAAAGAGCAACAGTGGTTTCATCACTCTCCCTCATGTTCTGCTTCACCGTGAAAAAGAAGCTTCTAGCGTTCTTGTTCGCCTCGTAGGGCAACAGTGCCGTGCATCATGCCATGAGGGGAGGCTTGAGAGCAAGTGAAGTGAGAGACAGGGAGGATGGGATAGAGAATATGCATCCTTTATTAGCAATCAATGAACTACACAAACTGACATTGTTGATACATCAGCAGCAGATATTGACCAGTTTCATGGACTAAAGACAACAATGTGTACTGATCTGGAAAATTTCTGCTGTTTTTGCTGTTTATCGACACTGTTCTTTCCTTCTTCTTCTTCTCTGGCAGCACTGGCCTTCTGTCACCTTTGCCTGGACCCCTCTTTTTATTGCTTTTAAGTTTTTATTGATTCTGTTGATTCTTCCCCAACCTCAGTTTTGACCTCCAGTCTACTTTCCCTTTATTGTCATCTTTTCTAGCAACAACTCCCTACTTTGTCTGGTTTAATCCTTACTCTCACATCCTGTTCTCTTTTCTCTACACTGTTATTTATATTGACTTTCACATTTTACATCCTTACTTTTTGTTTCCTCCTTTCACTTCAGCTTCTCATCTTCTTTTCCCTTGTTCCACCAGGGTGCAGTGATCACGCCAGCCATGGACCACACTATGTCCATGCAGCCTGCCAGCATGATGGGCCCTCTCACCCAGCAGATGAACCATCTGTCCCTGGGCACTACAGGAAGTGTGAGTACTACATGCTGTGCTACAGTGAACCACGCACATTAGACAAACACCCAAACATACGCCTGATTAGTTACCATAATCCAAATGATAGGATGTCCAAACTAATTTGTTTATGCTATTCATTTTGTTATCTGATACTTTTTCATAGTTTGACATTTTCCAGCTTCTGTCTTTGCTGTTATTCCTTTTTGTCACACCAAAACATGTAAAAGTCTGCATCTACTCTTAAGAGTTGATGTATGGTGCAGGTCCAAGTGGAGGCCTTCTGTCTTTGGGGACCATGGTTTATTTAGTTCCAAAACAAGGTACACATTGAGAAGGAGATGGCTTTTATATTTTCTTTCAAGAAAACCAAACCTTCTCAGGCTGTCACCACATGTGCTCTTCAACAGAGCTGTCGTATCATTTGTTGTACACTGCATGCATTCGCTGGCAGACACTGAGAGAACATATTTCCTCCCTGATCTTCCCCATTAAACTGATTTCCTGTGAAGCTCTACTGTGTGACAGGGCTCTCTGTTCCCCGCCTTCCTCATGTTCACCCTCTGATTTCTGGTGCTTTCTCACACTTTATGTCTCCCTTGCTCTCTAAATCACACATCAAATCTACTACTCCACTGGTTTTTCTTTATTCCACACACACTAGCACATAGTTTCCGCCCCCTAAACCAGGAACCCCCCCCCATTTCAGGATCCAGTCGACTTAGAGATGTCACACAGTGCTGAGGCCTGACTTCCTGCCCTAACCCTGCTGCCTGGGGGCAGGTCAGCAGGCAGCTTTGCTCCAGCACTACGTTTTGATCTCTGTGTGTGTGATTGAAACAGTACTGTACTGTACAGTTACCCATGTGTTTTCAGGTGAGTTGTCGACGACTGCAACGCCACGTTGGCTCTGTCAGGAATGTCATCTTTGAGGATGACTACTGAAGTTTGATGGGTTGTTATGGAAGAAAGTGGTTTGAGACACTGTGTTTCTCATTTGCTCTCTCTGGCCCGCCTCGTTCTGCCTATTTAGCTTTCCTGAGGTGATGTGCTGTGTAGCATACTGTATGCCTGAGCTGCACAAACAGCACGCCACACTTGGGAATTGAGACATGTTTCCTATAAAACTGATTCTTAAGCCAGATGTGAAGGTCCTTTCCTACTGCCTGATTGAGAAGTGTCTTAAAAAGGGTTAGGGACCAGGATCTTTAAGTGTCTGTATAATAAACTGGACTTGACACCGCACACTCTGAGAGCACATTACTCAAGAACACACATGCGCTGAAGTTATTTTAATTGCCCCTACTGGTCATGTGACTTAACCTTCACCACAGAATACCACCTGCCATGTGCAGTGTCTCCAGAGTGAACAACTTGTCAACAGCTGAATTTCCCTCTGGATCAGTAAAGTATCTATTTATCTGTCCATCTATTTAGCTTCTCACAACTGGCTGCTGAAGAAGCCACACCCCAGAATGCCCCTGGCTGTTTGTGTACAGCTGTGGCTTTCTTCTCCTCTCCAAGTCAAGAACCAAATGTTCCTGGTCCACCCAAGCTGCAATGTTGCTGTGGTGACCATAGCTTTCCAAGAAGGCACTGTGTTATTTTGCACTGTGGAGAGCGTGGATCAGCGCAGAAAGTTAAGCCTGTTAAAGTGGGCTGCCAAGGAAAACCTCACCTCATAATGAGGAAGGCTGGACCGGGGCTGTGTGAAGATTCAAGATTTTATTTGGTCATTGCTTTGGGAGTTTAGCTGCTTCACCAGAAAATATTCTGTTTTGAACAACTCCTGTAGTCACCCAGCTCAGTTTGGTGTCTGTCTGTCTTGAACAACTTGATTACAGAATGCTAAAAAACCTCAGGCTCAGTGTTTATGGATGGCCCACATAAACATGCCATCCACGCACTACACTGATTTATTTTACTGTTTGGTACATATTTCTCTGTTCCTGATTTATTTACCATCTTACAGCTCACACCACTTAACAGGAGCCTATCTGTCACGCCTTGTCTTTGCTTGTACCTGTTAGTTACTGTGCATGTGTGGACGTGCACATGCTTCGTTTGTCATTTTAGTATTTATGCCTGTGCACACTTGTCAGTGTCTGTGTTTATGTGTGAATGACATAGTGTATGACATGACAAGAGGTGACCTTCTCTCTGTGTTCTCCATCCTACTGCTGTCATGCCATGTAGAACTCAGGTCTCTGTTGTCATGGTGACAGTGGTGATTGACAGCTTCTGTGTCCCTGGAAGACACATTTGTGTGAAGTGCTTTTCTCTATTATCTGGGCTGTTTGCCTTGGTTTTCTGTTGGGAAGTAGAGCATGTTATTCTGCATTTCCGTAACTGTGCACAATTATAGTTAACCTTTACTCACCTGTGGAAGTTGACTGAGCATGCATTCTCCTTTCTTGTAGCTCTGCATTCTAACAGAAGCATGTTGACATCTGGGTGCTTCACGGCACAACTGGGCATTTAGTAAAGCAGTAACAATGGCTTTGTTTATGATTTTTTGTTTTACAAAGCATTTTATGTAAGAATTATGGTGCAAGAACTGACCGTTGTTGAATGTTTTGTTCCTCTGATACTGATATCGGTGCTTTAAGTTTAAAATACGTCTTGTGAAATCAGAACTTAGTTGCTGATTGTAGTCCATGTTGTATTATTAATCTAATTATGAAAAGGAACTGGTAACCAAAGTTATCAAATGCAGTGGAGTAAAAAGTATAATATTTAACTATGAAATGTAGTGAAGTTGAAGTCTGAAGTAACATAAAATACTCAAAGTACAGACACCTCAAAATTATACTTAAGTACAATACTTGAGTAAATGTGCTTGGCCAATTTCCACAACTACATCACACTGTTTACTGCATTATTTCCTAGGGCATACTTTGTATTTTTTCTTTACAACAGTCAGTATTTTTAAATAACCAATAAATCTAATTACTTTGAGTAATGCGTCTCTTTTAGTAAGAACCTGCAGACAATTATCACCTGACTATGTAGTTCCTCTCAGCTCTACAGAGCTTTTTAGCGACTTTCCACTCATTATTTTGATTTTATGGTCTGCAATATTATTGTTTTGGTTCTGTCATACCATTCTCAGTATGGTTTGCAGCAGTAGTGGACATTACCTTTAACAAAAATGGTGATAAACTGGCCCACACCTTACATCAGTAGTCATCAGAGCCCATCCAGACACTGCTGTGCCATTAATAACCTACACTGAGTAGCTGGATGCTTTTACCCTGACCTCCACCTCGCAGACGATGCAACAGAATAGCACGTCAACACAGAGGTGACAGATAGATGTGGAGACTCAGAGGCAGATGGAGAGGTGGATGATTTAGATGAACATTTAAACTTATGTTTCACCACTGCCAGAACTACGGTACAATTTATAGAGAAATTCTTGTTGATGTGAAAAACTGATTGCAGGAAGTAGACTGTCCCAGCATTCTTGCACCCACCAAACATAAATTGCAGTGTCTTATACTTCACTGTGTTGCAAAGGCCCAGATCACTGTGGTATCAGAGGGGTCGTGTCTATGCTTTGGACTTTGGACGTGGCATTGCTGCATTGCGGTCTGACTTCTTACTGTAGTTATAAGTGTATGTTATAGAAAGCGATGGTAGAGAAGACACTTACAGAGTCTACTCACACCAGCCTCGTTAAGGAGCTATTCAGGACTCCTGTTCATCAAACATACGCACACACCATCTGCTTCAGGTGCAGGTGTGTCTGTGTGCGTGCATGTGTATAGATGTAAATGTATGGCTATGTCTGTGCAACAGCAAGAGTAAAACACCATTTATTGCCAATTAGGGATGCTTTATATTACCCAAACCTGTCCCCCTGATCGCGGACAGGGAAGTATTAAGAGTTGAAATTGGACAAAAATCGTCTTTATCACCATAGCAACCCAATTCGCTGTAGCCAGGCTTGACATGCCCTCACTTGCCAGAGCAGCGACTGCAGAAATATGCCCTGCTCCCCCTGCCACATTAAATAGGTTAACTAATGGTTATGGTAGAGGAAGAAAATCTTATCTTATTAAATTTTCTTGTTAAATCTAATTTAAATTCCTTTTGCAGTCCTGCAGAGAAATATAACATTTCAAATGGACATTTTCCCTTTGACAGGGAGATTTTGATATTGCTAATTAGCTCCTGCTTCCCTTCATTTGCTTTCATGCAGCCCTCACAGGTGACTTAGCTGAATAAGTTAATGGGAAGAAGAAGAGAAGACAAAATGTCCAGAGGAAAATTGGTATGCATGGTTTTGATTCACTGGGGAGAAGGTCACTTCAACCGTCTTTTAGACAATAGCAGGTTGGGGGGGGGTGACAGGAAGGTGAGAGGAAAGAAGGGATGACATAGAGATGTAATGTGCTAATGTGTCAGGAAGTCTGGATAAGTTGCCTCACCCTGTCCTGAGCGTGACAGCACTGAAGGTGTGATAACCTTAACACACCGACCCACACAGTCGCACTCATATACAAACACATACCAACATCTATCCCAGGACATCCTCCTGGCTATGTGTAGCGATGGCAGGGGAGTTAATCACCCATGTCCATGGCCTTTAGCTGCTCTCATTAGCGGTGAGCGGTGGAGACGTACCCGATCCATTAGCGACGCTGCCGGTAATGACACTTCACCAGCACCGTCGGGCCCGCAGCCAAGAAAGGCTTGGGCACAGCCCCTCCATTACTGCCTCTTAGTGCATACTGCCGCCACGCTTTTTAGCACTAGCAGGGGAACTGAGAGGTGAAGGAAAAAATGAGACAGAAAGCAAGGGATTTTTTTCTCGGCCCGGAAAAGCAGCAGGACGACAAGGAGAGGCAGCCTGGTGGCTTTTATCTGGGATCACATCCGTTGGCGCTGTGCTGCAGCATTATCACTCCAAGCCTCTTTGTCTTTGTCTGCCTCTCACAGACACACACAGACATGCGTGTATATTCCCCAGCTGCACACAGGAGAACACAGTTGGATGGATAAATTGTGATGTCATTTTTGTATGCACAGACGTGCTAATTAAAAAGAACGCTGGTGTGCACCATACACACACACACACACACACACACACACACACACACACACCATGCATTGATAGCAAGTCCCAGAGCCTCGCACATACAAAGTGCCATGGCCTCATTCATATTACATGTGAAAGCCCCGTGGCTGTCATGTAACCGAACCTATGTCACAGTTGTATAATGGCCAACATGGAGTGAGCTAGTGCCCAGTTAAAAGCCAAGGCAGGCATGCCTAAAGGAATATAGGCCACAGGCAACAGGCCTCCTGCTTTCTCTTTCCTCTCTCACGCACTCTTGTTCATTCCCGTTAGCTTATTTTTTTATCTTCTTCTCAACTATGGCCTGGTGCATTTGCTGCCTGTGAGGTCTTGGTGGAACAGCAGGACATCTCTTCTTCCCCCTCCTCCCCTGTCTACCCCACATAATGATCTGCTCTGCTCTGTGGAGCCTGCACACATATTCTTTTAGCGCCCTCCAAAGGATGCTTATGGAACAGCAAGTTCCCAGTCCCAACGATTTCGGGGATAATTGCACTGAATGAGACTTTGTGGGAGTTATGAGATCAGTGTTTGAAAAAAGCATTTCTTGCCTGATATTGAAAGGGAAACGCTATTCTAATGTGTGTAGCAGTAATTTTCATGTGCAAGGATTTTCATATGTGTGTCCTTTGTATTTCAGTACATGACTGCTGCAGCCGCCGCGGCGCCTATGCAAGGGACCTACATTCCCCAGTACACTCCTGTGCCTCCAACAGCCGTCCCTGTCGAAGTAAGACCCACACGCATGCACACGATACTTAGCAGTGATCAAAAATCTGTTGATGTTTATCCAAAGCGGGACATCATTACAGCTGACAGCACAGTCACTTACACGCCACAAGACCAAAACATTCATGTCATTAAATAGACAGATTACATTTGAAGTCCTCTGTAAATTGCTCGTCCTCTCTCCAAACAAATGGCCTTGCACCACCAGTGAATAACAGGGATAAAAACTGCGAGCAAAGCAAAATGAGACAGAAGTTTTACAGTACTTGGGAAAGACATTTGAAGTGCAGCATAGACTTTGTCACTTCTTTAGCGGATCTCTGAGCTCCCGGCAGGTCCAGCCTGAGAAATGATGAACATGAAGAGCGGGTGGGCAAGCAGGCTGGCAGAGGAGAGGAGAGCGGGCTGGCTGTCTGGTGGCTGACAGCGCGGTCGTATTCAGATGGACTATCAGTCGTGTATCAGATGACAGGAGCTGAAGTGAGACACAGTGCCAGTGGTGCTCTCTCTCTCTCTCGTTCACTCTCTCTCCCCTACACAGCCGGTTTGGGCTGGTAGGTAGCTGGAACACACATCCGTCTGCCGCAGAGCTCTGCTTAGCCCACAAGCCACAGACATGACAGGTTCCTCTGACAGACCCATTAGTCGCTCCTCCCAGACTCCCTCTCCTCAGAAAGTTGCCATCTTCCTCATGAAGGAGTGGGACAGAGGAGAGAGATGTAGTTGTAATGTAGCCCATGGCGGCTCTTACCTATTTCATTCTCACGGTTGTCCTCTCACTGCTGGCGTCAGCAGCAGGGTGGATATCCACCTGTCGTGAGGGATGATGTATGGACAGGACGCGGTATCCTTGAGAGCTTGTTAAAGGTGATTGAGATGAGTCAGTGATGGGGGCTGTCTGTAATGCTAGATGCATCACAAGGCTAAGAGGTTGGTGTGATGAATTCAGTGCACACAGCCATCCTTAAAGTGTTTTTTACTTCCAACATAGATTTAAAAATTGGTGAGTAACATAGAACATTTTATACTAAAGGTTTTTTTCAAGGATCATATTGTATATTTAAGAAATACACATAACTCCCTATGCAATGTCAAATCACTGTAAAGTGTTCATTCTTGTCTGCACAGCATGGTCTTGGCTGATGGAGCCTTCTCAGGTACAGACATTAATAATCACAGTTTAGGTTGGTAGAATTTCAGTCGTGTTCTACATAAGATACCCTTTATACTTGGACCTTAAAAAAAAACTCCACGTAAAAAAAACTCACAAAATACCTCAGGAAGAGCAATAGAGATGCAGTAGTACAAATGTATGCGCAGAGCTGACAGAAGTAGAATTTTACATGATACGGTCACACACTTTCCAGCAGGACGTACTGTACTGAGCACTGTCGAGATGCTTGTTAAAGTCTGGGGCTGACACATTTCTTCCTGCATGTGTGTCCTCAGGGAGTGGTGACGGACGCCTCCCCCCAGACAGTGGCTCCCTCGTCACAGGAGGTGGCTGGCCAGCAGCAACAGATCCAGGTGGGCAGCGCTGCCGACCACGTGTCTGCTTACTCATACCAGTCCAAGTAAGTCAGACTGTGTTAACATTTTGGAAATGGCACATTCTCCTTTCAGGCTAGTGTTTTATTTTGACACTATATCCTGTGAGAAGATGTACACACTGTACACATGTTTGCCGTCAGAGATTTTTGTCCATGTACCACTGCATTTAACATCTCTGTTAGTGTTATGTCCTGTCAGGCTTTATGGCCATGTTGGTTATTAAACATTTGAAGCATTGATGCAGCGAAGCATCCAAAAACAGACATGCCAGTCTGGTTATTTTATTCATTAAAAATCTGATATAAAAACAAAAGTTATATATGAGCTTAGATAGTTAGATAGACCTAACTTGTATACACAAACGGTCTGTCTGTGCAATATTTTGTGAAATGAGGAGCATCATCCTACATGACCCAGATTTGTGAAACATTTTTCAAATTACAAAGGCACTCAAATTGCACAGTATTCACCGTCCTTACTGCTGATCCTAAAATGAAACAAAATTAAAGCACTAAGAGATGACGTGCAATTATACAATGACATCTCTTGTCATGTTGGCAGCACGTTTTATTTTGGATCTGATCAGAACTCTGCATTTTGCTTGAGTCTTCTGACTGCACTGTCAGCTGTCAGCTCTATTCCTCTTCTGTTTTTTTAATATTGTGCTTTGATTACAACTTCACATACACACACACACACACACACAACTTTCTCTCTCTCATTTTCTCTTTGTTTTGTCCTCTTTCATCAGATAGCAAAGGCCTGAGCGAATGTTCCTGTGACAGTGTTGCCTTGAGACAGAAGGTTGCTGCACTGTGAATGTGAGGAAAGAGAAAAAAAGAAATTGCTTCCAGATTGCCCAGGCACCAAAAACGAGACACTTTTTTCATTTCCTACCTGGCCTACAACAAAAAAAAAGAAAAAGGCAAGAAGGCGGCAAAGAGTGCTGAGGAAGGGGATGGGGAAATTGCTGGACACAGTGCAAAGAAATGAAATTGTTTAGTCTGGGAACCTGCCTGAAGGGCTGGGATGAAGCTTGAAAAGTTTCTCAAAGAAAATAACCAATTAAAAAAAAAGAAAAAAGAAAAATACAAATAAAAAAATAAGGTTGAATGTGCAGGTAGGTGATGAAATTTATTTTGTAATTAGAAAAGAGGAGTCAAGTTTGAGATACACACAGAGATTGTCTTCCTCAGATATTAAGCTACAGTTTCTTTTCACTCTTTTTTATGTTCTAGTGTTAAATTTTAGTTTTCTAGATATATTTGAAAACAAAGTGTTTTTTCTTTCTTGAATCTTCATGGCCTTAATTTGAAAGGCGCCAGAAACCTTTTACAGAGTTAAACTCTGACGTCTAGTAGGAAGAAAAACAAACAGAATCAGTTTCTTGGACCACTCGGAGGGTACAAGACTCTGGGCGAGTTGTACTAAAGAGGAAAAAAAGAATCTATCACATAAGCTGTACAGATTTAATAGAGAAAAGCTTTTTTCTTTTCTTCGTTAGAAGAAAACTTTGATAATTATTATGTCAGAGGTAACTAAGTGTCCGAAGAAAACAAAAAGACTCATGGGCGGGGTGAAAAGAAGCTATGAAGAGATTTTTCACAGTGAGGAAAAAAGAAAAACATAAGAAAACACACTGCATTGTGAATGCAGTCTGTTGCAAATGCTGAACTTGTTTTTTATTATCATAATTATTATTTTACATGGCAAAGTTGCTGTCACTGACATTAGTGCTTTTTATCTGCCACATTTTACCTTTTTTATGAGCTTTAAGATGTTTTTAGCCCGCTTTGCTTGTCACACTGCAAAAAGAAAAAAGCAAGAAGAAAAAAAAATTATAAAACAAACAAAAAAGAAAAAAAAATCTGGCAGTGAAATAAAAACAGCAGATTCAGTAGGAGCTTACAGTTTAAACCAATCAGTGCAAAAGCAATAGAAGAAATTGTTGACAATTTCTGTAGTCTTTCCTAGTTGTGGATCAAATGCAGCCCGTGGATGGCCATTTTTATACCAAAGATGAAGAGACACTCTGAACCAGAGTTTTGTTTTGTTTTTCCTTTTCATTTTTTCAGTTTGATTTTTGTTGTTATTGATGTTGATGTTGTTCTTGATGTTATTGTTGTTGTTGTTGCTGTTGCTGTTGTCGTTGTTTTTTTTTTTAATTTGACCTTGATGGCCGGACCAGTCCTTACTATCCTTCTTAACGTCTTCTTTTCACCGGGTTTAAGCTAAATTGCCACGGTTGCCCACGCTGTCACACACACACAGACACACACACACACACACACACACACATCTAACCATGCACACACTTACAAACTCCTATACACATACATCAAACAGTATGTAAATGTTTAATGCAACCAGTGGCGCTTGTAACAAAAGTCCTTTTTCTTTAACTCCTCTTCTTGTCTTTTCGTTTCTTTATCTGTCTCATCACTTTTATGATGCTTTCGCACAGTGTGGATTCCACTTCACTCCCTCTCTTTGTCTCTCTTCAGATCATGCAGAGAAAACTTTAGGAAACAGTTGGGGAATGTTGCTTGCTACGCTCTGTGGTCATTGCTTATTGAATTTCTGTCCTCAATCTCTGTATCTTTTTGATTCAGCCATAACTAAATCAGTCATTTCTCAGCATACTGAGCTTCATTGTTGAACTGAGATTCCCCCTGCTGCTGTTTGACCTCATTTTAATCTGTTGTCTAGATGCCACCAAACCTGGGTCACTTTTTTTTTTGTTGAGTATTTATCTGTGCAGATTAGCAGATGGGTGGGGTTTGCTGCCTGTTCTGTAACTGACTTTAAAGTCTTTAGCAATGATTGCATAAACTTTATACCACTTGCTAACTATCTGGCAGTCAGAGCATCTTAAACTTATACCACTTGCTAACTGTGAACTATCTGGCAGTCAGAGCATCTTAAAACAAAAGCAAAGCTCTGCATTTTTGGAAATACACTCATTTGCTTTCTTCCCAAAATAAGGAGATGAATATCACTCTTACATGGAGATGGTAAATATTAAACTCCAGCCAGCAGCTGATTAGCTGGACATAGCACAAAGGTGGAGCATAGGAGGAAACAGCTAACCTGGGTGTGTCCATTTCATCTTCCAACACCTGTAAAGCTCACTAATTGACACATATCTGGTTTGTTTAATCTGTACAAAAAACTGTGTATAAATGACTTTTTGTGCTTTTACGAGGGGCCGCATGCTGGATTATTTCATCTTTGCTAGACAACCAGCAGACACTCCAGGAAATTATTGTGGGGAAATGTCACACTGTCCTTTAAAAAACACATTTGAACAGAAGCAAAACTCACAGAGAGGACGTCTGTAAACCAGGAAACTTTGGTTTGTAAGATCTTGTGTCATCGCTCTGTGACGGTAACAAGCCGTCTAAGAGCTGCGTTTAAAGGCTAGAAAAGGACTCTCTGTCTCTGATCGTTTGGCGAATACAAGCAGGGGAGGTCAGCACACCTGTGGGAACTAACTGGATTCCTCACCAGCCATAACAAGATCTTGATGGCAGGTCCTTTCTCAACCCCACCACTGAGTTTCAGTTACACCCCTGGTTGTCCCAATTTGTTGCACAAACAACCCTGTCTCGTCTCATCCCGTCTTTCCATCCTAGAGCTCTATGAGATTTTCAATGACTTCATCTCCAAGGACTGTCCCTGAAGAAATTGCCTGTGGGACAGCAGTTGTTTCTGCCCCTATTACAGCAGCCTGTGTGTGTTGGGAGTGCTGTGTATCTGCTCTGGTCACTTATGCCCACCCACTCTGCCCCAACTGTGGTGCTATTGCACTAAAAAGACCCCTTTGCTCCCTGCTTCACTGGCACCTCTAATGTGCCATGGACAAACCAGGCTCCTTTGCTCTCATTTTTCCTTGCTGTCACTCTCTCTGTCTTCCACTCTCTCTCTCTCTCTCTCTCTCTCTGAGCTTTCTTGTCTTTATTGGATGGTGCAGAAGCAGAACCACAAACCAATTTCAGTCACTCTTGCAATGAGGCTTGACTGGCCCAATTTGTCTCCCTACGGGGCAATAGGATCCACTCCAGTGTCCTTCGAAAGACTCCTTTCTTCCAGACATAGAGGGAGTTTTTTGTTTGGTGACAATTGCAATTGAGCCCTTGCAGTTCATGTGACCCATTCAAATACAAGTCCGGGACTGCATCTGGGGGCATGATGGTGTTTTGTGCATATTACCGGCAAGCTACACCATCATGCATGATAATATTTGAAACAGTCAAATTCTACATTAAGTACCTTTTATTGAAACTCCCAGATGATTCCATATTGTCAGTGTTATCATTAAAAAGCAAAGCACATGGGAGAGCTTGTTAAAGAAGCTGTGCTAAACAAATGTTACACAATATTGAAGCTACTCTATGGTGCTAAAGAACAAGCTGTGTGGGGCTTGTGCCTTTATTGTGTTTACTGATCTCTGGGACAGATCTGTCCACTGTCGATCATCTGGCCATGAAGTCGCTCTTAACAGGCCACCTGTCCACTTCAGGGCACACAAAAGAAACAGGCGCACAGGTTCCTGAGGTGAACTATGTTTATTAAAGCCATATATGCATTTCTTTTTCTGCCACCCTGAAAATACCTGTTGTACATTATTGTCTTCCATTTACCAACAAGGTCAAAAGCTGAATCTGTCATTCAAACTTTCTCTCAGTCAAATCGGCACTGCTCTTTTCCATTCATCTCATCTTCCATTCAGCGTCTGCCTTCACTTCCCTCAAGGCTATGATCTACTCTTATGTCCCAGTGAATAAGTCTCTGTCACATTACAATTGTTACTGACTGAGAAATGTTGGGTTTTAGAGCTCCCTGGACATGCCCACACCGCTTTATGTGTTCATCACTGTTGCCTGAACTCAGTGTTTCTCAATCATTTTAAGCGTCCTGGTTACACAATAGAACTCCTCCACTGTAACCTAACCAGTTTTAAGCTATTATGTGAGTGTAAGACAGGATGGTGAACACAGCACAGCTATAACCACCTTCTCTAGACTTTTACAGCAGCTGTTTTATAGAGTACTGAAGACATTTTTGAAGCTTAATAGAACTCATAATGCAGGAGTTGCACATCGAAGAGCAGAGCATCCTACAAATAGCCTAAGATTCAGTAGTAATGGTATTATGGGAAATTGGAATACAAATAGCCAAGAGATTGTGGGGAAAAAATGCACAACAAAACTATTTGCTAATGGAGATTTAAGAAAAAAAAGGATGTTAAGGCAGGTGTTTGCTTTTGGTGCATGGTATCAGTATTTCAGAGAGATCTGAAAGATTACCTGACTGAGCAAATAGAAATGGCTTTTTCTTAATGGCACAATGGCATAATGTATTTTCTCAGAATACCAATACCTTCATGGAAGTTTACAGAAGGCATGTCTGCAATTTTAAGGAGGCTGTGGCATAAACACACTGCTCCCAGTCAGCCCATGTGTCAGCACAATCCAGGAGCCAGCTATACTTAGAGAGAAGTGTGTGTGTGTGTGTGTGTGTATTAAGACAGAGGAGGCTCCTGTTACTGTGCAGAAATGGTCATTGCCTGGAGTTTCTCTGTCTTTGTGCAGCAGTATGTCTGTTAAGGTTTAGTCCCCCTCACCAGGAGGGTGAGGGAGAACTGGGGTTGGACTCAAGATGGCTGACCCAGGTGCTAGTACAAAAAAGGTGGTTTAATGGAATAAAAACAACATAACAGGGTCCATAATACATACAACAAGGGAAGGGCAGTGATGACTAAGGAGACCAGGACGGTAAACACACGAACTAACGACAGGAACTAGGATAGCAAAGGATGAGAACGGACAGGTGAACAAAAAGAACCAACGTACACAATGTAATCCACAGCACAGAGACTGTCAGCGTGGAAGACAAAGCACGTATTTCTGTATTGCTAACCGCATAATTAGCGTGATAAGGTCAAGCCAAAACGCACAGAGACTGTCAGCGTAGCATCTTACACACGTCTTTTAAATAAATAAATAAAAAAAATACGGGTCAAACACAACCTTTGTATAACTTACTTTAAGTATAGTACGTTACATGTCGCAATGCTCCGACCACGGGGCGTCTGCCAGAGGTATAAATAAGGAAGCCAACAAATCACCG
>NW_018127914.1:3057699-3068034 GCF_001952655.1 Monopterus albus
AAAAAAGAAAGGGTGGCAGGTCGCACCGAGCGGACCTGACAATGTCCCCTTTACAGGACTCCAGGAGGTGACCAGCTGGACTCCGCACTAATTATCAACACACAGTCTTCCATTCCTCTTCCATCACGCCGAGATTCTTTGTCTTCTTTTTTGCACACCATTTTCTACCTCTTCCATTTTTATGTTTTGCACCTAACATGTTGCACCATACACACGCCATCCGTCCATTTGCATCAGTTGTATTCTGTTCATTTTTCTTCAAGTCAAAATTAGCATCCCTTTCACCTTCAGCCAGCCTACCGCTGTTTTAGGGGGCACGTTCACCAAATTTGCAACATGAGATCACATTCGCTCACGTTATTTTGACATTTTTGAAAGTCTCATGCTACCCAGGCATGACAATGTAAACTACAAATGTATCTGCAATTTGCAAGTGACAAACATGGTGAAACGTGATTCTGCCACCAGCTGCAATAAGCATGTAAACACTGCTTGCAGATACCATTTATAAAATGACTCCTGGATCATAGGCCAAGTTGCCAGCATCTCACTGAGCAGGTTGGAGGATGGCATGTCATTCATATTGATGAGTATAGCTGGGCCCTGTTCTAATACTCTGCTGTCTGCTGCCACAGTGCCAGAAAGTCCAATAAAGTTTATGCAATCTTTATTATCTTATCTTAATATGTAATATTTAAATGTTCATTGTAAGCATATTTTTGTGGTAATGCAGTAAATCTCACTCATCTGGTGCCCCAAGAAGGTGAAATATTTTGAATTGTTTCAGCCTAATGTTTGATTCAGGAAAAAGGAAGGGCACTGTACAGATAGAACAAAATGTGAGGAAAGGCAACATTTGATTCCCTGTCCGTCCTCTTTGGATACATCACACAGGCTCTACAAGGTAAACCAGATCTTCTGTGAGCTCACCTACTCTGATATCCCTGATAAACACAGATCTTGAGATTTCACCTACTGTACAGTATGTCCTGGTTTTCTTGAGTATCAGTCTGTCGAGGCAAGGTGCTTATTTCACTGCCTTTTTTAAACAGTTTCTTCTGTCAATCCCTAACTCATTGTTTCTCACAGTCACTGCCACCATCCCTAAATCTGACAGGATTCAGAAAGTCATTTCTGAAGTGTGGCTTCCACAATGTCATAGGAATAAACTCATTATATGTATTACGTGTCACACTTAGTTGTTGCGAGGCTTTTGTGGATTCACCCTTTGTGAACGGAGTCGTAGTCATTCCACACTGATTCTCTTGTGTTAGGAAAACAGAGTTCAGAGTTACTCTCACAACCTGTCTCTCACAGCAAAGTATAAAGGAGACCCACGGCTCAGTAACTCATCACGAACCAGCGCATACGCACTCGCTCGCACACTCTCCCCACACACCTAATGCAGTGGAAATAATTGCTCCAACTGCTGCCCCACACACACACACACACATACACACACAAGAGCGAGGCCCCATGCTTTTTAATTGATGCTTCGGTCCACCTTTGATGAGAGCTATCGATTGGCCACACAACCCCAGGAGCGCAGTCGGCCAGCACATGCCTCGTGGAGTTCAAACAGCTCCCCGAGAAATACAGAATCCAACAATCACTAGGACGACCAAATTGTTTAGAGATAGCCAGCACAGAAAGCGTGTTAGACGTAGGACTCATTTATCAGAGAAAAGGGGAACTATTTATTAGGACAGCAGAGCGGTTTGTACTTTTTTTTTTTTTACTCTCCTTTGTGGTATTTGTTTGTTTTTCACCTCTCTTTGTTTCAGCGCCGAGGAGGACGTGGTCACGCCTCACACATGCTGCTCAGTGTGTGTGATCTTTGAAAAACTATCTGTACATCTGTGGATGTTAGGACTTGACTTGGGTTTTATGAGTTGTTTTTTCTCTCTGATGAAGCTTTCAATAAAAAAAATGTGGAAAAAAGAACCTAGGAGTGGTGTTATTTCTTGTTCTGCATTGCAAATGATTGGGTTTCATCACAGCTAGCTGCTTTCCTGTCCTCAAGCCATTATCATGGAAACATTTATAAGTCACCAAGCATCCCCCAAGCAACACACACACACACACAATGTGCACTTGGCCCTCGTATCCTATTTTCTATATGACTAAATTGCAGTGGGAAGCAGGAGGAAGCCCTGTTATTATCATCCAGCCTGATGGCACCTGCTGCTCCTTGACCTTGGGCCCTCATATCCTCCCATAATTATAGCGTTTGCAAGCTAATACCTTTCGATGGGATTTCCCCCATCACAGCTCTCACACCTTTGATTGGGTGTAAAGTGGTCATAATCAAAAATGGAGGTGCTTGCTGGAGGAAGAAGTGGATCGATGGCAATCAATCTTCCTCTTCACTCTCATTTATCCCAATCAATTGCTGTCCTTGTCACCACGTAAGGATGCCTGTACTGTCAATACCACAGCTGCGCAGTAACCACGGTTCCACCACCTGAGACGTCTCTGCGAGGCAACAAGACCAGCAATCTGAGACAAAAAAAAAAGTCTTCATATAGGACAATTGACAGGTTGGATTGGGATAAGTGTGTGAGCATGTGCATTCAAGCGCTTGGCTGTCAGGAGTCACAGCTTCCTTTTTGTATGCTGAGCTGTGAATATATGGAAGTGCCTCTGTGCTCAAAAAAGATAGTCAGTGTGGTACATTTCATCCAATTTTAAACATTACTGCTCCCAGAAACCCATCCGTGGTTTCCCCCACTACACACTGTATAACTGTTAAATGTGGGCAAATGCACTGGGTTCCTTTATCAAGTGAAACACCACAGATTCAATCTCCCTTGGAGCCAAGCAGTCGTCTTATCTGGACTTATAGAGATGTAGCAGCTGAGCACCACAAGGGTGCAGCATACCAACACAGATGTTATCTGGCGTTTGTATTTCACAGCGGAGTGAGAACTCTTCCATATACACACTCAAACTCCACCACTGCTGGATACAGATCAAGGACATCTCCACCGGGGCAAACTCAACATGGCAACGCAGCCAGCCTTCCCATCATGCCTTTGGCATCTGCTGAATATATATAAAGATTATGGACAGAAAACCTGATCATGCATTAAGATATCACTGTCCTACTTGCAGTACAAATTGTGTGATTGATGTGTGTTTATACAGGATAAACATGCACTTTGAGGGGTTCCTGGATGCAGCATTTGGTGTTGATAAAGGAGCTGATGGCAAGTCCTGGCTGAAGCTTTGACAAAGAGAAGCAGATAAATCATGTATTCTGAATGAGTACATTCTGAGATTCAGAGATTTGGACTTTTTTAATGGTTTGTTTTTTTCAGTACAATGAACACTAAACTGCATAACAATCATCATTTGTGATGGTAAACTGATTTATTAGTTCTGTTCAGAGTCCCTCACAAACCCAAAGACAATTATCACCTGACTCTGCAGTTCAATACTAAGGTTTTTTTTCTCCATCTGTCATCTAATTATTTTAGTTTTATGACCCACAATAACAGAGTTTGTTCACTCACCCTTTTCATTAACCTTGTTTCTAGCCTCAGTCAGCAGCTGTCTTCAGCTCATACCAAATAAAAGTCAAACTAGTGAACACAGCAGCACATTTAGCTGCTGAGCAGACAGGTATTTCCTTCAGTTCTTGTTGGAGACAAAAAACATGTCCAGATGAAGAGTAATCATTGGCGTTAACATTTGCTAGGATTTATATACGGTAGCTGTACTAGATTTAGTACTACGGTGCTATATGTTATGGCTGCAGCAGAGGAACCCTCTGCTGAACAGTAAAGAAACTTAACATAGGTGATGCCAGAGTTGGAAGAGGACCTGAACACACTCACTGTAAGTTACCCCCACATGTGGTGTATTTAACTCAGCATGTGTGCAAGCATGCCGACTTTTTTGTTCTGTCTACATTTTATTATGTGTGTAAAATAAACATGTTTTTATATTTCTGGGAGTTTATTCAGCCCACATGGATATACTGTATGCACGCATGATCTCATTCCATCTGTCTGTGCATGTGTCTGTACAAGTGCACCACAAATCAGACTCGATGACACATCGGAGCTAAACAGCCATCGGCAGAGAGTAGATGTCTCAGAATCTTGGCCTCGGTGCTGTCTGGTCGAGTTTCCTCTGAAAAATCTAACTTTTCCAAGTCAAACTTGTGAATCCCAAGGAGAGAACTACCACCCAGCTCTGCAGTTCTCCTCAGGTTTACAAGACTTTTGAGACTTATTTCAGTTCATTCTCTTGGTTTGGTTCCCTCTCACTGCTCTCATATCACCCAAAGTTGATGACAGGTGAATGTAGCATTTAGCTGAGCCAGATATTTTCTTCACTTGTTGGTGGAGACCAAAGAAACAGTCCAGAAGAAGAGTAATTATTGGACTCAACATTCATCAGATGGCCAGAAATGCATCTCCAAATGAATACGTAAATGCCCTGTCAGCTGGGTGTGTAACTGGCCAAAAGTTTGCTAACGCATAAGCCATAATAATAATTAATGCAGCTTTCATTCTGTCCGGTTATAGTCCTCGCTGCATTTGGAGCCTCATGTAATTCAGCACTTTAACAATGAGTGAACTTGTTCATCTGATGTGCTCCTCAAGCTGACAGGGGAACAAATGAAAAACACGGATGTCTTGCCCCACATCCACAATAGAATCCTCGTGGCAACAAACTCAATCAGACAGCAGCTCTATTTCAATATTCCTGTGATGAATTACTATCATTGTGTTGCAGGAATTGGGAGCGCAGCCAAAGCCTATTGAAGTTTCCAATGACATTAGTGGAACAATTGTATCCCAGGAGGTCCTGGGGGCTGCACAAGACGGCACTGCTCCCCAGGTGGCACAGTGGTGGGTCTGTGCCAAAGGCTCGGCTCGGCTCACAATACTCTGATGACAATAAGTGTTAATTGAGGATGCGACAAATGCCAGAACCTAATAACTATTACATCAGTGTCATTAACTTACTTTGATGAGTACAGTGAAGGATTGAAACTAAAATGCAAGTGGCAATAAACCAGAATTATCCTATAAAGTAGTCCAGAGTCACAGACAACTTGAAAGAAAACAGGTGTTTCCTCAAGCAGCAGAGATGCAAAGGAAGGAAAAGAAACCATTCAGAATTGTCAAAATTGAAGCATATGTCCAGATTTGGATCTATTCATTTTTAAACAAGCTAAAGATCTTTTTATATGCTGTTACTTTTAAGGGCAAGTCATTAGGTGTTCTTCCAAAGCTACTGCAGTTAACTACACTGGCACTCATTAGAGCACACTTAGCTGCTCAGAGTCTATGAACTGTGGTCCCATCTGTACGATCTGAATCTGGTTTTTGCCAGTAAGAGGAGTGATGCCAGTATCATCTGGCACCGAGACCAGTATCTGACTGGGAGAGCTCAGACCAGGATATTGAGCCAACAGATAGAAACAAGAGCTGTGGCTCAGTAGAACAGAAAACAAATGAAGATATCACATCTACTTCCAATTATGGAAGTAGTTGCGTGTGTGTGTGTCTGTGTGTGTGTGTGCATGCGCATGAGTCAAAATGTTTAGACGGCATATTCTCACTGGGCCGCTCACAAGAGCTGATCTTTATTCTTCTTCCCACTGAAGGAATTGGTAACAGAGAACAATAACAAAAGTTTAATTTTGTGTGTGTGTGTGTGTGAGAGAGAGAGAGAGAGAGAGAGAGAAAGAGAGAGAGAAGGGGGGAAGGATTGAGGTATGCACAAATAACTAATATCCAGCAAACTTACAGTAATTTAGTGTAACTATACAGAGGCCAAGAATAATAAGTTCTCCCAGACATTCCTAAAATATAAACACATAGACTGCTGAGAAGTATATTATTAAATCCATACCATATATGTTGTGTGACTCAAGAGGATATTGTTTATATGGTACAAAAAAGGAGGAAAATCAAACAGAAAAGATATTTTTGAAGGGACTACTGGGAAATCAATAATACCTGGATGATTGTAGCTTAAATTTATATCTGATGTGTGAAGCCTCCTGTTTTATATAAATGTTTTTCAAACAAGCACAGTTGCACGTTGCAGGTTTGTAATTTACAGCCATTCATGTTTGAATTTACTGTAAGTCAGCAGACACAATGCTAAGTTCCCTCTTTACTGAAATATCTCAGAGACAGGACACATCTGAAGGCTTTTCTCAAATCAGTCTTTAAAATCCCCTAATCAAGTTTACAATAATGACTTTTCTTTTGCCAGCTACTGAATAAAATAAACCACGCATGCAGGAATTTTAAGCCAACATAATGAGTATATTCAACATTTGAGAATCTAGATTGTTCTGTGTGATTGTGGGCCTTGAATAAGTGGGTCAGAGTGAAAAGGACAATGGCAAGGATGGATAAAGAGAGGGGGAAAATGGGATGGTGCCAGGAACTCAGAAGGAGAATATGATAGAGAGGGAAGAGGCAGGTACATGTAAAAAGTTAGGGAGAGAATAAAAAGGTGGAGAGGTTATTTAAAGTAAAAAAAAAGAGGAGGAATGTAAGGAGAGCAATGGGAGCACAAAGACGCAGGGGAAGGATGTGAGACGAGATGAAAAGAGCAGCGAAGAGGTGAGACGGAGAGACAAATGCAGAGGGAACAAGATAAAAAGAAAAGAGCAAGATTTGTCATTCACCTCCTCTCTTCCCCTTGCCATCCATCAGACCTTGAAGGCTGCAAGATGAGGTCCTAGCTCACAGTCTACTCCAGGCTAAGTAATGGTCTCTAAAGCCACAGTGAGCAGGTGAATAAGCAGGCCTCTGTGTAAAGTTCAGTGAAGATATAATATTTTGAGCACTAGTAATCATTTTTTATCTTATCTTTTTTATATATATATTTCCTAGTATACTGTAATACTGTGGCTGTGATTGTTGGCCCTCCTGTTTTCACATCGCTAGGCGTTCAGTTCATCTGTCAGCTTAGATAACCCTTTGCCCTCTTCAAGCTTTGTGTTGTTAGAGTGTAGTGAATGAATGGTGCATATGCCACAAATGTCATGCCCTCTTCAGCATGAATAACAATGAAAGGTGGACTTGGTTAAGGGCAACAAGCAGAGGAAATATCACACTATAAATACATTAGAAGTGCTGTGTCTCAGTCTGAAAGGTTGGTGTTGACTGACTGAGGTGGTACTGGATTTAAAATGCTGCAAAGAGGTGTGGACTGTGAGCAGAGATGTGAAATGAGGGTTAGGGGCTGCTTATTCTGGGTCACTGATCCATGTCACACACACAGGCTTATACAGCTTAAGCTGATATACTGCAAAGGTGTAAATTTCTCTTTCTGTCTCTCTCACACATGCACCTCACTAAGTTCAACAGAGTGAAAGTTTCCCAAGTCTCACAGAATTTTTTTGTCTGCAGATTTATGGTTGGTTGCATACTGTGTGTTATAGCTGCAGCAGACAAACTCTCTACAAAGAAACTCAGCGTTGATGCTGGAGTCAGAAGAGGACCCGAACACTGTTAAGTTACTCTCATGTGTGGTGGATTTAACTCTGCATGTGTGTGAGCATGCCAGGTTTTTTGTTATGTCTGTGTCTATATTACTGTGCAGCTAATATAAACACATTTTTAGGTTTAGGGGAATTTATGCACACATGATCTCATTCCATTAGTATTTGTCTGTGTATATGTCTGTACAAGCCACTTGTACATGGTTGAATCATTCCAGTCCTTATGCTAAGCTAACTGGCTGCTGGCTGTCGCTACTGGACAGACATCAGTGGCATCAATCACCTCATTTACTGTAACTCTTGGCAAGATGACAAATAAGTGTTGTAATTTCCCAAAATGTCAAACTACTCCTTTGTAGTACGAAATGTCACACAAACTCATTTGTTTAAAGCATAACTTGGCATTCACTCAGCACTGCTAGCGTGTCAATTAGATTTCAGTCATCTGTGGCACATAAACAGTAACCAGCTCATCCCTGGTCATTTTTCTGTCTTCTTGTCCCTTATGACACATTAAGCCTCCAGGGAGACTATATTTATTATAGCGTTTATAGAAACACTTATCCGACCTTCATTTTCATCTAATGAGGCCTGTAACTCCAGATGTTCTCGCTGCAGGAGCTGCCAGCTATATCCATCAGACATATTGTATATCAGCAGCGTTCTTCCCATGTCTCTGTCAGCTCTTTTTATCTGTCCTTTTCAATTTCTCTTGAGATCTTTTTGTAGTTTCATGAAAAACTAGCGAGGAATGTTTTGGCACTCTAGTCCAGCGTCATTAGCCACGGCGCAGCCCTTTTCCGGCTAACTGCCAGCTCCAGTCTGCAAGTCTTAATCTTCATCACTGTGTACATTTGTTGTCCAGCTGGTACCATGGCAACAGGGCTGCATACTGTTAGACCTTTGCTATGATAACTGGAGACACTGAAAGACATACGCATCCACGCATGCACATTTGGGCACAAAGACAAATCAACAGGAGGAAAAGCAATAAAGAGGGAGCATTATAAATAGGCTTGCTCCTAAAGCAGAGCAGTAAAGGGGGGGTACACACTTCTGAGTAGCCCTCTTGGTCTTAGCCAGTGTTCTTCTTGCTGTGATGGTCGGCCTTCAGCTCCAATCATTTGCCAGCTTAACCGGGAGACATACAGCATGTCAAAAAATTGGCTGACACCTGCTTAAATAATGAAATATATTACAGCCATAATATAAGCAAACCTAGTTGGTTACGGCAACATGGCCTGGCAGATGTTCAAACACATTGAATAAGACAACTACACAACAGCCTCTTGTAACTGAAGCTGCTCGTTAGAGCTGATTTTTCAAGTCCAACGGATGTTTTCTATGATGATGGTGTGGGCTGTGACAGATAAGTGAGATGAGCTTTGCATGGTTTAACTTCCACAGACATGCAGCTCCTTTTTATTTATGTATCTAGGCTAACACACAAGTCTGCACACAAATAAAGACCTCAAAAACATTACTATGAAGGTTTAGAACCTTCATTAAATGAATGGTGTTAAGTCCTTGGTAAAGCGTCCTTTATTATTGGAGTGAAAGCAAGAGCGGAGGATCCGGGGGGCTGTATCCAATCCTGGCCAGCGTCATTTGCCGTTTATCATATTCATACAAAAACAAAAGCGTGAAAACAACAAGTTGGGGTTGTGTGCTGGATCATGACTTGGTCACCTACTGTAGCTTCATACATAGTGTGTGCACACATGAGAGCTGACGCTCCCCAAAAAGGCACTCGTGGAGTTGTCCTCAATTCTCCATATGAAAAATTACAGAAGATGAAAGGAAAATGAAGCAGAGCTTGAGAGAGAAGTTGAAACCTCCATGCACCTCACACTGATATTACTGATGAGCTGTATTCTGTGGCTGTGTATCTACCCAATGCAGATGAGCGTATGTATTTTAATCAAAAGCTCAGAAGTTTTCATTTTGATGCTTCCTTTGTGGAAATGTTTTATTCTTGTTTCATTGAGTCTATTTTTTGTTTGTTTGCTGGTTTGGGAAACGGTTGGAACATACTGTATCATGAAGTTGTACAGTAAAGTTTCTGGCACAAATTATATCGATCTTCCTCTTGTAGAGTCAGAGCTTCACAGAAAGCAAAGGCGATCATAGCCTGTTACTGTCATTCCCTTTTTGCTGAGTATAACCTGCTGCCTTCTGGTTGCAGAGATGCTCTACAACTGGTTTCTGCCACTATTGGCCTCCTAAATATTAAATCTATCTATGTGTAGACTTTGCCTAGCTGCTGTTAGTGTCATGATTTCCTGTATTATACTTTTATTTTGGATTTGCACTTCCTGTTTTCACTTACCTTACCTTTTTACTTTCAGACCCTGCCCCGCCTTCCCATTATCTGCTTTCTCCCAATTACCCCCCTGTCCCTGCCTTCTGAACAACCTGAAACATGCTTGACAGTTGTTTGGATGCTTGTGGGGCCTCTGCTCGATCCAACTGTTGAGCTCAGCTCCAGGTAATCTTCAAACATTTCACTGCCGGCCAGCCTTTACATTCTTAGTCATTACCATTTTCTTTAACACACACTCTTATTACTTAATTTACTAATTTTATTACTAATTTTAAAACACCGTCTCTTCAGTTTGCTCTTGTCAGGCAGTATGTAGTGTTGTGACCATAGCTGGCATACAAGACCATGTCTTTCCACTTTATGTGCAACAGGTTGGCTCTCAATTAGGAGATTACAATAAACTATTCTATCAAAACATTTCTCATACTTTGTCACTCTGCTTTCCTTTTCCAGCACACCATAAATTGTCTCAGATACAATAGGTCCTGTTCAAAAATCCAAGCCTTGCAAATTAGCTGTAATTTTGTGGCTG
>NW_018127914.1:3068112-3087686 GCF_001952655.1 Monopterus albus
GTTTTCCTGTGAGTACAATACAACAAGCCTGCAACACACAACTACTGCTGTCATTGTTCTCATAACTTGGCCGGCGAGGCTAGTCATAAAATTTTGGCATGATGAAGCTAGATGGACCAATAAGAGCACACACTTTCTTTCTTTGTCACTCTTATCAGATTGGGCATGTTCAACCTTTTCACCTCATGTGCATCTAACAAAGTCTTTATGCACTGAGGGAACTTAAAACAAAGAGCTTAGGCAGCAACTTCAGGTATAAGTTGAGCCACACTGCCAATGCATTTTAATGAGGCTGGACCGCAGAGGCTGTTCTGGAAACAGACCCGGTGTGGTCCACTTCCTCAGCAGATTTTTAGGACAAGGCCAGCATGAAAATGGGCTGTTGTGGAGAAAATACAAAATATACAGCCCTGAATGGGTTTCTGTAGACTTCCCTGCCTACTCCCACTCAGAATTTAAGCTTAGCATATTGAAAGCTCATTTAAGGAAACCTTCGTTCACGTATCCATTATTGCTGAGGTCTGGTCTGGTCCGCTGCCTGAAATAGAAGTGCAAATGTTGCACATTCAGTCTAACATACTGGTAGCTCTGATTCCCTCTTCTTCCTTCCAATGATTTCTTCATCTTGTATTTAAAAAGTAATGAGTGTTCAATGTTCAAAATTTCAACATCCATCTGAAACATTTAAAGCTCTTTAATTTCTGATCTTTGCAGCGAATGTCAGGAAACAGCTTTTATAAAGATAAAACCTGCTCTGCTACCCGTGTCAACAAAGGTCAACATATCACTGACAGTGTTGGTACTGCGCATGCAGCAGCTGATTATGTTTTTTTAATTCAATGTGGTCAACAGTCTTTTTCTTTCCTCTGTGTCCCTCATTCATTGTGACAACCAGATGCAAAGCAGGAAAGATTTTAAGGCTTGACAAAAGGTGTGCACTGAGAAATAAAGCTTAGGTAAGTTCAGTTCTATTTAGATTTCCAAATATATTCTGTCAAATGCGGCATTTCTTTGGCTTTGATCTGTTTCTGCCCAGTGTTGCATATGTGAGGTAGAAGCGATGACTTTTCAGGGAGAGTACATCACCATGAAATAAATGAATAAATAAACTCCCCAATGTCTCACAGTTGCACCAGATCATAACTGTGAGCTAAACTCAGATTTCCTGAAATATCTAAATCACCCTGTCAGGAGAGGTGGTGGGAGTGAGCTGTAAGGAAATTCCTCACTGCGAGAAACCTGGCAATCACTCTGTATGGATAAGCACACTGAGATCTGGCAAAGAAAAGAGGTGGTCGGCTCCAAAAGCCAGACTGAACTTTATTAGCTCTAGTGAGAAAATGTGAAATTGATGCCTTTGTCCAAACGGCAAAATCATTTTCTGTGGAAGTAGCGTATTCAAAAGGCGCAGACATCAGTATTCATCAAACATCAGTATTCTGTAAACCCATGCAGTCTGTATTCAGTGGAGAATATTTTACAATATTCCATCAGCAGCTTGTTCTGAACATCATTAGATGCACTATAGGCAATTGCAGTATAGTGGATGTGCTGAATAAAGCCTACAATGGCTCTATTAGAGGAAGGATGTAATTTTCTTGTCATTTGCAGGCTGCGCCGAGGCACAAGCTATGAGAGAACGTACAGCGATTCAATCTCAGCCTATGTCATGCACAGTTTGTTTAAAAGGAAGAAATTGCAAGCAGCTTTTTGTACGATCAAAGTCATCCACCAGAGCTGAGCTTCACCTCAATTTTCAAGGAGCGGCTGAAAATAAATGTATGTTCACAGTCATGGTGAATTTACAAAGCGGTGCAGGAAAATGACTGCTTCAGCCCAGGAAACACTTATAGAATCGGCCGTTAAAATAAATCCACTTGGTCTCTTGACGTCACAGCAGTGCACTTCAACTGCATCTGAAAATGTCTGACATATGTTTAACTAGGCCAAGGAATTAACATGCTGATCTGGAGCACGTTCACACTCAGTTTCAAACTAAATATAAGCTTAAAAATAAAGGATATTGGTAACATAATATTATAACTACCCTATTTAGCATTTACAAGCAGCATAAAACTGATATGACATGATTGTATAAATGATGTAAAATAAGTTTATTACTGCTTTTGTCAATTATTATACAAATTGTATGTATTGAAGCACACATTTATCTTTACTGTGCTTCTTTTCTCTCCATAGCAGCAGAGGAAACTCTATTGATGAAGGCCGTAAGATGCATCTGAAATCTGAGGAGAAATCTAGTAACTATACTTGCTGAATGTAGCTTCATATTTGCGGTAACAATCTTCTCAATTAAATGTTGACAAGGGAAGGCAGTTTTATTTATATAGTACACTTCATACATAAACAGTTCAAAGTGCTTTACAGGGAATACTGTAAAATAAAGTATGTAGCACAAAAGAACACAAGTGTATAGAAGAAATCATGAACACAAAAACAAATTTAAATGAAAATTCACTGAAAAATGGATTAAACTGACCTCCAGTATATTTACATAAATGAACTATCAAGATGAGACACTCAGTTAAAAAAAGGATTCAGTCAAAAGCTTTGGAAAACAAATAAGTTCTGGATTTAAATGTGTCAACATTTGGGGTTTATCTCGGTTTTTCAGGCAGCATGTTCCAATGATGGGCAGCCTTAAAGATGCTTCTTCATGTTTAGTTCTGATCCGAGGAATGGTCAACAAACCAGTTCCTGATGTTCTGAGGGTTCAAGTAGGGATTAGTAAAACGTTTAAAACCAAAGTCACTAATTAATACAAAAAGTAAAAGTTAAAAGGTGGTTGTGCTTAAAACTACAGTGTGCTATAAACTATTACATCAGTGTTCATATTCTGCGTTTTGCTCGATAGAAGGAAGTTAGTGACACCAGAATTTCCCAAATGCACACATACTATGGCGTGAAGTTAAAGTTGTCTCTCTTCTTGCCCTTGAAACACACAAACACAGAGGATGTGGCTCCGTTATTGCCTGTTATTGTCTACCACGTGGCCCCTGTTCAGCTTCTTGTTTTTATCAGTGTTGGGTCCTGGTGGTATTTCCTGACTGCAACAAGAGCAGAAGGTGGCACAGGATGAGTGCTGCTTCCTGTGCTGGAACAACCAACGTGTACCCGCTGACACCCTTCGCTCTGCTTGGCACTCGGAGGAAGCGTTACAGTGAGGCCCCCCAACATACGCTGCTAATAACTCACAGAGTACATCTGTTTGTCTGAGATCAACGACGGCTGACTGCCGGTTAGCTGAGAGCAGTTCATTTGTAATTCAGCTGATCTTTACTGGGTTAAGGCGTTTATGCTCACTGGACAATGTGCAGTGGAGCGACAGACAAAAGGGAGTGATGGAAAATGATAGTTTACCTCAGTAAGGCTGCAGACTGTCTCGGCCCTCAGAGGATGACATTTTTAAAAGAGAGTAAACAAAATTTCTGTTGATATTGAATCAACTGAACATCCTTAAATCTCTTTAAAATTCTATTTTATGTTTTGTTAGGTGAAAAATCTACTCAAATGGCATCACAAGACAATAAACTACTACAATCTAATGATTCAAATGGAAAGAGATTTAAAAAATAAAAGAGCAGCATCCAAAGCAAATGTCAAATGATATTAATGGCTTTGTGGCATTAACTAGTAAAGCATTCATTAACTACATGATTAATATGTAATTAAATTCTATTCTGTCCATATTTTTCAATAGGGAAGGTTGTGACTGGCCGATATCTGATATCAAATGAAAAGGAAAATGTCATCGAACCAGTTTAACTTTGCCTGTGGTTAGTTTAAATGCCCTTCTGATATCCACTAATGAAGTGCTCGCTTCTTTGTGTATGAACATCTCTGACAGCAAAGGGCCTCTGTGGGTAGGGAGGGCTCTTTTAGTGACATTAATTTACTGTCTGCTACCATTTTTACTGTGGAAACCTTGTTTGGCTGGAATGTTGTTTCATCCTGATCTCGGCACAGCCTTTCCCATGGGAACAACGCAGAAGAATCTTTGGTCTCATCGGGAGAGAAACTGCAGATGTTTGTAAATATGCGCACGGCTGCTCAAACTGGGGAGGACTTGCCCTTCAAACGCTCTGATGCTGAATGTTTGTTAGAAGCGGGTTCCTTGGGAAACCACGATCACTGGCCTCGCTCACTGAACATATTTGGAGCGCGGCCTGTTGTGTGTCATCGCGAATTGGATTTTCTTTGCACACACCCATCCCCTCTATCTCCAAGCTGCATCCCAGAGCGAGTCAACTGTAAATCAACAGATGTTGTTTGTCTATTACAACCTTCAATGGACCACTGCCATTTTCTATCCCAGGGCTTAATACTGGAAGTCCTTTGCTGCTCCAAGTAGAAGACATTAGTAGAAATGTCATCTTGATGCACAGTTTAAAACAATTCCAAAGTGCTGATTTATTGAAGTTAAGGATCTGAGGACTTCTTCCACCACTTCAGTACAATTTTGAAGCATCTATACTTCAGTATTTTCACTTTCTGCTACTTCATACTTTGACTTCACTACATTTTAGAGGCAAATATTGTTCTTTTTACTCCACTGCATTTATTTGATGTTTAGTTATTAGTTATTTTTCAGAATCAGATACTCCGTGGTGGTAAGTTTATCACTAAAAGCAACAGCTTTAACATTACTCATTGTTCATAAAACAGTATTTATCTTAAATATAGTGAGGTAGATGTATGAATTAGCATAAAATTAAAATATCAATACAGAGCTCACATACAGTACAATGCATACTGCAATCTTTTTAGTATGCATGAAATTCATTGATAAACTGCACTAGTTCACAACAGAAGTCACTATGATTGCATCTGTGTGTAACTGTATCCTTAACCACATTACAGACTCATACTGAAACATTTTATTGGGGCAAAGGCAACTAAATCGCTCCCCTATGTGCCTAAATAGTCTGTAATCTAGGTTTGGTAAGTGGTGTGATTATCATCTTCAGTTACAGGCTAGGGACAAATGGTAGGATGGGCCTTAGCTGGTTTAACTTTACACCGCACAGATCACAGCGCTCTCCCCCTTCAAGCAATTAGGTTCTTTGGATTCATCAAAAGCCACTGAAATTGTTGATGTGAGGCGCTATGCCAAAGGGAAGAGGCCGTTTCTAAACAATATCAGCAGAGGAAGGGAGATGGGAGTTTTTCTGCTTTTGCTAGCTTTTTGTGTTTGTTTCCTTTCCTTTTATTGCTGCTTTGAAATGGTTTAAATTTAGCTTGAGGGTCATTTTCACCAGTTCAACATTGCTCAGTATTTTACAGACAAGAAGACTAAACTTACAATGGCTAAATAATTAGGAGGTTTTTAGAGTTTGGATTTTATGAGACTGCACTTTATGTCTTATACAGTATGTTCAATATGAAAGGCTTATATAAAATAGGTATACGCATACAGTACTGTAGTGCATGCAGATAGGATTACGTCATTTGACCGTGCATGTCACTTCATCTCCACATAAACAACACCAAGAAACAGGATGTTGCTTTTTACACAGAGATGGGAGTCACAGGCTGCAGCATTTGATCACATGTTTGTTTCTCCCTGCAGTGTGTTCTTTTTCTAAAACAAGTTTTTGGCACTGTTTAGATTTTTTTTAATGTTTTGGCAGAGAACAATACCTTAAAGTGTTGTGATACCAAAGGCTGTAACCTTTGGGGCTTCTAAGATAAACGTTCCCTTCCTTTGCAGCATCTGACTAATGCTGGGAGACAAAACCTGTTCCATGTGGTAGAAGACAGAGAGAGGCTGCTGTTGTCAGAATGGGACACTGTGACTTCCTTAGGTTTACCAACTAAGAAAACTGTGCCAAATCGTTGTGTAAGACTGTGTGTTATGTGTGACTTTGTGTGCATGCAAAGCCACATGAAAGTCATGTTGGGTCAGGCATACTCGCTTTCTTTTGTAACTACTAATTCAGTGCAGGCAATAGACTGGAGTTTAATACCAGCATCTTTAGTGTACATGGCAAGGGTTTCTGTACATGTTTGTGCATTTTGCATGCTATATTAAGTCACGTTCCTCTTTTAAATTCCAGTTGTGATACTTTTTCATACCTTTTTCTAGGTGAGAAGAACAAAAAAAGCACTCGCACTAAGTTTGAACCTAATATGAGCCTCGAACTGCAAGCAGCTCACTAACATACTGTTGTAATGTTTGAGATCAATCCCTATCAGAGAAAATCATCTCAAAACCTATCTGAGCTTAACTCTCTCATAACTGCCAAGTTACCCAGGTGCCATAAATTCACCGTTTCTAACAGCAGTTCAGTGTCTTTCTAGCTTTGCTTGCTGTGCCTCAGCTTAGCACAGAGTGATGATTCAATATTCCTGTGCAAGCTCTTCTGTTGTCATACTTCCAGTTGGCACTCGGCGCGAGGTGAAAAATGGGCATGTGGTATATGCATACAATCCTGTGTGTGGGAGAGACAACACTCTTGTGTTACCACTTTTTTTCCTCACAGAGACCCAAAGAAAGGTGCAAAAAGACTTGACATCTCCAAACGCCTTTGTAATGTGGCACATGCGGTGCTTGTTTGCTGTCGGTGTTATCTTAAGGTGTGCGTCCAGAGATTTGTCATCAGGTTGTTCTGTTTGCCTTTCCAGTCCAACAAAGCAGTTTACAGGAACACTGAGCACCTGCTATTGAGAATAATACCACTCAGGATATTTGCCTGGTGCTTGTTTATCTGTTTGTGCAATGAGGTGGGGGGAAGAATGCTCAAAGGCAAAGGAATACTGGCAAACCTGAGCAGGGGAAAGGCAACAGTGAAACAGGCACCTGAAGTAACACTAAAACAGATATGTGTATGCCTTTCTGGGCACACCGGAGTGTTGTGTGTTCACTGCTCAGGTAAAGATCAAGTAAAAGAAGCTGTCTGGGTGTTGTGGTTAGTGAGCAGGATGCCGTGACCCTCTGGGAGCCCACATGCACTGGGGTCAGTGGGGAACGGCCGTCTTGAGCTCAGAGTGCTGTCGGATCTCCACCTTGTGGCTTGGACCCCATCTTGCAGTGCTGAGTGGGTGCCAGTCACACAAGTTTGAACAAATACATATACAAATACCCAAAGTAAAACAAGGTTAATCAAATGGAATAAATCAAAACATGTCACCTCAAACATGAAGACCAGTGGTTTTCAAAGTGTGACACCTGAGCCTATTTTCTTAGCCTGTATTTGTTTCCATTTATAAACTAGCACCGTTATCAGTTTGAAACATCCCCGTGGATATACAGACAACTATCACTTTGATACAAAGGCAACTTAAAAATGTGATGATTCTCAGCAAGTTCTGGAATTATTGCAACATCTCTTTTCCACACTTCCACTACACTATCAGACTCACCATAGAGCTGTTATAATAATAAATGCTGAGTGAGACGGGTGCTATAATGATTGGATGTCTTGTGTTGAGTTATAAACTCCAGGTTCACAGGGTCAAGACTGAACCCTGACATCACAGCTCGAGTATGCAGAGCAAACATCTGTCCAGCCCAAGCGATAAATGGATAATTTATGGGTGTTACAGGGGACTTCACTTCTGTGCGACTACAATACAAATGGAGAGACTCTGGCCACTTCTTATGTCATACCTGATTAATGAAGAGGCCTGGAACTTCTCCAGGAAAAGGTGTAGCAGAAGACTGTAATTTAGTGACTTGGACATAAATGTGTTTAGCGTGCTGCTAAGGGTGTAAACATGATCATTCTGGCAAATAAATAAATAAATGTTAGCAGTTTTCTTTAGGACATGACAGCTCTAAAATGTGAAAAGAGTGACTACTTTGAAGTAAATCCGGGTGTTTGTATCTGCCTGTAGCCTATAGGTGAAGCTTCTGGTTAAGCTATTTCAGAAGCATGTCATTTCAAGTCTTGCTCTGTGGTTTCAGCCTCTTAATGACACGGTTCAAGACTTTGTGAGCCACATGAGCGTGGTTGAGAAGTAGTAGAAGGAAGGAAAAGACTGTCCAACCCCTCTGCAGATTTCCTGTTTCATGAAAAAGACGCATAGGTACCGTGAGTCATATAGGGCAAGTCCTGGCTGCTGTGTTTACTCTGCGTATTGTACTGTACCCGGAGCGGCGAGGGAGCAGCGGGGGGCCGAGGAAAGTCCGCGGAGTCCGTATATTAACTCGTTGTCAAGGCTTCGGTAAATTAATGAGAACGTGTGGAGTGTGTAATCCGTTTCTTAATGGAGCTACTTCGGTTTTTCGCTTTTTGGTGTGGAACGATACTCTTCGGTAGTATCCTGCTCGGGGACACTGGTGAGTTGAACTTTATACTCTTAGAGAAGTTTTCAGAGGCGAAGTCATTTCAGAAGTGAAGCGGTACGGAGCGCTACAAAGTCACAAAGTGTCTACTTTAGGAAACCATTGTCAGCTACAAAGTCACAAAGTCCCTCTTATAGGAAACCATTGTAAACTACACTCAGTTTTTACGCATGTGTTTACGCAGCCTTGCGCTACGTCATTACATCGCTTTAACAACAACAACAGAAGCCTAATTTATTGAAAACTACCCTTGTATATTCAAGAAGCCTTTGTCTTAATCGCTTGTACTGCTTCTCATGTCTTCCTGAAATTAATTTCTGCTTACATTAACCTGTTGTAGGTGACAGCCTTTAAAGGCCTCCTCAGATGGATTATCTCCCATCTGATGTGATGATGTGCAGCCACAATGCTAACAGGTCTAGCTGTCTTCAGCCTTGAGGAAGACAGCGTTTTACCTTCATCTGTCTCAGGCCCAGTCCCAGCGGCACCAAGTGGCTTTGGATGCTCCTAATCCTCTTTCCCCCTCTGTGCAATTATATATAGCCCTAGGTGACAATTACTAGCATTCATCCCTTCCACAGCCCGCCTCCTGGGTTTAAATGACATGCTCTTTCAGAGGAGTTGTTCTAATGATATAATTACTCCAGCTCAACCGCCTTCGTCCTCCCAGTACTATCCCCTCAGTGCCGATTTACTTCAAAGCATCTCACCAGCCCACCAGGCAGAGTTTTAAATTGATCTGTCAGATAGTTTATTGTGGAGTTCAAGTATAACATTTTCATGTTTTTATTTGTATGGGAGTCTCTCGGTTAAGTCAAGGCCAGAAAGCAATATCCGTCTGCAATATCCTGCCAGCATTTTGTGAAAGTACTGTAAGTCTCTCTGGCTCTGACTGAGAGGCAACAGGATACCATCGACATTTAGGGCTCTAGCCTTGCTGCTCCTTCCTACTGCAGGTTGTACAGTATGTGTGCAAGCCTTAGGTCTAACCCCACCCTGCAGGCTTCATGAAATGACACTGTATACTTTCTGTGCCAGGCTAAGAATGCACACAACTCCTTTTCCTAAAGTCAGTGTGAAGTCAGGGGCAAGCACTGAACAGACATCTTCACAGTCCGCTTGTCAGTGTAAAGCAGTCTGCTTTCACTTGCACTTCCCTGTCTAAAACGTTGCGCTGTGTGGTCATGTGGCATCTTCAGACAACCAGCTTCCACTTCAGACACATGATGTGTTACGTTTGCGTGTTTTTTTTCAGGAGGTGTGGATTTTGGTGGAAATGAACTGTCCTCTTGTGGTTTGGTCGCAGGTGTTGCATGCTGATGCAATGAATGGGTTTAACTTCCTGTGCACGTGCATCTGTTGTAGTGCGGTTCTGTGGCTTTACCTTCACACGCTCTTGCTCTTCTTCTGCTGTTATGATAATCTGTTTTGTAAATTGAGTCAGTCTAGTGCCAAGCCTCCTACCAAGTCGAATCTTTTTCTGCTAGCCTCTTTTCACCTGCTCCTTCGCAACACACAGCAAGTGGCCTACAGTAAATACACACACTCATCATAACACTTGGGTCTACATTGTGTACACTTGTACAAACTCTTCATGTAGCAATTAAATCATGTGGGATTGTTCATAAGACACATTTTTCCTGATGATACTTTAACAGCTGGTGCCTTTTGGAATATCCTTTTTTAGGAACATTTCCAGCTCAAGCCACAAAATCCTCTGTACACTCATACTTTTATGTAGCGGGAAGCTCTCTGTTCTGAAAAGGAGAAGAAAGACGAGTGGAGAGACTGCTCTTCTTTCTTGTTGCTCCAAGTCTTCTTTTTATACTAAACAGATATACTCATGGAATTTAAAAACACACTACTAATACCAAACAGGCGGTGCAATTTTGAGTATACATGCTGTTTGGCAAATTGTTATCATTTACAAACTGCAACTCTGCAGTTGAAGAACTGAGAAATACAGTTAGTCATCAACACACATACACACGTTCTTAGACACTGATGCATAATGTTGTCCTTTTTTTTGATATTCATGAGGAGACTTGGCACAGCACCTTTCGAGAAGGAGAGCCTGTGTGTCAGTTTGACAAATTAGAGACTTCTCAGCAAGGAGGTGCATCCATGTTTCCTTTGTTTGTTGTTCTTGCCTGTCTGGAGTTGTCTCTTTAGATGATTATCAAACCCGCAGGCACTCATCACACAGCCCTGTATGTCTCACTGATATGGGTCTGCCTGTTGGCAAAGTCAAGTCTGAACAAGACCAAAGGAGGTGGATGCAGCTGCACTCTGCTCTTATTGTGCAGACATCACAGGGGAAATGGTCTGTCCACCCCCCTAGAAAGAAATAGTTAGGATTTTTGGATTGTGGTTGTGTTGAATATCTGTTTCTGTTTATCATTCCAAGAGACTCTCACACTTTGATTAAATTTAAATGTTTTCCTGCTATCAGTGCTTCTAAATATCATGTATATTCTCGATATCAACCATCATAAAAGTGTTTTGCTTTTGTCATTTTGACATCAAACACAGTGGCATATGAGGAAAGGCGTTTTAGAGTCATACTCTTCTTTGTATACCCAGCTCACCGTCTCTCCTCTCTGATTTCCCTCCTCTTTTGTCAGAGGCCATTATAGTGAAGATTAAAAGGCTGTGCAAGTTCTGTGATGTCCAGGCAACCAGCTGTGAAGGTAAAGGGAGCTGTAAGGTGGAGTGCAACATCACGGCCATCTGCCCTCATGATGAAGATGTGTGTGTCGCTGTTTGGTAAGTGTTCACTCAACTAAATACAAAGGCTGGATTTCTAAACCATAATCCTATAAGCTTTATTACATTTGCCTATTAGATAAAGAAATAAGGGCAGTAGATACTTATTAATCATATCAGGCATCCCTTTCTTCCTCAGCTCCTAAAATATGTTTGTGAAAATGACCTTTGGACGTTTTGTCAGCCAGCGTTATGCTGAAGACAGTTGGCTAGGTTATGACCAACACAAATGCCTAACCACCCATCAGCATCGAATCTGACTGAACGTGAGAAGCAGAAGGAAGCCGATTTGTGTTGGTGTTAAAAGCTTAAGGCTGTGCTGCTGTTTTTCATTATATTAGCAATGTTGCGAGCATGTTATGAGCTGAGGTTAGCAGAAAAATAATGGCACACATGGACAGCGGCACCTCTTTAAAATGTCTTCATCATAGCGGCGCACCGGTTCTGCTCAGCAGGGAAGCAAAATTTAAGTGTTTTTTTGTGCAGGTTCAGGGTTTTTCCCTGTTTCCTGTTTGTAGTGATTTTTAAAAAATCCCACTGCTTTCAGATGTGACCTCTGTGTTGCCTTCATTTACATAAATGCTGTGAAAGAGATAAATCTGGCTCCTACCAAGTAGAATCTTTTTCTACTATCCCCTTTTCACCTCTAATCACTGTACGGCTGAGAAACTGCATTATTTGCACAACTGTAAATCTGAAATCATCACCTTGTCACATCATAATATGGATCTCTGCGGAGAAATATCAAATAAATGTAGTGGAGCAAAAGGTACAACATTTGCCTCTAAAATGTAGAGAAGTCAAAGTATGAAGTAGCAGAAAAATTCAGTTGTACTTAAGTACAGTACTTAGTTTCCACCTCTGGTAAACGGCAGCATTTTATATTTGTGTTTTCTTTTTTTCAAGGAGGAAGAAAGATGACAATGTCACATTTGATACAGTCTGCCACAACCCAGCTCAGAAGCTGTACGGCCTGGTCCTGGACGATTACAACAACAGCAAATGTGAGATGAAAGAAAGAAACGGCATGGGCTCACAGTTCTTCATCTGTTCCTGCTCTGAGGATGAGTGCAATGAGCACATCATTTTTAACCCATGTAAGTTAAAGCAAGATTGGCTGGTTTTGTTTGTTTGCACACTTGGTGAACAAAACAAATTAGTTATGGTAAAGATGTTAGCCAGCGATTGCCTGTATACACATTTACCAGCTACGGAGCGACATTAGTATTCAGTGGGAGTCATGATTCTTGTGATATGACGAATGTATGGTTAGTATTCATTCTTTTTCCTGTTTAGGTCTCCATGCACGCCTGAGAGAGAGATTTAGCTCTTTAGCTGTTAAATAGTCTACTGTGCTCACCAGCTAGTGTCACTGGTGTTGGGACATTTGCATACAGTGGATTTATCAGAGCTAATGTGTTGAACACAGCTGTCTGCTCAGGTTGAAACAAGGCTGATGAGAGTGGTGAGACTAAATCAAAACAGTACAGTAGCAGGACTTAAAAACCAAAACAGTTGGCTGAAAGGTGCTCGAGAACACTGTAGATCTGAGGGGAACAGTAGTTTATCACTAGGAGCCACCTGTTGAATATTACCCAGTCATTTGATCCATTGTTTGTATGGTGATAGGTCCTGTATTAATGCATCTATCTTGCATCAGTGTCTTTATTTCCGCAGTGGGACAGTAGTGTAGCAGTGGTGCATTAAAATATAAGATGACTTCATGGTTCTTACATCTGTACAATATAACATGGTAATGTCATAGTCTTGGCCAATCGTATCATGCCAGTTCCTACTAGCTTTTCATGTAAGGCGCCACATGTGCACTGTAATGTTCTTCAGATACATGATTACAAACAGGTTGTGGAGACATTGGCTTGTTGGCCAGTTACACCACTGGCCCTGGAATCTGATCTATTATGACTACAATATCCAGGCAGCAGTAACACAGAGGTGCCTTTCCAAGACCTGGCTGTGCAGAGAGCCAAACTGAAAGCATCTGCATGTTGTAAACCACGTCATGGAAATGCATTTGCTCACTGCCTAGAATGTCTGTGGACTCTCTCTAACTTCTCAGTGACTAACATGAGGCAGTGCTGTGAAGAAGGCCATCCAGCAGCAACACTACTAACTTGTCTCAGTTAGTTGGTGACCGGTGTTCCATTGTGACTGAGCATTCAGTTACAGTATTGTTTTTCCCATAACTAGAGAATACATTTAGGACACTGCAAAAACATCTTAAACACATTACTTAAAATAGAAGAAACCCAATTTTAAGTTAGCAGCATCACGTTCTCATAACTCCTGGCAAGAAAGCGAATAAGTGTATTTCCTGAAATGTCTAAATATTTTAAGTCTAAAACCAATAATTCAGAGCAAAAGCTTTTCAAACTGAGGGATTAGGGGTATCATTTATTCCCAAATGTAACATGACAGCACTCACAGTAATTCATTTTTTGCCATTCACACAGTATTTCCTAAAGGGCATTCAATATTTTGTATTATACGTGAGGGTTTTGGCCGGATCTGTCTGAGAGAGTGCAGGAGACACAGTGACAGGTTTGTTGAGAGAAATGGCTGCTCGCTCTAGGAAAGTCAAAACAAACAGGCTGGGGCCACGTTCAGAGTTTCAGACGTGTGGTTTCCTGTTGAGAAGAAAGACGGAGAGAACCACAGGGTGTAAAAGGGCAGTTGTCTACTGTAGATGCCCCCCCCCTTCATCCTCCTCCCTTATTTCAGTTGCTTTTGCTCCTCACATCTATGCTTGCCTCTAAAATCAGTTTTATTTGTTGTTGTTTGTTTTAATTAACTCCTGCAGTTTGGAAGAATATGAGATTATTCTGCATTATTACAGTAGATTTAAAAATTGAAAATCTAATTTTAAAATGGAAAATGGGCAGGAAAGTTGTGTGGCATCCAGACAAGACTATGTGTAAATGATAATGAACTCATCAAACTGTGGACCAAATGGGCTTTTCATGTTCAGAACGTTGCACCTGGCGTTATACTTTTTTATAGATTTTATTTTGTGAGTCTTCAGTAACTGGACCACAAACACAACCATAAACTTAAATCCAGCAGCTTCTAGACACTCCACCTCCTAAATTATAAGAATCAGAGATCCACTACAGAGAGAGACTATACATATGTGGCTGACTGGGTCAGGCCTTGGCGCGGTTTTCATTTGGGGCCCAGACACTAAGTTTAGCTTTCTGATGCTTAATGACATTCCACAGGGAAGGGTTAGGCTCCTGTGCTGTTCTGAATAATTCTTTCCTCTTAGCTAGGTGCTACTAAGCTGCCTGTTGCATCTGGAAACAAGGCGAGAATGAATGAAACGGTAACATGGTACAGTAGGTACAGATAAAACCAAAACTGAAAGATGCAAAAACACTACACAGGGCCAGAGAGAACTATGGAGTCAGGGCATAATCTTTTGTGGGTATAATTTTGTACCTTTTCTGTTGTAATATAGAGATATAAAGTAATTTGTATACATGTGGACATCTTCATCATCATCATCATCATCATCTCAGCCCTGCACCTTTTTGTTCCTCAGATATAGAGTCCCAGTTAATGGCTGTCATCCTAGTGAGCCTGGTGCCTCTGCTGGTTATGGCCATTATCGTCATCACTTCTTTCTACTGCTACCGGGTCTACCGCCAGCGCCAAGCCAGCTCCAGATGCAAGAAGGGTCCTCAGCTGGACTTCAGTGATGCTCATGCCATCATGATAGATGATGAAGGTTCAGACAGCAGCTCCACCCACGCCAACAACCTCAACCACAACACTGAGCTGCTGCCCATCGAACTGGATGTTCTCCTTGGAAAAGGACGCTTTGCAGAGGTTTACAAAGCTAAACTGAAGCAGGGGTCCTCGGTCAGCGAGGAGCAGGGCTTTGAGACCGTGGCCGTTAAGATTTTCCCATACGAGGAGTACGCCTCCTGGAAGAATGAGAAGGATATTTTCTCAGACGCAGACTTGAGACATTACAATGTGCTTCACTTTCTGACAGCAGAGGAAAGGAAGGTGCACAGACAGTACTGGCTGATCACAGCCTATCACCCAAGAGGCAACCTTCAAGAGTACCTGACTCATCATATTATCAACTGGCATGACCTGTGGCTGCTGGGGTGTTCGCTAGCCCGCGGAGTGGCCCACCTTCACAGTGACCACACCCCCTGTGGTCGTTATAAGGTGCCTATCGTGCACAGGGACATAAAGAGTTCCAACATACTGGTGAAAAGTGACCTGACGTGCTGCCTGTGTGACTTTGGCCTCGCCCTCCGCTTAGACAACACTCTGTCTGTCGACGAGTTGGCCAACAGTGGACAGGTGAAGGTTTCTCATTCTACATTTGAAGCTTTTATTTGGTTTCACTTGGCTTTTGATCCCTTAGGAGATTTTTTTAAAATCCTTTCCTGCTATAATTTGTGCTGGCAGCACGTGGTTCAGTGTAAGCTCTGCCACATAAATATGTTTCCGTAAAGATATTTATCAGACCTTGAAAAGGGCCATGCTACTGTATCAATCAAACTTTTTATTTCTGATCCTCATTAATCATGGATATTACCTCTAATTGTTCTTAAGTTGTGATTCTATTATAATTATCAGACAAGCAGGCTTGATTGATTCTTTATTGAGGCATTGCACTGATGTGATAGGCAAGTCATATTAGGCTCGGTTATGTAAATGGCTCATTATGAAAAGACCTTACCCTTTGCTGCACAGCATACCTAATGCACCGTAATGCCTAATGCATCTAGAGAAAGCTATTTTATTTTCCAGTGCAGTAGGTTTGTGAAGGCAAGCAACGTGTTTTTTGGCTACCATTGTTTTTCCAGTTATTTTAACTACCAAATATGTTTTGCATTGCTTAAGTGAGATATGCATCTTACTACAGCGCCTGCCACTTGATTAATGCTGGTAGTTAACTCTTACCACTTAGATGTTCTACTTAGCTCAGTCTTTGCAACTAAACTACTCTGTCATCTTGTTGTGTACCAGCTCCCTTTACCTGTAGCGCCTTGTTTAAACCATACAAAATATTATTATACATTCCCTTACCATTTACATCACCAGTAGTATTCAGTGACATAGAAATGTGTTTTTTTTTCCTCAGGTGGGTACAGCCAGGTACATGGCTCCAGAGGTGTTGGAGTCCAGAATCAACTTGGAAAACATTGAGTCTTTCAAACAGGCCGATGTTTACTCCATGGCTCTTGTACTGTGGGAGATCATCTCCAGGTGTAGTGCAATTGGAGGTAAGACGATGACACGCTGTTGATTCAAGGCACAGCTGTATAGTTGACCATATAAAAACATTTAAGGCTACCAGTTCTGTATTGGATGCTGAATACATTGCAAAAACAGGTTAATGTGCTGTAAATCACAATGCCTCAGCCACAATGACACATTACTACTGTTAACAATATTATGGGGTGGCTGTGGCTCACGGGGTAGGGCAGTCGTCTCCTGGCCAGCAAGTTGGTGGTTTGACTCCTGCTCTCCCCTCATGTCTAAGTGTCCCTGAGCAAGACACTGAACCCAGAATTGCTCCCGGTGGGTTGACTAGCGCCGTTGTGTGGCAGCCTGTCATCATCGGTGTGTGAATGGTGTATCATCTCCTGTAAAGCGCTTTGGCCAGTGCAACACACTGTGGAAAAATGCGTTATATAAATACAGTTCATTTACCATTATCAATGGTATTACTGAGTTTAAAAGATAGTACAGCATGAACACCGCCACTGAAACCTAATCGCTGTACTTTCCCTTTGTAGGTTGAGCAGCTTTTAGTACACAGATTAATTTGGCTTTACCAAAGGACTGTCTAAATAAGTAAAATCTGATATAAAGATATAAGCTTTTCATCTATAGGTTTTACAGACAGGCTATTAGTGTATGTTACTGTATGAACGGAGGATGTAGACACCAAACGGGGTGGGATCCAGGCCAAAGGGACAACTGGACATTAGCAGGCCTGAAGTAGATACAGCAGATATTTGCTGTGATGTGGGTTTGTGTGTGTTTTCCATACAAAAAACTGAGTATACAAACAACAAGTTGTGGGGTTTTTTTTATGCTGGAACATTTCTCATTCTGGCACAGTAATGTCCTGGAGTCGTGTCGTCATTTTGATGCTGCAGACAACAACCGGCAGAGACTCCATGAAGTCCCTGCCTAGTTGAGCGCACAACCCTTTGTGAAACCACAACTTGGTAGTTAGACATGATAATGGTATTTATTTTCTTTTCCTCTAATTCTCTGCAAGAATCGTGCATTTACCAAAATGTTAAACTCATCCTTTAATTGGTATTCTGTTTTTTTTACTCTCCTCAGTATCCACCTGAGTTTTTGTTTGTCTTGATCATCTGCTTTATGCTATTTCTGTTTCTATACCAATAATGTGAGGCCCCCATTGTCCACACAGCAAACATCACTTGTGACCTTTAGCTACTAATAGAAATAACTGAATTTTTCTTGCTAAATTAGACATTAGCCAGGGTCTTGAGTGTAAAGGAAATCAATGGGAGCACTGATTGATGAAATACCCTTTTGTGTCTGTGTAAATATCCTCAGCCAAACTGTAAAAAGAGAAATTGCCTGCACAGCTCGCCTGACCTCTAAGGAATACGAGCACATTGACGACTCCAGCCATTAGGAGCACAGCGAGCGACTCCACCTGGAGTTCATTTGCTAGATTTGTGACACTGTGTGACAGGAGTTTCTGTATGTGTGTGCCATCCACAACCCATTAATCAGTGTGGGAACCAAATCTGTGTCAAACACACAGTCTATCTTGTAAAAGTCTCAAGGATCAGTCTTCCCTTTACTAATGTACCGTTACTTGTGTTTGTCAAAACAAGGACAGGATATGTGCAAATAATAGAAATGGGGAATTATCTGCAGGCAAACCACAGGGCAGTATTTCACATTGACAGTCAGTTATTTGTTTCCACTTCCCTTTAGTGTCTCTGTGTCCAGTTTGTTTCTGACTGCTGTCGCCATTGTGTCAGAGCAGTGATTGAAAGCTGACTTTAAGCATGAACAGTTTCACTTTGGCGTCTTCCTGTTTTCCCCCTATGATTCCCCATAGAGGTGCTTTCTTGTAGGGTAGTTATCCTGCCTGAAGAAAAGACACAGGCAAGTGACCCGCATGCTTCTTTGCTTTTCCTTCCCAACAGTAAAAATGTGTGCATCCTGTGGTACAACTCTGAAAGAAAATAGACTGTATCCTGCATAGTCCCAGGGTGCACTGTTTATGATGTGAAGTTAACTTGGTAAGTATGGATGTCTCCTTTGTACGAGGATGTTTTGTGGCTAATGTCTCTTGAGAGCAGACCAGACAGGATACTAAATGAATCCATCCTCATTGCAGTGTGGCTGCACTTGGTTTCCTCTTTGAAGGACTTGAGGGATACCAGCTATACTCATTCTATTCATCCTTCGTTAATTTCTTTCATTCAATTACTCTACATTTGTTTCTTGATGAACATGACAGCAAAACAATTTTAGACACAGTTTAAACTTTTTTTTTTTTTTTGCACAGAAACCTTTTCTGACACGACACTCTCTGCTTAGCTTCTTTGCATTTTCTCTTTCTTTGTCTGATTTTTATTATTTTCTTCCTACCCTGAGGTATATGATGCGGACATTAATTACTCCCACACTGCAACACTGTAGACAGTCATCCGGCTTTATTCATGCCATCATAGACAGACAGGGAGGACATGCTAGGGTGGATTTACTGGAGAAAGGGGAAGAAGAAGGGTTCCTATCCCACCCCTGGACTATAATAGAAACCTAAAATAGAAGCTGCAGGGTTAGTCCATGTTTTTTCCTGTTTTCCCCAACCATTTCTTCTAGACATTGCAACTCCACAAAATGAGCAGAGGGGTGAAATCTGTAGTTCATTAAAGCCAGAAGCCCAGGGAGATATTTTCATGGTGTAAGGTTAAAATGTTGTACAAACACAGAAAGCCTGATACCTTTATACACCCTGAGGAATGTAGAAAGGATAAGCTGCACAAATGACATGCAGTAATTTGGTTAGCTTCAGTGGCAGCTTAAACTTTCCTTGCAGATAGTGTTGGCAGAGATGTGGGATTGATTCAGGAATCAGAACACCGTGAGAGTAAAACCAATGTGTTTACAGAGCGTGCTTAACAACGTTCATGCTTTCTCCTGTTTTTCATGAAGTCGTCTCTGGAGCTAGGTGAGTCACTCATGACCGCCTGAGAACTTGCAGCACTTGAGACAAAATGTGAACAAAGAAATTCAGGGTGACACATCCCAGGGTAATATTATAATGACTGGGGTGAAGCCCTGGTTTCCTGTTGTTTTTTTTTTTTTTTGCTTCTCTCTGATGCCACCTGCCTCTGTGTGTGTATCCGTGGAAGACAGATGTCTGATCAACGCACTGTCTCACTGGCAGGCAGCCACATAGTCGCTCTGTCACAGTTCCTAGGGCTGTGGGCTGATCTGAGATTTGCCAGGCGAG
>NW_018127914.1:3087783-3105950 GCF_001952655.1 Monopterus albus
ACAGTTCCTAGGGCTGTGGTCTGATCTGAGATTTGCCAGGCGAGAAGAACACAGCCGTCTGTCGACAACGCCAGTCAGCCAGGCATGAGCTATTACTTTGCTTTCTTTATCTTTCAAGACTATACAGACATAGGATGATTTAGAGTGGGAGGGAAACAGATGAACCCTCCTCAGAGCAGGAGAAGTTCAGGGCCCAGGCCTTTTAATCTTCAGCCTCTGTTCCCTAAAGTGTCCCTCCTGTATAATTTAGCTAGACCAGATTTAGCACTTGGAAAGACTGAACGCGTTCCTTTGGTGGGTGGGACCAAGCAGCGGGATAATAGTGGAGTGGTATTCAACACCGGCTAGAGACTGGGAATGCCTTCACTCCCTAGAGGGAGAGGTTAGGGCAGCTGTTCTCCAGATGTCAGATCATGAACCCCTTCAGGACTGGAGGGTTTGATCGCCTGGTGGCTATGTGTTTGTGTGGCATCTGCCACCTGTACTTCCACAACATTTAGGGACAAAATCTGGACTTCATTCTGTCCTTAACTGTGGATGAATTGGGTACAAAATGTGTGCCCAGTCTGGTTTTACTGAATTTGCATGCAGCGTGAGTTAACATAGCTTTGGTCTTCTTTAATGAGCCTAGGTGAAGGTTAGGGAATGAGTCATCTATAGTTAATGGTAGGGTAACCCTCCAGGGTAAGTCATGCCATATGTCCAAAAATATGCTATGCAAAGTGTACATGTATGTCTCTGTACTGAATGACTTGAACAATATGTGAGAACACAAAACAAGTGTCACAGCCATCACAGCCTAATGAAAACCAGCAGAGGCAGCTGGGAGTTTGTTAGTCATAAATGACTCATTTATTTTAAAGTACATGTTGAAACTGTTTGTATCACTTTCCTGCATTATTTATGTGTGTTGGATTTCGGTTTCTTTTTTTGAATATCTGTCTTTTTGAGAATAATTGCATACAAATGTTAACTCTGAAGGGCAACATGCTTCCTTGCAACTTGGCTATAATCATTTTAAGATGGTTTTTATTTCTCTTTCCTTTTAGTTTAGTCATGATTACCTTGCTCCTGCTGTTTTAGCATCCTAACATATGTGTATGACTGAGCTCAAAACGTGTATGTGATAGAGATGTAATTTAAAACAAGGGAAAGATTAAGGATGGGTGGTTGAAGCGCAGCAGTGTGGTATGAAAAACAGAGCTGAGGCAAAAACATATTGTCTCCACAAATGCACACATCATAAAAGCTCTGGAGCAGTGGCAGTCACTGAGAAGCTCCCTTAGCCTGCTGTTGAAGCTACATTTAACTGCAGATTCACAGTTTTTACAGACATGCCTGATAACTGGGATGGAAAATAGACACGCTGTAAGTTCTTCACTGTTTCTGTGCTGGATTTGTTACATGGCTTTGCAGCGACTGTGTCAATATAGTGCATGGTTTTTCCAAACCACAGCATTCCTCACTGTGTTGTGTTATCAAAAGTTTTTGTTAATTCAAAGTTTAATTTAAGGTTCTTTCCTTTTAGAGCACCATTTGCCAGTCTTTCCATCCTGGAATACACACTTTTGTTTACACTGTAAAATGCTCAGTAGTATGATTCATATTTTGGACCCATTGTTTGGGGATGAACACAAACATGTTTGCCCAACAGTTTACAAAGTGGATTTGCAGCCTAGCACGCAGCTATACACTCCCTCAGAGCTGTCAAAACAAAAAGAACCATCTGTGTGTCCTTTCCTCTTGATTATTGACTGATGGTTGGGTGGGGTTATGTTTAAGCTTTTTCTCCAAACCAGAGGAGCTTTCCTTCCAAAAAAATAGGAAGTATGAGCTTCTCAAAAGAGTCCTCTGTTGCATTAGTCTGTCCCTGAAGCCTCCAATTCCCATTTGCAGGCATCACAGTGTCATGTGAGCTTCTTTTTTTTTAGTGTGTATGAAAGAGTGAAATGAAACCATGATGGTCTGTTTCAGATCCCCAGTCAACATTTTAGCCAGCACTTTTATTTTTTATATATTTGTCTACATATAAAATGGGTCAATTCCGGTTGGCAGTGCCTTGCTCCAGTTCTGTAAACTCTGTGGGACAGATGCAGAACAAGCCTGCACTGTGCCTTTCCTTCTGTTTGTTTGAAATCTGTGTTTATTTACAACAATTATTTTTGATTAACATTGACTAATTAGTTTCTGCTACAAATGATACATTTCTGACTTCTTAAGGAAGTACAGTCATTTCACAGTATTATGTACAAACTAGTTTATGCTGGCCTTGCATCTAACTTTGCATGCGATTTCAATGTTGGAGACAAATTTCCGCCAGAATAAGATCGCGAGAGTTTTGCTACAGTTGTGTCGCGCTCACATTATCATCGTTTGGTGTAAGGTGAGAATCCAAGCAGTTTCTTTTTCTTGTCTTGGCATTCTGATAAAATCAACCATGATTAATATTGTAAATAACCAATAGATGAGCTCTCTCCTGCACCAAACAGGAAGCAGCATAGTGGACACAGAAGCAGCGGTAAAAATTATGTTCTGAAGGCATGGTTCTGTTGAACCATTACAAAGAAGGAGAAGCTGGTGGAGTGAGCCAGAGTGTCTCTCTGACAAGTCAACCATTTTGTACCGGGATAGAGTGGAGAAAAAGAAAAGGTGGACAGACCTTGCTGTCCCCTTTCAGTCAACCAGGATCATGTCCACATTGTGCGGTGTGATTAATTTGCATTTTCATGAATGAAATAAGTATTTGATCCCCTATCAATCAGCAAGATCTCTGGCTCCCAGGTGTGTTTTATACAGGTAACGAGCTGACATTGGGAGCCCTCTCAGCTCGTTACCTGTATAAAAGAGACCTGTCCACAGAAACAGTCAGTCAATCCAGATTCCAAACTCTTCACCATGGCCAAGACCAAAGAGCTTTCCAAGGATGTCAGGGACAAGATTGTGGACCTACACAAGGCTGGAATGGGCTACAAGACCATCGCCAAGCAGCTGGGTGAGAAGGTGACAACAGTTGGTGCGATTATTCGCAAATGGAAGAAACATAAATTAACTGCCAATCTCCCTCGGTCTGGAGCTCCATGCAAGATCTCACCTCGTGGAGTTTCAATGATAATGAGAACAGTGAGGAATCAGCCCAGAACTACTCGGGAGGAACTTGTCAATGAGCTCAAGGCAGCTGGGACCATAGTCACCAAAAAAACAGTTGGTAACACACTACGCCGTGAAGGACTGAAATCCTGCTGTGCCCGCAAGGTCCCCCTGCTCAAGAAAGCACATCTACAGGCCCGTTTGAAGTTTGCCACTGAACATCTGAGACACAACAATAACAAAAAAAATCCAGAAAAATGCATTACAAAAAAAGTTATACATTAATTTGCATTTTCATGAATGAAATAAGTATTTGATCCCCTATCAGTCAGCAAGATCTCTGGCTCCCAGGTGTATTTTATACAGGTAACGAGCTGACATTGGGAGCCCTCTCAGCTCGTTACCTGTATAAAAGAGACCTGTCCACAGAAGCAATCAATCAATCCAGATTCCAAACTCTTCACCATGGCCAAGACCAAAGAGCTTTCCAAGGATGTCAGGGACAAGATTGTGGACCTACACAAGGCTGGAATGGGCTACAAGACCATCGCCAAGCAGCTGGGTGAGAAGGTGACAACTGTTGGTGCGATTATTCGCAAACAGAAGAAACATAAATTAACTGCCAATCTCCCTCGGTCTGGAGCTCCATACAAGATCTCACCTCGTGGAGTTTCAATAATAATGAGAACGGTGAGGAATCAGCCCAGAACTACTCAGGAGGAACTTGTCAATGATCTCATTCATGAAAATGCAAATTAATGTATAACTTTTTTTGTAATGCATTTTTCTGGATTTTTTTGTTATTGTTGTGTCTCTCACTGTTCACATAAACCTACCATTGACATTGTAGACTGATCATTTCTTTGTTAGTGGGCAAACTTACAAAATCAGCTGGGGTTCAAATAATTTTTTCCCTGACTCTAAGAGGAATCACTGACAACAGTCAAAGTGTGTGTGAATGTTCCCTGTGTTTTCTGTTTACAGGCTTTTGTCTGTCTTGGTCAGGGGTTATTTGTGGAATGCCATGTGATTCTTAAAGTGCATTTTTATCTCCTGATCTTAAATGTTCTTGAGTATTTCTCCCATAGTCATATGCCTCATCAGGCTTTTTTTAACCTCAAAGGATTCTCTGAAACTTGTTTTCTTTGTACAGGCCCTCCACACTTCAAAGCCAAAGGGAATTCTATTTGTTGGTTTACTGCAGTGATATATTAATTCATGCAACAGCAAATCTTCTTTGGGAATTCTTGACCCACAGTTTTCAGACTGTTCATGCCAGGGCTTTGAAATCTTGACCTAAGTAAACTCAACTGGTGAATTGCCTTTGACAAGCGCCCCTTTGTTTTAGAGCACCGTTTCAAAATTTATTGCTCATCTAGAACAACCAAAGCTTACCATTTGAAGCTAATGTTTGAACCGGTCTTTTATTTGCATGTGCTCATGTGCAGAGGTGAAAGAGTACGAGCCACCCTTTGGGAACCTCAGGGAACACCCGTGTGTGGAGAGCATGAAGGATAGCGTTCTGAGAGACAGAGGAAGGCCTGAGATCCCCAACAGCTGGATCAACCACACAGTAAGAGGCACCATCACATACTATACATGCATGCCATCTGTGACAAACTGGCACTGTTGGAAAACCTTGTAAATGCAGATTCCTTGCATTGATTTCATGATCTCTTATGATCTGAGGTAACTCTATGATCAATCAGGATCTCAGAGCTCTTTTAAATTTTCATACATAAAACAAATAAATAAGCAATACTGTTTGATAACCTATGTTATATAACCATGTTGGACTAAACAGTTTCAGGAATTATGGATCCTCAACTCCTCAAAACTAAACTCAGGAACAAACCTGAGAACTTTGTGCATTCTTGCATTTTCACCATTTCTGAAGAACCATGACTGGGCAAATTAAACCTGTGATAACTTGACAAAAGCAGCAGGAAAGAAATTTTGCACCACTGTATTTGTATTGTTTATAGGGAAACACAACTGTATGGGAGATTTGTATAGATATGAATTGTCCTTTTTTTATATGAAAAGATGCATTTTGTATTGTATAGTGTGTATTATGAAACAAAGCTGACAAATAAGTTAGTAATAATTGTTTTTACTCATAGAAAACACACTGAGACTCAGACTGACAGAGGCATAAGCAGATCAATCGAAAAGCACTGACACACATGAACATTCATAGTTTGTGGTGATGATATTCTGAATCATTCCAATTTGCCCCAAGTGAGTGATATTAACTGTCTGTCTGTCCTCCACCCTGTCTGCAGGGCATCCAGGTGGTGTGCGCCTCCATAGAGGAGTGCTGGGACCATGACCCAGAGGCCCGTCTGACAGCCCAGTGCGTTGTTGAGCGCTTCGGTGATATGGTATACCTGGACAAACTGTCAAATTGCTCTGACTCAGAGGAAAAAATTCCTGAAGAAATCTTTGTGGTGAATGAGAAGTAGAGCTCAACAGAAACACTGCCCCCACCAGGACAGCCGAGGAATAACAAGTAATCGTCTGGAAGCTTTTAGTGGATGCACTGGTTGCTACAGTAAGTGTTTGTCAGAGATATGTGATGGAGGAGCAAACTGGAAAAATCATTGGGAGGAAAATAAACTGTTACCAGTGATGGCCTTGCATGCAGTATACAGATCAGGACCAACAAAAACAAACAGCAGTGATTGGCTGGATTTGTTTTCATCCACGTGCTTCAAAGACAGGATTAAGTCATAAGTAAACAGGAAGCTTACATTTTTTAAACAAATGCTATCTGCACTTTATCAATATCTATGCACACCAAATGATATATATTGGTTTTTGTTTTGTCAACACATTTCAGGTATATAAAATAAAGGTTATTTAGAAAAGGGGGAAAAGGAATAAAGTAAAATATTAACACTAATATCCCCCTTTTAGCTTATCTGTCTACTTAAATGTTTTCCTGGGTGGGCTGGTGGCTTTGGACCAATGTCAGCTGGACTGGACAATGCACTGTAAGATTCAAGATGCAAGTATAATTTCTTGTGGTATGGAATGGAAATTACCCACAGCAAAGGATACAAAACCCATCCAGGCAGTAATCTGCAGGGAAGGCTGATGTCAACTCTCGAGGGTCGTGAACTGTGAAATAAAGATGGCAAAATCAGCCTGAAAGGAAAAGTCGGATGTGTTTGTGTGTGTGTCTGTGTGTGTGTAGGGGAGAGAGAGAGAGAGGCGGAGAATCCAACAGAAGAAAGTCTGCTTAATCAGACCCAGAGAATAAAGGCAAGAGAGATAAAGAGTATGTATAAAAGACTGAATATGATATTAAAGCTGATTTTTTTTTTCTGGTCCTGTGCTCAGAAAAGAGCAGTATCATTTTTCTATTAAAAATTTAAAGCCATAATTAAAAGTCTTACAGTACTCACTGTGTCAATTTGGTGTTTTAATGCTGTCATGTTACTTTACACCTCTGCCATTTATGAGAGTGTTATGTAAGACTGGCAGATGTAATCCACTGAGTCACTTTTCTAGAAAATCTGAACTAAGACAACAAATTGTTTAGCTCCAACCATGATCATGATGTTAGGCTGCTTAGCTGATTATTTACAAAAACTACATCAAATCAAATAGGTCCCTGGAAATGTTGAATATTCTGCTAATCCCACTGAGAATTGGGTTCCCAACAACACGATTCTCCATGGGGTCACAAGTTAAATCTGAGGGCATCATGTGATCCTGTCATCTCTCCACTTTTGCTTAAGTTAACAAATGAGGGAGAGGGGTGCCACCACCAATTAATGGACAAACCAAAGCTAAAATGCCAGTGATTAATGAATGTGTTGTTTTTGTCTTCACTGATGAAGAACTTCTGGTTAATGGAAATCATAAAATGCATTTTAAGAATAATGCAATGTGCTAAAAATGTCCACTTTTAAATGCACTTACTGTACTGAAGATATGCTTTCACTACGGAAAGATCTATTCAGCTCTGCTTGGCTCCCCGTAGATACTATTCATTCATTCATTCATTCATTTTCTACCGCTTAATCCCTGAGCGGGGTCACGGGGGGGGGGGGGGGGCAGAGCCAATCCCGGCCGGGAATCGGGCGAAGGCGGGGTACACCCTGGACAGGTCGCCAATCCATCGCAGGGCTCCGTAGATACTAAGCTTTCTAAAATTATGTAGTAGTATCAGTTGTTCTCGGGCTCAGGACGGAGTTTTTCCCTGGCACACTGTGACACAAACTTCAGATCATGTATGCACACATGCGTCGGTCTAGCCTGGTTACCCACATATTCCATCAATCAAACTATATCCACAACATGCTCATATGTGCTCATTTATTCATTGAAGAATATTTGATTATTTAGTCATTATACCACTGTGACAATCAGGATGCTTCAGATTTTGAGTGTTTTCCAAAGTATGACAACTCACACTGTGGTGTTGTCACACATCATAGTGTTAGCGGTTCTCCGTTGATTGACAGACTGTGTCTAATGCTTTTACACTGAACTTGTGTCTTTATTGCATTGTGTGAACCCTTTTTTTGCTTTTCAGTTCCATCATTGTCATAACATTTTGTTAGCCAGTCTTCACAGATTCAAGGGGATTTTTGAAGGTTAAGACTTGGCTTTAGTGTCAAGGTTAGAATTCGGTTTAGGTCTAAGTTAGGGTGAGGATTGGGCATTGTGATGGGAAGGGAATGCGTTACGTCAGTGAGTGTTCTCACACCTATTGTCAGATGTGTGTATGTGTGAAACCAAGGTATGAGGTGCAGCATGTCCACCTGTCTCTCGGCACTAAATGTGTTTGTTGTGTATGACGCTGACAGGCCTACCTACCTGTCTGTGCCACTATATGCCTGTCTCTCTGCCCGCCTGTCTTTCTGTCTTGCAGGCAGCTGTTTTTAATTAATTCACTGCCTCCCACAATCTATTTTGCAGTGCTGTTGGAACACTAGGCTGTTTAGACTGAACTATAGATCTCTGACAGTATCCGAATCTACAGGAAAAGAACTCTAGTATGGACATTGACTTGTACTGCTGACTGATACCTGTTTTTTTTTTTCTGCTTTGTAGATTAATACTGAAGACGTTAAACCTATGAATTAACATATATGGAATTATGTAGTAAGCAAAAAAAGTATAACCAGTGTGAAATATGTTTTAAATCTTAGGTTATAGCCACCTTTTGCTTTGATAACAGCACAGTCTTGGCACTCTCAACCAGCTTCATGAGGAAACCACCTGCAGCGCATTTCCAACAGTCTTGAAGGAGTTGCCACATATGCTGAGCACTCGTTGGCTGCCTTTCCTTCACACTGTGGTCCAGCTCCTCCCAAACCACCCCATTTGTTTAGGTCAGGTGATTGTGGCGGCCAGGCCGTCTGATGGAGCATTCTCCCCTTTTCTCTCTTCTTCTTCTTCTTTCCTTCCTTCATTGTCCTGTTGAAAAACAAATGATGGTCCCATTAAGCTTGGATCAGATGGGACAGCGTGTCACTGTGGAATGTTGATGTAACCATGCACGCTGGTTACACGTGTCTTGAATTCTAAACACTAGCAAAGGAGCTCTACTGCACCTCCTCCTCCTCCACGTTTCACAGCAGGTGCCACATGCAGATACATTTGTTTTGTGTCTCACCAAAACACGCTAGTTGGAGTCAAAAAACTTGGACTCATCAGAATAAAGTACTGATTTCCCCTGGTCTAATGTCCGTCTGTGTCTGTGTTTCTTGGCCCAGTCACGTCTCTTCTTCTTATGATTGTCCCTCAGTCAAGTTAAGTCAAGATTTTTACTTGCCATGTATGCCTAGACAGTCTAGGCATATACGTAGGAATTCCTGTGCAGCTCTCCTTTGGAGTGACTTAGTAGTGATTTCTTTGCAGCACTTTGAGGCCTGAATCACTCAGAGTCCTCCAGATGGCTGATGTTGAGATGTCTGCTGCTACTCTGTGAAGTGCTGATGTGGGCTTTGATCTGAGGTGCTGTTAAATGGCTATTTCTGAGGCTGGTAACACTAATGAACTTCTTCTCTGCAGCAGAGCAAACTCTTAGCCTTCCTGTCCTGGGCAGGTTTCATGAGAGACAGTTTCATCACAGCATTTGATGATTTTCATTATTCCACTTGAAGGGACTTTGAAAGTTCTTGAAGTTTTCTGGACTGACTGATCTTTGTGTTTTAATGTATAAATGGCCTGTTGTTCCTCTTTAGTTATGTATGGTTCTTATAAAAAATTGAATTACTACGGTAGCTGGGGTTATAACCTCACCATGATACAACTGAAGGCAATAGTGTGCAAAGTTGCCAGCAAGACTTTGCTTTGTTTAACACTTCTTTGCTTACTGTATAATTCCATAGCTTTAATGTCTTTGGTGTTAATTTACAAGGTTAAAAATAATAGAAAGAAAAATAAAACATTGAATGAGAAAGTGAGTCCAAATTTGTGAGTGGTACTGTACATGCATGTGTGATGTATTGTCAAGCCATGTTCTATGTGAGAATTTCTGCCCACTGAAAATGCATGAACATTTAAACAAATGCACTCCAGCACAGCAGAAAAGTGATATATCAGCTGCAGTGGGCTGAGTTGTCATCTCACAGGGATATTACCATTACCCTTCATACAGTTTGCATGGTCTATTTACATAAACTATGCCATGGGCATATTTTGTGTGGGTTGTGCTACAGATAAATTGGACACCGCTGCAGGATATACCTACTGGTGATAAATGGTTTTATAATTTTTTTTTTTTATTCTAAATGGATTACCACAGGGGTGTCAAAAGTAACAAAAGAAGCCTTTCTCTTCATTTTTCACAATCAAACAATGTGATGCCAATTTTCCTGCAGGCGAAGAGTCAAGTTCTTAAAAGGGAAATGTACTGTATTTTTAAGAAAGTGAATTCCTTTAAATGCCTCCTTACATGCTTCACCTGTTCCTAATACAGCAGTTCTTAGTCTCAGTAAAAGAAGAATGTCTTCAGAATCAAATGAGCCTTTACCTTGTTACTGAAAAGGCCTCAGAGTTGATCCCCCAGAAAAGGTTTATACAGTTAGGTTCAGTTTGGTTAACACAGTAGGACAAGTGTAAAGCAATTACATGTGAATTGTGTAGAGTCAGTCAGCAATAATCTTGTTATGTTTAATCCTGTTATGCCACTTTATTTTGCTGTACCTTGCAAATGAAATCACTCAATTCCAGCTGTAACTATACTAAATAATGAGAAGAGAGAGGTTTTAGTTTTATGTCTTATTCAAATCTCCTATTCTATGATGATATCCCTTCATCTGTTTTAAGAATGGCAGGATGGGAGTTTGTGCACACCTATTTACTCTACTGCCACACAAACTGCAGGAGAACATTGCCCTGAATGTACCTAAAACTTGCATTTTGTCCCTTGACCAGTAGAGGGCATACTGGTTCTACTGGATTCTGCATACAAAGACCCCAATTGTGCCTTCTGAAACGTGCTCAGGTGTATAATCCGGCGGGTTAACATTTATGTTTGAAGGGTAAAAAAAGTGAGAGGTCTTTCCATTACCAAGATTTATACTTGGTGAACTAACCATTTACCAGACACTAGTTATTTTTTTTATCCTGGTGGGATCTAACTGCATTTAAACAGCGGATGTTGGCAATCATAACTTAACACTTCTTTTCTCTTACTGATTCTCTCACTCTGTTAAGGCTCTTACTGCCTTTTCCATCACTCACCCGTCACAATGTATCAGAAGGGATAAGCTGAAGCCACCAGTGTACGTACTGCCCCTCGTTAGTATTGGTTAAATGCCATACCTGCAGCATCTTTCCTTGTCAGCTTCTTAATCATCATGATCTTTTTTTTTCTAACCCGATTAACCCTTTGCGTGGGCAGCAGCAGCAGGCAGTGTGTGTTTAGCCAAGAACAACTTGTCATTGCTTACATATATTATACAAATAGGCAAAAGCTCATGCAACTCTTAGGTGGTCTTAATAATCCACAAGGAGATACTCTCCTGCCAAAGTCATTTATCATTCTCCTATGCCGGTTGCCATGGTGATGCCTCATACATCAATCAAAACTGTTGAGTGCGTTGGTTGGTGAGAGCTATAAACAATATTTTAAGCTCCAGTAAGGAAATGACAAGAAAGATAAATTACTGTTCAGTTTCACCTTTAGGTCCAGCTCTCAGCTCTCTGGGTCCAGCTAATGTCGGAGTCCATTTCTCGCTACCAGCCCAATCATTTACACATCCTTTATTCCAAATGCCAATTTGATTTAGATGTTCACTTGACATATTACAAAGCACTTTTGAGGTGTGCAGCTTTGCTATTGGCAGCAATAGTGGCAGCAGCAGGAGTCACAGTCTTGAGGGAACTTTCAGGCTCTGAGCCACAATTGCATGCAGCAATTGTCCAAGGGATGATGTGCCTGTTAAGATAAGAGCAGCAGGCAGGCGAGGCCCAGACATGGAGAGATGTCTGGTTTATTTCGGAGCCATTACCTTTGCTGTCCTCTCAGAAATGTTTGTCTGACGGCAGTAAACTTGTATATTAATTTTCTTATGCTTGAATGAACTATTGTTTCATTATACTTTCAGGTTGCAAGAGCCCTTAATAGAAAAAAAAGCACAAATGTTATGTTTGATCTGAAGAGGGTTGTCTGAAAGGAGTCTTGCTTGCTTACATTTAACAAGACCAGTCCTTGGTAGTTATATTGCAGTTTCACCTCCCACAGCACGATAAGCACAGTGACAGTCCCTGCATCAATCAGCCCCTAGTTGCATGTACGATATGATGATGATTTGAAACTAATTTGCCTCTTCCATGAATCTGTGTTCCATTTGTCTGTTTAGCAATAATTACTGATTGCTGTCCCTTTCCAGTTAATGCTCCATGAGAGACTGCAGCAAGCCTGATGTGACAATATTAATCTCCAGGCATATTAGCTGCGGCATTGTTAAATCCTCATTATTAAATAATGTACAGAAATGTTTTCCTCAACAGTCAACCAAAATCAGTGCAAGTCTTAAAAGGCAGTGATTAAAAAAAAAAAATTGGCATACCTTGTTTTTTATCAGCAAATGTTACTCGTGGTCTTATTAGTAATGTGGAAAATATGGAAAAATCCCAAATCATCAATTAAATTCCGTAATTGTGCTACAAAAAGTGTTTTAACCGTGGCAATAAAAAGTATGTGAATCCCCTGGAATTACCTTGTTTTCTGCCTTAGCTGGTTATCTAATCTTCAAGTGTAGACAAATACAATGTGCTAATAACAAACACAAAGACTGTGATCTCATAGTGCTGGTGGTAAAAGTAAGTGAATGCTTGGATTTAATATGAACTTCCTTTGGCAGCAATAGCCTCAAGCTCCTGTAGCTGCAGTTTAGACCTACATGTTGCCTAGGAAGAATTTTACAGAACTGCTTCAGCTCTGCCATTTTCTTATCTGGTGTGATATGTGGTATGAACAGTTTTCTTGAGGTTATTCCATAATTATTCCATTTCTATTAGGTCTTATTCAGTTTCTCTTGGGTCAAGGCCTGAAGTTTGATGAGGCCACTACAAAAAATGTTTTCTTTGCCTGTTTGTATGTTGTAGCAGATTTACCTCCATGTTTAGCTTCAGTGTCTTGCTGTGTCACCCAGCAGCTACTGAGCATCAGCTGGTGGACAACCATCCCAGCATTGTCCTGTGTCCTTGAAAAATCTTGGAATTCATTTTTCACTGGAACTGTAAGGTGGTTAGCTTAGTTTAGTACAGAGGCTGGAAATAAGCAGAAACCACTAACCTGCCCCTGAAGGAAAAAAAAAACATCCAACCATATAAATGAATTCTTGACAAAAAAGGAAATATTACATTCCAAAATGCTGAATTAGTGTTCCTTTAAAAAAAAAAAAAAAATTGTCTGGAAATACATCTTTCTTGCTCATTCTTATCTCTTGGCACCTTATCCCATCTCTCACAGATTTATTGGAGAGCTCAGCCTAATTTAACCTTATTTGGGAGGTTTGAACCCTTGTCTGCCGGATGACTAATCAAGGGCAACTGGGAGGAGAATTGATTGGACACAGTCTGAGAGATGCATAGTCCTAACCAAGGGGCCACTTGGTATTGAACCACTTCGACAGAGTGCCTTTTGGTCAAAGCACCTAGGCCCCAGTTGGCCATTAATTTAATCTATTTGCACATTATACAAATGGACATTAAAACAGAAAAAAGCACAAACATATTGCATAAAAACCTAAAGTTAGCGAAACATCACATGTAAAATTATAGAAAATAAAGTGCCAATTTGTAGATGAGTCTGTTTTTTTAAAATGTTGCTGCCTAAATTTTGCCACTGAGGTTTCAGGGCTGTCACTGAAGCAATGTCATATAAATCTGTTGTCTTTTGAATTGAGACAACCCATGCTGGCCACTCAGGAAAGTGAAAGAGGGGTCATTTGTCAAACCGAGGCAGCTTGGAAATTGGGAGGCATACTTCAATTTTCAACATGTGAGTGATATATTTTCTCTCTCACGGGAATAATGTCAGACCAAGTTCAATCGTTTTCTATGCAATAAATTTCTCATATCTGAATGACAAGTCCCCTTAAAAGACATTATGCCGAGGCTACTCAAACCATACCAAAGCCAGGGAAATGTTGATAAGGCCGCTATTATTCTGAAGGGGTAGAAATGGAAGCCAGCTCTACAGAGTCTGACCTTCTGCCTGCAGACAGTTGATATCTGTGTTGAGCTCAGGTTAGTACCTCTTCCTATCTCTCTCTCTCTCTCTCTCTCTCTCTCTCTCTCTCTCTCTCTCTCTCTGTCAATTGAAACCTTCATTTAAACTTTTTATGCAGCAATAGGATTTGAAGAATTTTAACAGGCAGCTTCAGCTGTGTCAATAGTTCAGAATCAGTGTTGATGAATGTGGGGAACTATGAATGTTCACAGGCAAATTTTCATGCTGATATGTTTTTGATAGCTGTTCTCAGGAAGCAGTTATTCATTGTTCACTAAAGGTTTCTCTCTTTATTTGTGTGGAAGGTCTGTGTTATGCATTCAGATGCAAGAGAGGTTTTTTCAGTTCCATCACTGCAACGTTTTTCTATCATTTCATCAGATACCAAATATGATTAAAAGCCTGATTAAAAATTAAATTGACAGAATATGTGACTGTATTATTATTGGAAAGGTAAAAGGAAGATGCAAGAAGTTGAATTTGATCAAAAACAGATACTTTACTATTGATTTTTTTTTTGTTGTCAAACATGGACCTTTAATTATTGCAGTAACTGTTTTGTTTCTTTTCTGGAAGTATGGTAGATGGGAGCATTTTTGTAATCAAATTTTAAAAATTGTTGTCAATTCAGTCATGGTGTTGTGCTGTGCAGCCTGCAAACTCCTTTCATGTGCTTTGTAAAATGACAGATGCAAAAAATGCAACAGCATCCTAAAGCAGATGCAGACTGAGCAAAAGCACTCTGATCTCTAGGATGATAGATCACGCATTTTTTGTTACAAAAGATAGGATCTTATCACACTTCCATATTGCATCATAACTAGCATGTTCTTTTTCCTTGACTAGGCATGCTGGTTGCATATGAATAGCTAATGCACTGCTATAGATAATCACAGATGACTAAGATTAACAGTCTTATCATGGAAGGTGAACCCAGAGGCTGATCTCATGCCAGCACATCCTCCATCAAAGTCAGGATTAAGATGTTGTGCAGGTGTATAGTATCATCCGAATGTGCTACCTGGGACTGAGTGGGTCATGTTCACATCTAGAAGATTTAACCTCCTCTCTGTGCCCCATTGACTGCGGGCGAAATGAGGCATGTTCACTGTGAAATGATGTGTCACTGATGAGGCCACACAGGTAACCCTATGCACTCAGTGAAAGACCCCACAGTAGAAGTTAACTCAGGTATTTGTGTTATTTTTTCATCCTCTGACTCATCACTAAGATTTATACTCAAGATGTCATTAAGTTTTGTTGTCATAGAAACCTCGTCCACCCTGAATACAGAGGTTTCAAAATGTAATAAGGAATTCTTTTAATGGCATGTGAAACCTGACCTTGATTCACTTATTTTTATGCTTAAAAATGTTTAAACAGATGTTCTGTCTCTAGGTTTCCTATAGGTAAATAAAGAGTAGTTTTCTTCCTGTGCTCTCTTTTCTGTTTATGGCTGCGGTGCAGATTTGTGTGTGCAGTGATGATTCCCCAGGCACTGTCTGATCATTCTGTTACAGTGGCTCACATAGACAGACTCTGTTGAATCTTTAAAGCTCACCATGTTCACAATGTGCAGACATCCTGTTCTGAAATGCTTTTTTGTAGAAACTAAAACCATGATAAAGATGCAGTACATTAGCTCCACATATTAAATGGAGATGGTATGTCTATACAACAACTTTGCTTTTGCCACCTGATTCTTGGAGGATGCTTTTCTTTGTCCCATATGCTTACATAACACCATGTACTATTAATTAACAGGTTTAAGAGTATTAAGCATCTAGTGAGAACCATATACCATAGCTGTTTGTAGCCTTCAGGAATTATTGGTTGCACCATTTTCAGTGCCAAAAGTGTAAAAATGGGCATAATCATTATGATCTTCCTGAGCTTTTTTTGACACCTCTCTCTCTCTTGTGCTTGGGAGAGAATGATAGAGAAAGGTGCAAAGAGTGTTTCATGCTGGACATCTTAAGCTTTTTTGCAGAAGTAGCCTTTGGCAAAGTAAAGAAGTGTAGACACCTAAAAATGGCAAGTATTAAGACAACATCTTGGGAGAAAAAGCAGAAAAGAAATTCAAAGCAAACACAAACATTCAAGTCTTCCCCTTGAGGCGGAGGAAAGCAAAGCTGCCTTTCCTGGCAACAGTCCTCATTTTGGCTGGCTTTCATCTGGGCTTGGCCTTCTGACAATAGAGACGATTGAAACAATCTTCACAGCCTGCATTTCTATTTGTCTCAAAGGTCATCCATTCCGAATTTGCAGGTAGAATGTAAGTTTGAATGTTCATTGTCACATAAGCAGGCCTTAATCAATGATTGAAGAACTGGTAGCACAAGGGAATACAGAATGTGTGTGCTAGTCTTTATATATTCATCAGTATGCATGTTCTTATGTCTGTGTAGGATTACATGTGCTTGGCTACATTGCATCTTTACACACTTGGTTGTCTGTGCGTAGCCTGTGTTGCGTGTGGGCGTGCACATTGCGTGTGAATTCTTTTGGCTCTGACTTCTAGCTGCAGCAAATGCCTGTGATACGGCCTGAGATACTGAGCTTTGGTCTCATCATGAACTCAAAAGTCTGATCCACTTCTGCCACTCTATTTATGCTCCCTGATGACGCCCATCAATTTTCATAATCATTTTTTTATTCTCCTTTACTAGTTGACTTCCACCTGCCCATCTCTCCAACACTGTATTTTTATCTTGTCTTCATCTCTCCAGATGATGGCCCTGATCTGCAGTCGCGCTAAGCCAGCTCAAATATGAGCCCAGTTCTTCTACATAAATATTTCAGGTACATTTTTTAAAATCACAATGTTATAAGTGTCAGCTGTAAGCACTGTTTCTGTAAATAAAGTTAATAATTTGTGAAGGTTTTAAGTCAATTCTCAGATCAAAGGTAGTAAAAGTGGATATAATTCTAACTTGTTTTATAGTGTAAATGGAAAGAGACATTCCCTAAATACTCTGGTAAGTATTATTACCCGAGTATACATCATTGTGCATTGACATACATAACATTATAGCTTAACCTATAATTTGAATTCATAATAATGATTTTGAGGTCACTGATTAAATTACATTGCTGTTTTGTGTGAAAACAGGTTTACTTAATGGTCCAGTATTAACCTTAGTGCAAGATGAAGCACTGTGTAGTAAGATAGATTAGAGAGGTTATTTACATAAAGCAGTGTTAGTCTATATGCAGCAAATGTGAGCAGAGATGCTAACTTCAGAACAAATATAATACAGTGTTAAGCAGAAAAAGACTTCTGAGGTGTTCTTCCCCCAGATAAATGAAGAATGCATCCTGCCTCTGCATAAATGAAACAGTGCAAGCACAAAATGAATGTACACGATCAATCATAAAATTTGAGCATTTATTTGAAATGTTGAAAAAAGTGTCTTATTCCAATAAAGGCTTTCAGGGCTTCAAGGAAGGCTGAGAAAGTACATCCTGAGTTTAAGAGAATGATGAATGGTGTGTTCTTGCCTTTGCTGGGGGACATAATAATGATGAGACACATCAGTCTTTATTACCACTCCACCACCCAGTCCAGAACGTCCAAGGGCAACAGATATATTGCACTCACAGAGAACATTTATCTTCACACTCCTGACTATAGCTTTTAGCTGAAAGATAACAGTTTATTTCTACAGATGTTGAGCTATCTGCACCACTTGTCATCTCTGTTATTCTGAAAATGACTGGTTCAACTGTAGACTGCTGTTTTTAAAAAAAAAATGTTTTTAGTGGTCACTAGAATGACTCCGTTTCATATAAAACGGGATAATGTTTATTTCAATCAGTTTCAGCCATAGTTTCCATTGATGGGATGGTGTGGCGATCTTGTGGGTGCTGCTCCCTGATTGGCTTAAAGGTGTAAAACACCGCCCTCTCGTACCTGTCGATCCGTGAGAGGCCGCCAGAGCGTCCTAAAGCCCCGCCTACTGCATCCCTCCCGCCCTTACCACCGGCGTTCAATCGTGAAGCGGATTGACTGTTGTAGGCTCGGTATGTGGCGCATGAGTATGCTTTTCGGGATGTAACGATTATCTCTCCGAGTAGCAATATCGAATTAATATTTCTCTCTCTATATTTATATATGCGTGTGTGTACATAGGGGACTCAGGGTAGGATAATCAAGGAGAACGGGCACAAACTAAAGGAGTTTACGACAGTGAGGAGCGGAGGGAGACACGGGAGCGTGGCAGGAGGGACGTTCCAGCAAATCCAACTGACACCGCACGCAGAAATGGCGGAACACCATGCAGCCAGCGACGGGAAGCACAAAGCGTCCACTAATGCCGGGGGCTCGGTGCACGGAAACAGTCGACCGGGCGCCGCGGGTGGAGGAGGGGGAGAA
>NW_018127914.1:3106011-3134062 GCF_001952655.1 Monopterus albus
CGTGGGGCCGCCGCGGGTGGAGGAGGGGCAAAAGGGGGCCTGTCTGGCGGACTGACACAGCCAGCAGGGTGGCAGTCTTTACTCTCCTTTAGCATTCTTTTTCTGGCCTGCCTGGCAGGATTCAGCTCCCGACTCTTTGCGGTGATCCGCTTCGAGAGCATCATCCACGAGTTTGATCCATGGTAAGCTAGCTGTTGTTTGTCAGGCCAGGCTGAATCTTGGGATAACATTTGTCTATAGTGGCAAAGAAGGACATACATTGGGATCTACATCGCTCCTGGGGTGGGGGTGGGAATTTTATAAGTTGAAGGTAACATTAATTTCAGTGTATTTTACTCTTTAGAAGTCAATACAACAACGGCGACTGTTTTGAACAGCACTTGAAGTGATTAGGTGTTCTGTAAACGATTTATTAACTCATGTATATACTTAAACAGTATGAGGAGTTAATAATGACTATGGGGCCAGGGGCCAGTCTGTATGGAGACCCTAGGCGTATGAATGGCATGAAGCTAGCTAGTCTGGTTTGACCACTTGTCTCTATGTTGTTTTAGCACTAAAACAAATACCGAACGTACACTGAGCCCTATGGGAGCCTTCAGCTGGAGGTACAACTTTGTTTAGATTGTAGAAGGCGTGTGTGAATAACCCGGGGAAATATGTGCATGATTTCTCTGTACTCTGTTTTAATTTAACGTTATTGTGAAGTCAATTCGCTGCGTGAAGTTGGACATATTTGTTGCTTTTATATGAGGATTATTGCTTCGGCGGTGGTCGATATGATTGATTGAGTACGCTTTTCTACAAGGACCAATTTTCTTTTAGAGTTTAACATAACTTGCTGTTGAATGGCGAATAGAGAAGTGCATGCTGGACTATCGATCTCTATCATAACAGCAGACTGTTTATAACCCGGAAGCCAGCTGATCCGGCCTGGCGTGTCTGTCATCACAATGCAGTATTGTTCCGCTTTATACCAGTGTCACATGGGCTCACAAGTGTCTGCCTGGCTGCACTGCACTGTCATTCCCTCACTGTGGCATTCAACCAGACAGCACGACTGATGCATTCATTTATTATTTTCAAGGACAGGTGCTTGTTTTGTTCGGGCTGACACTTGCCTCTTCATTTATGCTGATAACCTAATTGCATTTTATAGCCAAGAACCAAGGCTTAGAGGTATGAGAGGTTATCAATTCCACATGGATCAGATGAACTTGATCCTACTTTGAGGCTGGAATTTGCACCAAGGATGACCTTAGAACTGTTAAGGAGTAAATTGCAAGTGCAATATGTACATTAGGAGCTGTATTCTTTCTTTACAGGCTTAATATTTCTATTTAATTTCCAGGTGGCCACACACTACCTGTAGAATCTTACTACACTTAACACCAGTAGTAGGATCTGTTTTACCTTACAGTTACAGAGATAAAATTCAAAGCTCTTTGGCAGCATGTCTCAGAAAACAAAGCAAAGGCACCCTTTGGTATTTTAAAATTTAAAAGCCCTTGCAGGTGTAAGTAGTCGACATCTGTTGCTTTCAAAAATTTTCACTTGGACCCTGAAAAAAAGCAATGCTTGGATGGAGCCTTCTGCTGCAGACTTAAGGGTGCAGAATGATGAAATCGGATACAAAGTGTGCTTTGTTAAATACTTTAAGATGGTTCGCTTAGGAAGAAGTGTTAAAACCATAAATAATGAGTATTTTATAAGGAAAACACATGAATCAAAATAAAGCTTTAGACCAGAAATCTGTTTGGAGTTGATTCTTCATAAATCTTGCAGCAACCTTACTCAGCCTCTAGTCATCTTTTGACCCTGTGTGTAATCCTGATGAACTTGCTGCTCCACTTTTACAATAGGTGCCCTCTTTGGAATTCATCAGTATGTATGTCAGCCCAGTGCTGGAGTCTTGTATAGATTAACACATAAACCTAACCCCAGAGAGTACTGCTTTTGTTAGCAATACTAAGTGAAACAGTATTCAAATGTATACTGTCTTCTGTTGACTGCTAGAAATGAGACTTTTTAAAATCTCATCTTTATTTCTCTAAAAAGGCATTTTTATGATTATGTAGCACCATGTGCAAGGATAGCTTCATCTCTTTGATAGTATACTTTTTTTTAACATCAGCGGGTACGTAGGATGCTGATTGGAAGTAGCCATCATTCCCAGACACACAATTAGTGCCATTGTCGACTGAACGCTTGGGTGCTGCTGTTATTGATCTTTTTTTTTTTTTTTCCCTTTCCTGTGCGCAGAGCATCAAATTGTCTGCAGCTAACCGTTATGTTAAACAAGCTGGCAATTTGAAGAATCATGATTTTGAAGCACCAAAATGTCAAGCTTGTCCTACAGTATGCAAACACCACAAGCTGTACTGATTTTGTAGACAAGTCCCTCATAAGAGTTGCCTGTTATCTTGCTGTGTTAATTTTGAGTTGGAATTCAGGTAAGATTTTTTTTTCTTTTTTTTCATTTAGGATGGTCTTTAATTTCCTAAAGTTGTCTCCTAACAAAATTCAATTTCCCTTTCTTTAATCGGCTCCAAATAAATGCTCGGTCTTCTTCAGGCAGTGGGTTAGTAGGTGGTTTTTGCTTAAACTGTTGTTATGGCTGCCCACTAGACTTAAACCATGTGGAGGTGTAGCCTAATTCCTCAGCCCTGCATGGTACAAATACTGTATATTCCTTTGTTTAAGGAACAGTATTTGCCAAGCTGTTACCGGAACTCCTCAGAAGAAAAAGATTTGGTTCTGCTCCCTAAGCTGACATTTATGCAAATTCTCTGCCCAGTTTATTGAGGTAGTGGAAGGAGATTCTAACTAGACTTGAAGCTGTTTGGTGAGACACGTACATGAGGAGCTTTCCTTAGAATCAGTCAAGTTGTTTTCCGCCTTAGATATGTCAGGAAATTCTGACAGTAGAGTGAGGGGTGAAGAAGCATCCCTGTCAGGCAGATAATGAGCTGGATACTTGGTATAGCAAGCATTGCATTCACCTGTACACCTTACTTTCTCTGTGACCTGTAAGCATCAGAACTGCTGCTTCTTCGCATGACCAGTTTTGTTCAAAGTCTAGAAGGATTTTCGCCCTTGAGTTTGAACATATGTGGTGCTAAAATGAATAGTTGGTTAACCAGTTGGTTGACTTGACGAACAGCCTTCTCAGACATTGATCATGTAGCTATATATATACCAAACATTTGCAGGTCACAGTTAGTTAGATTTGCTCACTGCTTCATATAATGTTGAATGACATACTTTTCAAGTTTTTTTTCCTCTTCCAGTGTTCATATACTTCAACTCAAGTGATCTGCAGTTACTGAGTATCAGTTTGATACCAGTGCTTTCCCCCCAAATTTAAACCTGAGTGCCTCACTGTATGAACCTCATTTAAATAATTTCCATGTAAGGGAACATTAGGCCACGGATCATCTGTGCCAGTAAAAAGTGAATGTGATCCAGTGGAGACACTGACAAAGAAAATGTACTTATGCCACATAGCTTTAATACAGACTAAAAACCAGACAATCAGAAATCTGTTTTGTTTGAAGCTACAAGGATAAATATACATCTTGAAGATGTTTAGGTAAGTTGAAAATGTTATGCTTAGGTAAAGGTAAGAGATAAGTGATTGCTAGTATTTGTGCCATCTGCTGCTGTAATGTTTGTGTGCCATCTGCACACTCACTCACTCACTCACTCACTAAAGCAGCATTAGCAGGTAAAGGAAAGCGTTTCAGCCTGGGAGTCACTGGAAAACAGTTGAACATGGTTTCAAAAAAATAAATCAGAACACAGTCTATTTCTGCTCATCCTATCTGCCTGCACGCTGTCTTTCGCCCGCCTCTCCTCATGTACTCTGCGAAATCTGTATGCAGCAGATTTTAATTCTTTTTTTCCCCGTAAATGCAAATCTAAAAATTTTAGCAGTTACTTTCATTGGCTCTGTTCTGATCCGAATCGCCCGGGCGTTAAACCTGCAGGACTAGCAGCTCTAACTCCATCACAGATGGAAAGTAATACAGAATATCTGACCTTTCTGAAAGCGTCAACATTATTTCAAATGAGACAAAGAAAACATGCAGTGATATTTTGCTACATTTGATTGTTCAAACCCAAAACAAAAGAAGTAAGTTAACACCTGAAATGTCAGCAGTTTCACAGATGCTCTGTATAATCCTCCACTCTCTCCAACAATACTTTCATACCAGTTAACACCTTACAAATGCTGCTTTAGTGTTTCTGACCCTTTTAATAATACAATCTTTGTTGTAGAAAGTTGTTAAGTGCTGTGAAAATCAGAACTCTCCACAGGTGATGTTACCAGCTCGGGCTTTTTGAAAAGCCAGCAAAATTAGCTGTGGTAGCAGATTGTGTGTGTGTGTGCGCTCTCTCTCTCTCTCTCACTCACTCACTCACTCACTCACTCACACACACACACACACACCTTGTTTTTCTCACCTTTCTTTTTCACACACACACAAAAAAACATGACATCTGTCTCAGAGTAGACCAGCAGACAGCAGTGTGGGAAAATGGAGAATAAGCTGTGATTGATATTTCAACCAGACACTTGGTTAGTGCTGTTGTCCCTACTTCAGCCCCTGACTGACTGTCCAAGAGCTTCTGAAATGTTCAGCTTGGACATGGTGTCCAGTGATCTGCAGTAGAAAATGCTTTAGTGCCTGCCCATCCTTGGTCATTGTAGCCAGGTTTCCTAGACTCACATTAATCCTAGTTTAATAGTTTGGAGTTACCGCACCAGCTCATTAGCCATTTCGCAGCATACCTCAGTGCCAAAGGTAATGACTGTGTTGGCTGTGGCTTTTTCCTTCCACATCCAAAACTTGAACAGGACACAAGAAAGCAAACACACTCCTTTTTTAACTCTCCCTTGCAGAACATTTTTATTTGCTGTTTTCTACTCAGTCAGAAGGTTTGATGTCAAGACCCTGATTATTAAGTGCTATTTCCCAGGCTGGGCCTCCCAGTGGACTAGCATCAGGCATAGCAGGGGAGTCTTTGAATTTGAGGTGTGCTGCATGTGTGAGACACAGAGAGCAGCAGATCTGTTCCAGGGCACCTGGGGGATGTGTAGATGAGCTGCTTGAGCACAATGAAAGGCACCCAGCCAACCCCGTTTCCTCCCAGATTTAGTTATTCCTAAAATAACTTTAATATAAATGAAGCTTTAGATCAATGATGTGCTAATTATTCACATATTGGCACAACCATTTTATGTGACTTGACTGTTTATGCCAGCTTAGTTGCATCCCCACCACCTGTCTTCATCCTTTGTATTAGGAGGTTTGTGCTCGCCCATAGAGAGGGTGCTGAAATTTCTCCATCCAGTTTTTTGCAAGCTATTCCAGGATGCTGTTGAGGACAATAACAAAGGGCAGCATACAGTATAAAGATGAAAAGCACTGGTCAATTTATTCACCCTGAAGTCAGGTAGCTGATACACCAGTTTTTACCCCCATTGGGCCTCTCAGCCAAAAGTGTTAGCGAGATTACCACCTAACAAGAGGTGGTTGCCAACAGCCAGGAGGCCACATAACTCACAGATGCCATTGAGAGGTAGCCCGGTTTGTTAGTGTGATGAATTTGCTCTGATGTGCATTCAGAACAATATTTGTTTGTGTGCTCACCTGCACATTCTAAGCTTCACAGGGTATTTCATTACCTGGAGGTTGGAGAGGTTCATTATAGACCGCTGCTTACATAAGCTGCAGGACAATGTAACCGTAGCTGTTATTCATTGCCGATCCTCTGCCCCACCTTTCTCAACTGCAGCCGTCTAGCTGGTTTGGCGGTCGTTCACTAATGAGATTTTAAGAGGGGTGTCCTCTAACAGCTAAAGAGTGCGCTCTGGTAGTCCTATAACTATGAGACATGGCAGCAGTAAAACACAAACAACTGACTACACAAAGGATGCACTGATACCACTTTTTTCCAATACGAATACTTGGATTGAAGTTCTTGTTGATGCAAGTACTTAATAATGCAGTTTTTAATCTAAGAATTAGTTAAAATGACTATAGAGACAACTTTTATTTTCATGAGATTTATGTTCTGATTGTGTTTAAGTAAAATATAAGAGGAAACTTTGATAAACATCGCTGCCACCATTCCTTCTGAGTAGAATGCTAAACTGGCTGAATGTCTGTAGCCTACTATGCAACACAGTACAGTGGTTTTTAACCTTTTTATTAGTGTGACCCTCTGGATGAAATGATTTCACGACCCCTGCCCAGAATGTCACAGTGTAGCAGAGCATAATGTCACAGTCTGCAATTTAAATATTTAACTTAACAAGGGTGCAGCTCTTATTTTAAACCGGTGACTGTCTGCGGCGGCGTCCTGTCCACTCTGTGTTCTGCTTGTTCAAAGGGTGTTTGATTAATTACTTTCTCCACTGCTGTTATATTCTGTTGCACATATTGAGCGTTGATGTATCTATAAAATGCAAACCCATGTCCGTGTGAGATGGGGAAGGAGGGGCGCTCACAGACATACACACGCAGCAGAGAATCTAGAGCTCACAGTCGATTTTACATTTGTCGTGGTCACTTGTCTTAAAATATCTTTGAATGCTGAAATTTCTTTTCCACCGCTTAATGACCTTCTCAACATAATGTTGCCCTTAAGTGGTATAGGTGCAGTTCAGGTACTAAAGGGTGGTATTGGACCCAATACCCAATACTGGTATTGGTGCATCCCTAGATTATCCCCAGGCTTGGTGCTTGTATTTCCACCTTTAGGGTGTAGATGGCTGTGTTTCCTACACTGTACATTCACTAACCAGCACTGGACCTGTGCAATTTGATTGAATTTACAGTTAGAAGATAGAGCAGGTTTCTTTCAGTTAGTTCTTCACGCTTACTTGTTGTGACAGCTTCCACAAATAATTAATAAGTCTCTCACAACTGCTGATAAGTTGCACAGAACTCAACCACGGCAACAAAACACATAGCAAATATTAGTGTTTGTCAGTGAATGAGTTAAGTCCAAGCTTGCACTGATGATGATGAATGTTTATATTGAGGAAAAATAACATTTGCTCAACTAAATGGTTTAGTAATATTATGTGGATGCAGTTGTTATAAAGTTCAATTTCAAAGTTTAGCAAGCATTTTAAAAAAAATGTTTTTGACTATTGTTACTGTTTTCTTGTATTGGAATGGTATTTGTGGAGTGGACTGTTTATCTCGTGTTCTCATCTACAGAAAATGCTACTGGAAACACTAGGCAAAATTCATGCCTGCGCGCACACACACACACACACACACACACACACACACACCCCAGAGTGTTATGCAGAGCGGAGATGCACGATTGTTGCAGCATTTGTCAAACTGCTTGTTCTGTATTGTCTTGGCGCTTTGATGCGACCATTGTTCCATGACCACCCAGCCCTCAGAGCCCATCCATCCGGGGGAAAAACCGAGGGAGTGCCGCGTCAGTTTAACATATGCAAGGCTGTAATTGATGGCGTTCCTTTTACACGCCTGTGTGAGTGTGTTCTCTTTTGAGAGGTGGCTTTGCAGCAGTGGTAGAAGTGTGTAACTGGTCAGCAACCAGTCTTCATGCTTTGAATTTCCCCAGCACCACCACCACAGAGACATCTCTTCACACTTTCATCTCCTTGAACTGAGACATGATGGACAAATAGGGCTGGGGTTCAATAAGATTTTATCAAATCTAAATCTGCTTATCACGTCTAAATCCTTTTGAGTCCCTTATTTTGCAATTGTGTCTCTAAATGTGGAGCAGTTATGCGGGTCTGCCAGTTTTGTTTATTACAGTCTTCTTCTTTGGTGTTTTTATGGCAGTTGGCATCCTCGGCATAACACGTAATACATAGCATAAATAACATTTATAACAGTTAAGTTATCAAGTTTGTATTCTTCTTTTCTTCTTTGACACCTATATTGTTAGTGAGGCCAAAAGAAAGAGATTCAATCAGGGATTCATTTGACCATCAAGTTTCATGGTTTATCAACCTGGAACCAGATCCAGAATAGAACTGGCTATCAGATAAGTTATGTTATATACAGAACCCAAAATATGCTGCTTAGTCTTATGATCATTATTGGCCAGACAGTTCTTGAATATTGTCTCAGTCCTAACTTTTTCCATCTGTTCTCCTCCACACTGGCTTTGATGTGGTCCTTCATGCCCTCTGGATGCAGGGCAGAGGGAGGTGGGATGAATGTGGGGCGGAGGGATAAGAGAGGATCTGTGCTCATCATACATACCTGTCCTCTTACTGACAGGAGACGGTGTGCGGCTCTGTGGGCGAGTGCATCTGCATACAGAGAGGAGAAGAAAGGAGTGGTGAGAGAAACAGTGGTAGGATGGTAGGAGGCAGAGAGGGGGAAGAAATTAAGGCCTGGAAGGCATCCAGTCTGAGGGAGGTGTTGGTGGTGAAGCCAAAGACATTTCATGTTTCAAAAACTACTTTATCAGTTTGGTTGTGCATATACATGTGTAATGTCTTTGCTTTATGTTCTTCTACAGGGTGGATGGGGTTGATTTATTATTTTGTCAGTCTCTGCCTCAGGTTAAATTGAATGTCTTCTGTAGCTGATAGACTACTTACAGCAGAGCCCATTTAATAAGATCAGCTGCTTAAAGCATCTCGGAAGCATTACTGAATATTTCAAATAGCTCAACTCGGCTTATTCTTGAGTAATTTTTCTGCTTTAAATTTAATCCCTCCACCATTTTGCAGGGGCTCCCTAGAAATGCGGTGTTTAGCATCAGCAGTAAAGCCTGCCTTAATCAAATAAATCCCTGAGCAGAGATTATTATGAAGGTCAGGTAGTTGTAGTCACACTGTGGTGCTTGGTGTAATAATTTAGTCATTTGGGTTTTTTACTCGGAGAGCTGGTTATCTGTTATATTAAGTTGCCACTGCATGTTTCACAATTAGATTTGCCTGCTTAATTCTGTGTGTGTTATGTCCATTGGCTGAATCCCTGGCTAGAGAATTGGCTACTTGTCAGTTTGGCACCTCTTAAATGCCTTGTGGACTGTTGTCATTTAGATGCTGTTATGTCTTCACTGGAAGTCTTTTATTTCTTTGCTTTATTCAAGGTAAGATTTCTGTAAGCCTCTTACACTGTTTTGAATCTTGTGTGTGTAAATCAAGTCCTTTTTCAGATTGTTGTATGAAATTGTCACAATTTGCAAGTGTTTTTCTGCCTTTCATCACCATGAAAATGAAGAAAATCTGCAACTAAAGTTAATCTCATAGATGATTATTGCATTTCCTAGGAAGGGTTACATGAATTGTCTCTTCTTCCATCACTGTGTTTTGTAGATGTAGAATGTTCTTGGAATATTGATATACTCATACCCCTTCAGTTTTATGTTTACATGTTGTCCTCTGGAGATTACATGGGTTATTTCTGGGTGTTTTGGTTTCCTCCTACACCAACAGAGAGATGTTAGGAAATAAAAATACCCCTTCTGTTGCCCTTTACCACAGAACTGGTCTCAGAAGGGAAGTTGGTCCCCAGGAGCCTGTTTAGTGGTTCCCCATAGCTTGTCTGAATTAAAGATGTATTAAATGCAAAGGAGGATTTTCTAATGTGAATACTTTTTTTACACAGAGTACCTTAGATATGTTTAGGCATGCAACTAATGAATGCTGTTACTTTTTTTAAATGTGTTGATAAGCTGTTGTCAGTTCAATTAATTGTTTGGTCTATGAAATGTTATAACATCAGTCACAAGCTGTGATTATGTAGATGCACTGTTTTGTCTGACCAACTGTCCTAAATCCAAAGGTATTTTGTTTTCTATGTCAGGCTAAGAAATCTAAGAAATATTCACATTTGGTCATTTTTTTTGCCTTGAAACTACCTGATAAGTCGATGAAAGTTTTCTTTCAACCCATGAATTGACTCATTGTTTCTGCTCTAATCTGGATTTTCACACAATGTTAGGTTTCCGTGCAGGACGGAGTCGATTGTAACCAGCGGGCAGTGTTCAGTTCAGTTTACAATGAACCCGAGAACTGCAGATTATAACTGGGATATTGTTTTACTAAGGTTTTTTTGTTTACTATTCTAGTTTTTGTTTGATTCTTACAAGTTTTTTCTTAAAAATTTGGAACCAATACTGATTATCTCCCTGATTTGCTGAGCGTTTTTGGTTTTGTTTTGGAAATTGTTACACGGGTTTCTCTGGCCATTGTATGTTTGCCAGTGGGCATCTTTCCATCTTGGCAGCACATTGTCTCCAGTTTTTCTCATGCAGATGTGCCCATTGTTCAGATGTTGTGTTGTGGTCATTCTTATAAGCCCAGCGAGATGAGAGAATTTTGTCACAGCCTAGCCGCTGGCAAAACTCCACCTGGAGTAACTTTATGAAGCATTATGGTCTGATGTCATGGCTTTGTTTCAGGTAGCCAGATTAGCTGACAGCCAGACAAGGACACGACTGCCCAGGGATGCTTTCTGCTGTTCCAAGGCACAGATGAAGGGAGGAGCGGGTGAAAGAGGGCTCAAGGCAGAGGATGAGTAATGACAGATGAACGAATGGAGTGGTGTCAAGCAGGACTGTGACAGGTGGAATAGGTTGTCAGTCTTTGGCTGGCCAAGAAAGATCAACCTGTCAGGCGCCTGTCATATCCAGCAGAGCAGCTGGCAGGTAGTCTGGACGAGCCACACCAGCCATAAAACAAAGTTGCACCCCAGGAAACACGGAAATGGGCCTGAACTCTAGGCCATGCTGGACATTTGCAAACCACATTAAGTTCAAGTTGCAAATGAATGTGAAAGTGTCATCCTGCTTCAGGGCTCATCTGGACTTTGCACTTGCGCTTGTTTGACCTCGAGTTACTTTCAGGGCATATGGCTACACAGATGTGAGAACTCAAAGGCCGCTGTTACCAGACAAATTTGACATTTGAATATATTTGAAGTACTTCTATTTTCATTATTATTACTCAATTAGGAATTTATTTGATTTGTTCAAGATCTCATTCCAGTTTCCAAGTGTAGAGAGATTACCTCTGTTCACCAAAATGTTTGTGTTGCTGACCTCTGAAATGGAAGATAGTTGTGGATCTCTGCATGGTAAAGGAGAACAGGAAGAAGGAGGGAAATTGAGATTAATAATCTGCTGTAAATTAAATACCCCTAAAATCTATGTAAAAACATTCTAAAATCGAATATTTAAAGATATAACTTTTTAATGTTCAGTGTGAGAGATTTTAACTCCGAAGCCATTTGATCAAACTCTTAGAAATAAACAAAGATGTACATCTAGAACTTAGTGAATCAGTATTTTGGGACATGGTGGTAAACTAAAATATCGTGACATTTGACATTGGGTTTGCTTATTTCTTCATGAGGAAAGGCCATACAGAAGTACCTGGGATGAAGACTTTCAAGTCGGTGTCATTATTTAAACACCTGCCTTCCACTATAACCTCGATGCCAGTTAGAGTGACAGAAGTCGCAATGTAATGTGAGTGCTTGCTGAGAGCAGGGTTCCCTCATGGCAACTGTGGGCATTGTTGGCATACAGCTAACCTGCTGCTATAAAAAGTCTAGGAGTGCTTTGTGAAATGCATGATTCATTGTGGCTCCGGGCAACCCACAGCAGGCATCAGTGCACTCACAGGCCATTAGATAAACACTAATGGCCTTAAGACTCCAATTTTAAAAAGCAACCCCCTCAAATTTGAGTGAAAGATTATAGGTTTATCACAAATTGCCTTTTAACTGCATTTGACAAATAAATATAGTAAGCACTCTTTATAAATGGTGGTATAAAATAAAAGAAAAAATGCCTGTTATCCCGAGTTGGGGCATAGTTTATAGTGCCAAAAAAGTGTGTGTATGTGAAAGAGAGAGAGAAGCTCCTTCTCTTTAGCAGCGTCAACTCAAGAAACCCTACTCTATCAATGGTCACACCTGCTTTATAATAAAAGATCTTAAAATAGTTTCTAGTACAATATGTATTTATGATAGTATAAAATTGTGTTTGAGTAAATGTACTTGGTTACTTTCCATCTCTGCTGCAGACACAACTTTGCCTGCACACTGTGCTTTTTATGATGCCTTCTCATTATTTAGCCATGTTTTCAGAACAGATTTGCTGAAATTTTATAAAAAAGAAAAAACTTTCTCCAGTCAGTTCTTCAGTTGAATATGTCCTTGACATGCAACAGCACAGGAATCAAATAATTTTCCTTCTGAATGCCAATCATTGTCTTGAGAGCCATGCTCTCATCTTTGCAGAAGTCCTAAATTTCCCAACCTCCAGATAGTCTGACCCACTTGGTTGTTATGCCCTCTGGTCAAGCACAGATTCAATTGTGGCGTCCAACGAGACTAAGTTCTGCTCAAAACTGGCCTTATGATTAGTTCCAGAGATTTGTTGAGTGATATGGGCTCTACAGATGAGAGAGGGGAATCAGGAAGTGGTTTACCTTCTTCCTGGTAAAAAGGCTTTCCTAGGCTTGGTTAACCACCCCGGATACTAGGCCACCAAGGCCAAGTGCATATAAAACTGAATCAATAATAATAATGTCTTGGGGCTGCACATTTTAATCTCTTGTAGAATTCTTGCTTTTTATGTGTGATCAGTCACCCTGTCTTTTTATGCATCATTGAAAACCAATAGCAGCAAATTTGTTGAAGGGCTCTTCTAGCAAAAAAAAAAAAAAAAAAAAAATGCGGGGTGATGGATGCTTTTTCTAGTGTTAAGCTGTTTAGCTTTTAGAGTGCCTGTCTTTTAAAATAACTGCCTGGCTCTTTAGAAATTCCTCACTGTCTATTAAAATACAGCTATAGTCAGTTATCCGGATTGGTCTTCTCCCTTAATGATGCTGCTGTTTGGTATATAATGAACTCCATGTAAATGTTTTCAGTATAGTTCTTAATTATTTATGGCAGTTTACTTTTATCCTCTTGTTGCTGTTGTCTTTGTGACGAGCCCTGCCTTCCTGCTTTTCCCCTCTCTGGTTCTTTGCATTTGACTCTAAAATCAAAGACTGAAGTTCTTATTTGAACCTGTGACCATCAAAGCGGGTTCTCATTTAAAAAGATGCACCCTAGTTGGTGTGATCAAGGAGGATTTTTCTGACACTTAAGGAATGAATCCAGTTGTAATGGTGGTACGTCCCCATTAAAATGCTCCCAAAGCTTCACTGGAAGATGTGAGGTAGCTCATTAGGTACTTGATATGATTTTTACTCTGTAGAGGTAAGTGACCTCAGACATTTCCTGTTCAATATAGCTCCAGCAATCTGGCAGTTACCACGTCATTAGAATTTCATTTACCCCGTCCACTTATCTTGACCTTGAAAGATACTTTTTCCATCCAAGTGGCAAACAGACTGAAGAACTCTGCTCTGTCATTCAGTTTCTTATTTGCTAGCTCCTTTTATTTCTATTTTGTGACTGTGTTCTCTTCCCATGAGCATGTCTTTATAATTTAGCCTGCAAGTCTTATTCTTGGCCTGTGATCTAACTCCAGTCTGTCATTAGTGACCCTGGATCGCTCTGTCACCCCGGTTGCTTTAAAAGTCACAAAAACTTGGACACACCACCCCCCACCCCCACCCCCATTGGTGATGAAAACGGTACTAATGAGCACAATGTTAAGAATTTAGTGCACTTTCTGCTGACTTTGATTGCATGCTTACCCCCACAGTCAGGCAAGTATGCCAGTGAGGTTGTTAAGGAATATTATTTTTGGTAATGCTTTTATAGCTGGCACATCATATAATGTGCATTCTTGTGGGATTTGGCTGCTAAAATTCACCCCTTTCCTTCTTTGTTAGGGCTGTTAACCTTTTAACAGCAAATGGAGCCATTTTTTCCCCGTAACCTTTGGCATTGTGAAAAATATTTTGTATGGAACTGGTCTTGTGGAGAAATATATTTTGCCTTTTTGAATGATTTATAGTATTTTTCACCATAGCCTTGTCTCATATCTGGATTCAGCAATTGTTTGCTTTTAAAATAACTTGCACATAATTCACAATAAAAATAATTTAGTTTCCCTGCAGTTTCCGTACTCAGTACCCTGGTGTTCCACTGCAGACAAAATACATTACAGGCAAAGAGGGGCTCAGTAGCATTTCTTCATTTTAAGCACACAGACATGGGTAGCACATTAAAGGAAAATCCTGAATAAAGTAGTGCAAATAAAAACAAAAATGAAGCCATCACTGATTAATCAGCCAATTATCTCTTCATTATTTGATTTCTTTTTATGCACAGAATGTCAGACATTGGGGAAGAAATACCCATTTTGACTTTCAATAGTCAATGGTGGCGTCTTCAGACGTCTTGTTTTGTCCAGCCAACAAATCCAGTGATATTGTACGAAAAGAAAAGCATACATTTTCTACATTAAAGAACTGGAATGGGTTAATACTTTTTGCTTCCAAATTATTGCCTGTTAAATTTCTACCAGTGAACTGACTAATGGTTGCAGCTCTAGGTTACTGAACAGCTTAATGAGTATGAAGTTTGACCGATTAGGGAATATGTGTTGGGGGAGAAATGTTTCCTCTCTCCAACAGAGGAGCACTGAAGCTGTTCTGGACATGCTTTACTAAATATTCTGTGTGGTTTACTTTATGTTCGTTTCTCCTTTCATTTATCACCCATCTGTATGTGTGAAAATATTTATTTGAATGAATAAAATTGAAATACTTTGGGTGCAGCATATTTTTAGCATTTGTGTAACACAAGTGTGTTATGGTGGGGTCAGTGTTTGGGCCAGCAGGAAGCCAAACAGCCAGATGTTCTTCCACTGAGTGGAGTGGATTCCTCAGAGGGAATGTTTAGGGATGGATGGTTCAACCTTAATAACATTTGATTCAGGCTGGAAAACACACTGGGCTGCACTAGTTCAGCTGAGGTATAAATAAGTTCATTTGTTTCAAAAGAAGAGTAAATGCCCTAATCACCAAAGATGTTCAAATTATAATTGATTTTACCCCTAAATTTTTTACTCTACAAATGTTATGAAAATGTTAGGAGATGGGAATCAAGGTTTAAAACAAAGGTGTCTATACACAAAGGTGATTTTAATCACCTACAGTACAGGCTGTACTGCCTGTGACATTGGTCTGCATCAGCATCATTCACTTGCAGAGGGAAATCAGAAGGGTGATCCCCACACCTGCATTTTTGGGCTGCAGTTTGATCAGGAGTCTTCAGCTGAGAGTCATTTCTTTCATCTTCTCCCTCACTCACTCTCTTCACCTAAACTACACTCAGACGTGCACACACATTGCCTGCACAGTCGCTGCAGCCAGAGGTGGCATAATGTCGTTATGACACTCCCAGAGAAGGCTGGGCCTTATTAGATGGAGCCCGCTAGACAAAAGCTGAATTTGGCTGCGAATGAACTGCACTCCCATCTCTGTAATAGGGTGCTGGATCTGTTTTTCCCCTCTGGCTGGGATTTGGAGATTTGCTACCCAGACAAGAGAGCGAGCGGAAGTCTTTGCTCTCATTCACCACTCCAAATCTATCGTGTGTGGGGGGGCGAGAGTGGAGTTTTTGTCCAGGATTAGCTCATTGTTGCCTTTTATGTATTCTCTTAGCCCAGAGCCCTGTTCTGTACTAAGATGCTATCACTGTGCATTTCACACAGATAACATTATTTGTGCTGCTTGATTTTTATCTTGGTGGAAGTTTCAAAGTCAGATAAGGGAAGCTGTGTCTTTTTAGTGTGGAATGAGTGATTCAATTTCTGCTCATCATATCAGCGCTGACCACTTGCTTAGAAAAGCTTTGATGTGCTTCCTAAGTAAGCTGTGTCCACGTTAAACTATTATTTGCACATGCTTTAATTGTTTATTTTAATGATCACCTAAGGCAGTATGGCAACTGTAGCAGGTTGACAGGAAGTGAAAAGTGACTACTATATAATGAAACTCTGATGGAAACAATTTTGAAAAGTGTTAACTGCTTTGCATTAACTTGGGAAGGTATATACTCAACTCTGTTAGCAGCCTGGGCCTTTCTTTACATCAGTGGCATAGAGAACCAGGACCGTGCGTCATAAGATCGAATGAGTAATGGTGGATTCTCTAAAACTGACTAAGGTTATCTAATATCTACTATCTACTCCCACCCGAGTTGTGGATTAGAAAAGCTGGGTGCAGGCTCTCATGGTCATCAACTAGCCTACATGTATATCGACAGTTGGAAACCATGCACAAGGTTAACTCTGCAAAAGCAGCAATAATATGGAGAGAGAGAGAGCAAAAAATGGCTGACATCAAATGTATAAGTACCCTATTTACATTCTTAATGTCACCTTGACTGCATGTCCACTGCTTTGATATGAAGGAATCAACCTGGGTATGTCTGAGATTAGACAACAAGCTCTACAAGAAAAACCAGCTAATCCAGGACCCTGTCAGATTGTCAAAAATATCATTCAGCTAACTGTTAATCTGTACCCAGAACAGCCCCCAGGGCTTTATTTAGGACAGGCTTGTATTACAGACTATTTATAATGTCTCTGGTGCTGCAGTTGGTCAACACTTCGTTCCATGTTTACCTGTTGTCTTGATCCATTATGTCCAGACTGCACTAATTCATCAGTACAAGAGTCAGACCAGGTGTTACATTTCCCCTGAACAATTAAGATACCATGAATGTAATTCAGTGATTCCCCCAAAAGTTCACATGAAATATCTTAGAATCATTTATTCATAGGAAGGTTTTTAATGTGGAAAAACAACAAGGAAGTGTTTGTTTACAGTGGCTTAACATTGATCAGTGTAGTAAAAAGAAACAACTGGAGTTACATAGAGCCTGAAAACATTTCTGTTAAAGAGAATCTTGGCGCAGAGGGAGAATAACATGTTGTTGAATTAGTGCGGTGGAAATGTACAATATATTGCATTTAGCTTTTGAACTGTTCCAATAGGCTACAGGTACTTCGCTCTGTTTTTTTTCTTTAAACCAGGCCTTTATTAGCTACCCAGCATTTATTTGTTCATGCTGGACATACCCGGTGTATAATTTGACCCTTGGCCATTGACTGAATGATATTTATAAGAGAATTTATTGTGGTTGAGTTTGCCATTCATCTAGGAGGCTCTGGGAAAAGTTTGGACCTTAAGAACTTGTGCTGCACTGAGCCCCTGAACAAAACGCATCCCTATGCTGAGATGCATCTGGGATGCTTTGGCCTGAGTGATGAGTAGCAGTGCACACAGCTACAGTATTCTCTGTTGAGCTGTGAGCAGTCCTTCATCCTGGGCACCAAAGCCCTAAAAGCATGCAAGCTTTACCATTTCGGTGGTGACATTTAATTGGAGGAATAACAAAAGGCTCATCGTCTTTCCTCTACTGGAAAAAAAAGTGAAATTATAAAAGCAGAATCACAGTTAGGACAGTAGCTGTTTTGTTTTGTTTTGTTTTATAAAAGCGGGAAGGCCCCTGTGGTGATGTCTGTATTTGACATTGTGGCTCATTAGATTGTGTGGGTCATTAAGGGCTGCTACATCAAACAAGCACACAATGGGTTGCTTTTACTGAGCTCATGTTTCCTGCGCTGTCTGCTCCGCTCAGCTTCGACAAAGGAGATCTGATCTGACAATGGGTCTTTGAGGCAGTCTTCTGTTTTGCTTTTTCCTACTGAGTATGAACAATTAATTTTATTTCTGAAAGTCATATGAGATAACGGTACCTGCAAATGTTAATCTATCAAATTATCTGAGAAACAAGCCCTTAATTGCTGAAATTGTTGTTTATTAAGCAGCATCTTTTGTAAGCATGAGCAGTGTATACTGTCACACTTGCTCATTCAGGTTAAATAAAATTGAATGGAAGTTGATGTGGAGCCTAAAACAAACTAAGGGTCTGCTCAGTATGTGGAGGGCGTTTGTGTATGTGGCTGGTATATGCACAGATAAAACATTATTTCCACCTTATAGATTTATTTATTTTTTCTCCCTTAAGAAGCCACGGGACATCTAATGTAGACAACAGCTATACACTGTGTATAAGTCCATCTTCTGAACAAACAACTAGAGCATTTTTACTGTGATCAACATGTAAATATACGTTTGGTACACCTCACTTGGCAGAATTGCCGAAGCCTGTTGGATGAGGGGAAGAACATCTTCAAAAGTAAATCAGTAAATACAGTTGCTTTTGAGCACTTTTAGTTGTGTTACCTGTGTATGGAGAATCTTCACTGCGCATAACAAACTCGCTGGATTTACAGCAGGACAATGCGGAACGCTGCCTATCGGTGTAAGCTATGTTTAAGTGTCAGACGGATGATACTTTTTCCTGAGTGTCTTCTCTGGGAAGATAATTGTGAATTAACCGTCTACTTGCTGCTGTTAACACAAGTAAAAAAGCTCTCGCCTCAGGCTAGCTCATTAGTTGGATAGATACAGTAGGTTGCACGTACTTCACGTCTATGCACTGAACAGGCTATAAGATTTGAGATTTGACACTTTTTCAAGGACTCCCCTGTGGAAGAATGAAGCATTGCTTTGTTACCATTATAGGGGAAGAGAGAAAAGGAGACGGAGAAAAGCCCTCACTTTCTTTTCCATTATTTTATAGTCATGGAATATGAAACAGCCGAGGCAACCATGTGTTAGGAAATAATGATGAAGGGACTGCAGTGGTACAGAAGACGGTGTATAATTACTCAGCCTTGGCAGTAAATTTTGACCCCTCTGGATTTTGGAATCGCAGTGGCAAGCCCGTTCATGCAGATATGGCAGCTTTGGGCCAGCAGTAACTTGTTATGTTGTAGGCGCACTGTCTTAATGATTGTCGGGTTTGCTTGTGTTAAGTGTTCAGTATCTTCTTGACTGGGGTGTTATTGAGCGCCTTGCACTGATGTTTAAGCCAATGAGGCGTAAATGCCTTACAGACTTTCGCTACTGTCTCTTAGTGACTCTACAGCTCATAGCAAAGCCATTATGCTCAAAGGCAGAGTAATAACTTTTTGTCCAGGGGAATCAGTTGCAGACAGAATAATTGTTTGCAGCTGTTTTAACATCCAGTTTATGGTTTTGTTTCTGGCCATTTTGGTGTCTTAGTAGAGACTTTACTTCCAGTTACTGCTTCCTCGCTGCAGGTGAATGTTTGGATAAAGAGAAAATGATTTTTAAACTGTAGATGGCTGTGGGCAGCTGCCCTCGGTTTACACTCACTGCAGGATGTTCGTGCTAGAGGCTTACTGTGGGGTATTTAAGTTTGTGTGTACCTCCAAAATGTTCAGGTCTTGCTAAACATTACAACCTTTGAGCTGGGTTCCTTCACATTCATAGCAAAGATACTTTAAGGGTGAACACAGATACATTATCAGGTGTTGTACATGTACTGTATGTTAATTGCCTTCCTCATTGCACCTCATCAACAGTTGGACTAGAAACCTTAGTGTAAATCTCCTTTTTTGTTTTTTTTTGTATCACAATGAAGCATTCAGGCATGAGTTCTTTTACAAACGTCTTCAATAGAGAGCTCAGCCTGTGATTAGGTCTGTAACTACTGGCGCTGTTTGTGCTTGTGATATCCAAATGATTAGCCGTGCGTTATGACAGCAAAGCTTTTTGTGTGCCAGTAATTAGGCCTCTATCTCCAGGATTCACTGCTGCCTGCTGTTTCTGTCTGACTCTCCCAGTGCCTTCCTCATTTTCGGGTGATGGTAACAGTGGGTTTTGATAAAAGAGAAGCCTCTGCCCCAGCGGACTCCTGTACTAAATTTGGAATTGGCATGCCTTTCATCTATTTCCCTTTGATTCACATGCTGCAGCTTTAGTGAACGTCACATTTCTTATCCTCCTTACCTTTTAAATGGACTCCATGTACAAATCTTTTGTTGCCTTTGAATCACTCTTGTTTCAAAGACACTTAACATAATTCTAAATCCAGCATTTTGTATAGTTTGGCTTATCAGCCCTGCAGCATTTAACAGAGTTTAGGTAGGAGAGTTTGTGACCTAAGGGACTGGCTTGGAAATAGTGGTTGAACAAAACTGAAAGACAACTTCAAGTTCCCTTAACACTTAAAGTAAATGTCCTTAAAGTGGTCGAGAAAACCTTTTGCAGCACATGGGAACAGAACAAGTAAACACAGGACTGAATTATCATAACATTTTAAGATGCAACGTGTGCATATTTACACATCTCGCCGTAAAACTTTATCATTCATTTGAAGTCATTTTTCTGACCATCTGGCAGATGTAAATTTGACATTCATTTTATTTTAGCTCTCTCTTTTTGATCTCATTAGCAAGGTTGCTGGCTGTGTCTGTCTGCAATTGTTGTCCTATAAAAGGATTTGATATTACCGATGGTGAACAAACACGGTAAAGTTGTGGGCAAGATAGATAAAGAATGAGCTAAAGCACTTAAGATAAAGTTTTTCAATGGCTCCTCCATCAGTGCTTTTTTTTTAAATAAACCTAATGGCTATAGGTTTAAAGTCATTTACACTACATGGCCCTTGACGGTATTTCCTTTACATTGGCATTATATAGTAGGTGGCAACATCAAATGCATTGATCTTATATTAGTTACCCAAGGTGCCCACATGGTGCTTAGTAATACTTATCTTTATGCTTCTTCTTAATCTCCAGCTTTACCATCTGGCATCCATGTAGTGTGAAGCACCTGTCATAGAAACATCTGTTGTAAATGAAGTCCACTCATCGCTTGTTGACTCGACATATTCATCAGACAGGATTCTTCGGTGCTTTCTGTCAGAGCAGTCGTGATTATACACACATTTTGAAACGGTAGTATCTTGGCTTGGCTCATGGGTTCACCCCAGAAATAACTTTTTCTCTTTTTATGGGGGGGATGGGCACTTGGACTTGGCCTTTGGGGACTGTTGGACTAAACCAGTCCTGTGTCCTTTTATGAAGAATGCTCAAAGACAAATCTGTCCTTTGAGATATTTATTACAATCAGTATTTAAGAAAAACAATACAGAGCATCTACATATGATTTTGCATTTTATTGTTCCATTTCAATGAGGATTGTTTTATTGGTATCTCTCCATTTTTGTGTTATTCATTCTGCTTATTCCTTCCAGTCATTTGCAAATCCTTTTTGGGTGATGATAAGTCTAGGAGTAATCTAAAATGAAGATAAAGACTGGTTCTCATACCTTCTCTTTTGTTTTTAGCCCACCATAGAGAAAAGAGACGGTGCTCTATCCGTGAATTAACAAAGTTAAGTAACCGGAGTAATGTCAGACACTACTTCCTGTTTTGTCAAAATACCATCCCGTTTTTCAAAATAAAACCTGCCATTCTGTCTTCCTACTAACCTTGCCGGTTGTGGATGATATGCATGGGTCAGGTTTCTGTGTATTATTTTGGACTACTAATGGTATTGTACACAAAAATTTGGAATACCGGTAGTTTGAAAATTCCTATGCTGTTTGAAAATGCCTATGCTGTCCCTGCCTCTATTTATCTCCCCCTTTTTGAGGCATGACTCTGTCCATGTCTCAAAAGTGCAGCATAACCCAAAAAAGAACTACTATTTGATAGGATAAATTTCTCTTCTGGTCATTCATATAATTCTGTTGTTTCATTACATGTTGTCTCCCTTTTCTACTACTTCTGAAGGTCAGCTTTGGGTACACAATTTAAATGTGGCCAGTCTCACTGAGACCCTTGTGAGGTTGCAAAAGTTGAGCTTTGTTATCACCGTTTCTGTCCTCACGACACCACATTCAAACAGAACCAGTTAAAAGACGATCTTTATTCAGTCAAGAAATTATTATATACATGTAGTTTTTACTGCGCAGATTTCTTGACTCTTCCTTCAGACTCGAACTGAAGAGGACTCCAACCTTTTTTCCCTTTACCAAATTTCAATTACAGGACACACCACCAGATAATTTTGCTTTAGAATTGAACTAAAATGTTCTTTGTAATTGGGAATTTATCCGATATTACATCAGACAGCCTCCAACCCAGGGAAAAATATTTTGCCGACACTCGAACTCGATGGGCATCTAAACCCAGTTTTTATTTGGTCCCGGACTCGAACCGGACCCTTCCTCAATTGGACTCGAACCAATTGGAACTTCAGTGGACTCAAACCACCGGCATTTGGTCTCGGACTCGAACCAGGACCCTAGTTTAATGGTTCTGATAGTAATAACTATATCTCTCAACCCTTATATATTTTAATTTTATTGCATTTCAAGAATATCAATGACTTATTTGGAAAATCACACCACTTTGTTTGTGTGGGTGTAAGGTCTGATTGTCTTGGCTTCAGATTATCAACATATGAAATTCTAGGATTGACATTATAATCTGCATTAGCAAATATATTTACGTTTATTTTAGTATCATATGCATTATAATAGTATCATATGCCTTATAATCTACTTTTGTTTTAACCAGTTCACTTGTCTTTAAGAATATAGGAGACGTGTAAGGCTGTAAGAGTAGACAGGAAACCACATACAGGAAGTAGACCACGGTTGCATAGCAAGGCTTGAGGTGCTTCCTCTAAAACTGTCTATTGAAAGGTCAGGATATATTGTACTGAGAATGTCACAGATCAAAATCTGCCTGGCGACGAGATCACCAAACGAGGGGTCAGAACGAGGTCAAGAAACCAACCAAGGAACGAGGATGAAGGACAACGCGGATGACGTCAGATCATTTGCATGACTCTTATTATGATGTTGTTTAATGAAACGCCTGTGTACAGCCAGCGGACATACAGATTCTAGGACTAGGTGTGTGAGTTTAAAGTTCCAGGTCAGAACGGCTGACCTGTACAAGGAGTGAAATTGTCCAGGATCTAGAAGGATTTGCTTTGCTTTGATGTAAGTTTATTTGCATTTTATATTACATTGCATTCATATGCTTGTTTAATATTCTAAAAACTCAGTCCCTGTCTCTGCAAGTAGGTAAGTAGGCTGTATTTAAGACTGGGCATAATATTAACTGTTGTTTCCGAGACATATCAGTTGTTCAAATAGTACAGTCGGCAGCAGTCTTCGTCTGAATCTTTTTAATACATAAATGACCCAAATACACTTAGTAAACTAGCATGAGTATTCATTGCTGTAGGTACGTTTGTAGTTTTCTTCTTGACCAGACACTGGGACCATTAATCTGTGAATGCTTATTTTATTATGCTGTTAATAATGCTTTTATTTTATTTTATTACCCCATGCTTTGTCCAAGTTTGCCATCCAGTCTGTTCAGTCAGGGCCAATCTTGGGAGATGGGAAGCTAAGCTGTGTGGGGAATTCAGAGCATTACAACCCGCACTAGGAGAAGCTTAATCTTTTAAAAAATGATCAGTTTGCTTTGAAGTCGGACAGATTCAGCTGCACTTCTGGAATCCTGCAGTAGAATATTAAGTCTATGATAGAGCTACAGTACTTGAAGATTCATCAAGGTAATGTCAGTCAAACTTTCTTTTAGCTAGTTTGGAGTTTGCATTTTACAGACTATAATAAGAGTATGAGTGTGTAAGGGAGAGTGCCTCATCTTGTTATCCCCATCTTACTTTGGAATGCTTTCTGCACAGTACTCGCTTTAGTGTTAAACCAATAGTCGTTGGGGTTCAGATTTCTCATTTTTCTTCTGTAATTACTAATCAATATTAACCCAGCCCCAGTTGGTTAATTACATGCCACATGGCTACCTCTGTACTGTTATTGAACACAGAAAGCACAGTTGCCTAATGATTTTGTCATTGATGGATTCCCTGCACATCAGCCTATAGTTTTGCAAGTGCTGATGATCTCAACCTTCCCTATTAGGGCTGACCCTCATTCTTTGTATGTTCCCTTTTGTTATTACAACCAACCTTTATGGTGGTTTTTAGTATTAAGCTTTTCCCACTCTCTGTATTATTACTCCAGACCTAACACATGTTAGGCCTAATCTTTGAAGGTTTTTGGTTGACCAGATGCCTAAACTGAGCAGAAAGCAAGCAAATATAATGTGTAGCCAACATTTTTTGTTTTTTTTTTTTTTTTTTTTTTTTTTTTTTTTTTTTTTAATATTTCCTTTGTCTAAGATATGATCAGTAGTTTTAGCAACTCCATTTTGGCCTTGCATGTCTCAGTAAATTAGACAGATCACGTTTTCCATTATTGCTTCATATTCCTTCTGTTGTAGAACTTCTTCTATTGTATGAATAATCACTGTGCATTGTTGAGCATGCTTGATAAGTTATCATCCAACATCTCTACTTGTCTTCTAAGAGCTTGTGTAAGCATCTCGTCTAGCTTGGCTTAGAAAATAGTCTAATTTCAGATCAATTGTTCTGTTAGACCAGCAGGGCATTGTATGTCTGTGTCATTGTGGTAGATATTGCCAAGCTCTTTTCACACAGCTGCAAATAAAAGCCTATGAATCTTTGAAAAGATAATTAGGATGTCAATAGCAGTGACTCTGCCCTCTATAAATTTAATGTTAGGAAAATGTGGATCTCATTAGTTAATTAGAAATTTACACCAAAAGCAGCATGTTCCAAGCTTCTTGCCTATTTGTTGTTGCAATAAGACGCGTTCACAGAACAGCACCTACACACAGACAATAATTGAAGACCAGAAGGCAAGGGCTCTGCTCCTGACAGCCTTTCTTTGACAGTCCAAACTGTTTTATGTGTGATTCTTTATCTCGACTGTCAAAATGTGGAGGTATTGGAGCAAATAAACAATGCTGGTTTATAGCTGTTGTGTGTTTAATGGGACGCCCCAGTTAGAGCTGGCACACAGTAATGTGTATTGAAGTTATTCCCCTAGGCAAGTCAATATTTTTGCAATTATGCCTCTTTACTTAAAGAGCCAGTGTCATTTTTCAATTTTCATTTATTAGTTCCAACAGGCTGTTTGCATATTGACACAGTGATCTTGCAGCCTATCAAGGCACAGGATTCAGACACCATCTGGTTGTGTTACTACTGCCAGCTGTTGAGATTGTTCAGATGATTGGTCTGTTTACATTAGTGAGAAATTTTTCATATTAGTCCAATGCTGAACACTGGTCAAATATTTAGTGTAGTTGGTCTGATATTGTGATTAATTCCTAGGCTGTCACAACGAGGTGCCTCACTGAACCTGCTCCATGATCTGGCAGACTATTAATTACAGCCAATCTTTAAGTCATGCCTTGTCACATGTGCATAATATTGCCATCATACAGCCACATAATGCAGTGAGCAAGCAGGAATACACCCCCCACCCCAGTGAAGTGATGCAGCACCCTGATAATATGCCAAGATGCCTCATCTTGTCAGTGTATATTAGGCATGCTAGACACTCAGCACTACTAAAGCTTTGGCTGCCATCCAGTGAGTCAGTTATTGTGACCCTTTCCACCAGTATGGAGGTGTTTGTTATGCATCAGGACAGGAAAGTGTGCAGTGGCACAACATACTAGTGACATGTTATAGTCCAGGCCTCTGCCTTCATTTACCAAAGACCGGTGTTTTTCTCGGTAGATTCTTTTATGAGGTGTCATGTGTTGTGCTCCTTTCATTATAGACCCTCACCCGACACCTTGGAGATCATACCTGGTCATCTGACAGGTACCTCATGGTGTGATGCTTATGTTGTATGTCCTCACTTGCCTGCTGGGTCCCCGAGCACCCTCCAATTTAAATGTTATTCATTCAGAGTTTGAACAGAGGTGGCTAATTAGTTTAGGTTGTGATTAAACCCCAAAGGTCTATTTAGACATTTCACTGTATCGTGAATCAGTGGGGGGAAAGCGATGATGCATCTGATTATGTAGTCGGTAGTGAATGTGGCATTACTGGCTTGTAAACAGCAATGGACCCCACTTAGTCATGCTGATGATGATGGCTCTTTCTCAACAGGAAACTGGTAATCAGTGAAACAGACCTTGATTAAAATGAATTATTGTGCCTGCAGGGGGCTCAGAGTGATCTAAAGTGAACAATATGTGCTTCCTAATTTTCTTTTTTGCCTTGTCAGGAGTTGATCTAGGGGACCATTTTTCCTTTCATATTAATCTCAGCTATCATTCCAAGAGCACTGTTAATGGTGTTAAGTGCTCATCTTGAAGCTCACTTGCTGGTGGTTGGAGGTGCTGCAGTAGCATCACTAGTCATCATGTGCTCTGTAGCTTGAGACCATATTGGCAGCTATGCATTAAATTGCTAATGTGCCTGGCAGAGCTTTATTATCTGCCCCACCAAGTGACAAGGGCAGGGGTAAAGCACTCCGCTCGGCTGTCCGTGAGATCTTTGGAAAAAGGGTTTTGTGGATAAGGCTTGGCAGCGGGCAGAGTTGGTTCTTGGAATGTTTTCTTTGAATTTGCTTTGTTTCTGCCTCGCTGATTTGACAGCTGTAGAACAATGAGCCAGAAGTGGTTGGCCTGTTCCACCCACATTGGAAGTCCCACTGTGGTACACTTCTCTCACACCCGGCTGCCTCTGTAGCTTTGCACTTTGTAACACTGGGGTTCTTTGCGCACCTCAGTATTTAAGGAAACACATTCAAAGAACTAAACTATTGTCTGGATCTCCACTGAATGTTGAAAGCAGCTTTTGCACTGCAGGTTATGTACAGTCAGATAATAAGCTTAGAAAAAGAACAGAAAAACTTGAGGCATGAATGAGTCTTTAATGGCTGATTTAATTTAAGATTAGTTTTATTCAAGTATTTGTGTCACTCTTGTGTTCCAGCCATATAGTTTGTTGCTCCCAGTCTGTGCTGTGCCCAGATTCAGCCCTCAGGTTGTTGACTAATATGATGTGATTGCCTGAGCTGCCACAAGAATAAACGTGTCAGATCCTCAGTAGCTTTTCAAGATCACTCTAAGAGGCATGTTGCCTGCTAGACGTTTCTGGTCTTTGAGTGTTGAGGAGATTGCACATCTAATTTCCGATCACTTTGCTCCAATGGACTCTTAAATGTACTGAGTAATTGCTCCCATTGAGAATATTGAAAAATCAACTAATTTGAAAATTGCTTTCCATTCTTGGACATTAATATAACATCAAATAGCCAAATATCTTAGAAATGTGTTAGTTTTTAGTGAAACCTGTCAAATGTTTTAACTTGAGTTCTATATATCTTCAAATAGTTGATATACAGTAATCACAAACAAATTTTGGACAGAGAAATTGTACAATAAGAGGCTGTCTTAAAACAACATAGAAGTGGGGCTCAGAAAGTTCAAACCATCTACAGTGGAGTTTGTTAGGGAGAACATAGCTCTTTTTAAATTTCAAACATGGTGCTTCAGATGAACATAATGGAGCAGTTGTCATTAGTGGGTTTGAAATGACTAATGTATGGCCACCTTGTTCTGTCTGGAGAAAGGAGCCAAGATGGGAGGCTCTGCATGGAGGAGGAGAGCTCCAGCTTCAGGTACAGTGTGGAGGCGGTAGAAAACCGGGCACCTTGTGATGAATAATGAGCTGTACCTCATGCCAGCAATTTTGAACACACTGTCTTGGTCATGAGTGTAAGTGGCACCTGCTCTGCAGCTTTGTGACGACACTGCTGCTGCCTCCCCCATCTCACTTGCGTTCATACACTTAACCATAATCTGAATAGGCGCCTTTTGAATCTCAAGCTGTGGAAAGATGGAAGTGAGGAAATGTTGTTGATTTGGCCTGGGGCCGTTGACAGGCCTGTGATACCTATGCTTTTTGAAGCCATACGTTTTTTTTTTTTTTTTTTTTTGCTCGTCTGTTTTGTATCGGCACTACTTTCAGACCACACTTATCATGCCGTTATCCTTAAATGCCAAAATAGAAGTAAAATGTATTATAATTACCTCTACCAGGCAGGTCACGTGTTAGTTCCATTTTGTTCGTATTTTGGCGGTAGTATTATATTTCAAGAATAATCTGGAAATCTAAATGAAATCTGGAAAAATGTTTGCAGATCCAATTAGCAAATTCAGTTTTCAAGGTTTCTTAACACTGAGCCATTTTCATATTACATGTTCCCTATTTACTCGTCTATAAATGGAAAAATGGCACTTTATTGTTTGTGTGATTGTCTGTCACTGTATTTTGACAGACTCTTTGATGCAGCATTGGACTCTACAG
>NW_018127914.1:3134127-3142951 GCF_001952655.1 Monopterus albus
TGTTCAACTTCTCAGCATCAGCATGTTGAGACTCCCCAGCCTGCTATTATTGCTCCACAAAAGCAGCTAGAATCACCATGAAACAAAAAATAAGGATGTTGAAACGAAATCATACCTAAGTACATGCATTTTGTAGCATCTTCGGTCCCTCATTCTAACCTTTCCTTGTGTTGCTTGGTTGTCAATATCAATATGTTTGACAAATATGAAGAACTGCTCGGGTGTGTAAAAGAGCTGATTAGTCACACACATGCACTTATCTCTCCTCTCTGGTATACATTTCTGTTGTGATGAGGACATGTAATTGTCCTTTAGCAAACTGATTAGCCTTGCTGTAGGCTCTCGGTGTTGTATACGAGGTACAGATGGGCGACAAATGAAAGGAAAACCAACAAGGTGCATCTTAGCATTGACACTAAAAGTCTATGAACTCTACTGGAGGAGAGCACCATTGTCCCAAAAGACATGACCTCATTTGGTGTTTTGATGATGATGATGATGATGATGGTGGAGACGCTGTCTAACACGCCACTCCAAAATCTCCCATAGGTGTTACACTGGCTTGAAATCCGGTGACTGCAAAGGGCATAGCATATCATTTACATCATTTTCATTCTCATCAGACCGTTCATTTACTCCTGGTGCACTGTCATCCTGAAGGAGACCACTCACATCAGTTTCCTTTAATTTGTCACCTGTCAGTATATGAGCCTTTGAACATAAACCACATTAATGAACTGTGTAGCAACGAAGGTCTCAGAAGGCCTTCGAAAATTTACTGAACACTTGTTTCCTTCTGTTTGGCAGCGCTTTTGTTCTGCTGCTTGACAATGGTCCAACCCCCTCAGCTTACCACAGCTACATTGTGAATCAAGGCCTGTTTGTTGTGATAGTCTTTTATTCTTAGGTTTTGTTTTTCAGTTGGTATTTCACTGCAACACCAGATCCAGTTTATGTCTTTGTCGCCTAATCACATGCCAGCGGTTGCAGTTGGATTTATGTGTACAGTAGAGAGGCTGTGTTCTGAAAAATGCCACAGTATTTGAGAGCTCTTCATCTTTTCATTTATTAACTGGTGGCTGACCTGAGAGCTGGGACAAGTCTCACATACTGTAGTGAGTCAGGGCTTTCTCTTTCCTATTTTAACAAGGGAAAGTCTTCACAGTGTGCGTATCCTTCCTACCTTCAGAAAATCTGGAAATAAAAGAACCTATCCTTCCCTAGAACAAGGTGCTTTATATAACATTGTGGCAAATATGGTCTGTAAATGGAAGTGAATGTTTCTTCACAGGGTGCAGTTATTTTGCTTTATACTTAGCCATCCGTCTTCTCTCTCTCTTCTTCTAGGTTCAACTACAGATCAACACACCATCTCACCACAAATGGCTTCTATGAGTTTCTCAACTGGTTTGATGAAAGGGCCTGGTACCCCTTGGGCAGGATTGTTGGTGGCACAGTAAGTTTTTCCACAGCAACATGCAGCCAAGTTCATTTTTACATGTTGGTCCTTTTGTTCCCCCTATTGCTCATCATCTCTAGGGTGACATTAGAGGAATACTGATTTGGTTGAACACAATGTTCTTACAAGGTCTAGCAAAATAAATGATTAAAATGAGATGCCCATAAAGCTTTAAGTTTGCATATGCTGCCAAGAGCACACTGAGAAGTGTGCTTCAACCCTCTTGAAGCCTCCTGGTGTATGTGTGGGGCAGGCACTGCCTGGGGACTTAATAGTTCTGCAGGAGGATTTGAAACCTCACATGGGTGTTAACAGAGCCTATATGGAAGAGTAGAGAGTGAGTGGTGGGTTGCACTTCAGAGTGTGGAGGAGCAGTGCAGCTTTCTGTCTGGCTGTGGATACTTTTTAATCTCTTCAACCATTACTGGAGGGCTAATGGAGTCTGCCCATATATGTTTTATTTTCTTGGCAATAGCGTAGGAACTAGTCCCACTGGGTGTCTTGCAGGAAAGTACCGGGGGAATATGAGCTGCTCTGGCAACTTGTTGTCAGAATGAGAGCTGTGCATGTATTCACAGCAGTAAGATGAAGCTGTTTTCAGAAGACACTGGGCTCCACCAAGGTTTTGCCCTGATGATTTTAGAATCTAAAGGCACAGCTGGTGTTTGCTGTTCGGTCACATCAGGATGGCGCCGCTCTTTTTGCTTATGGTGTGTGGCTTAAGTAAACCTTGACCCCCTCACTCAAATTATAGAGTGGTTAGGATAAGTCACTGAGGCTATGCTACTGTCTGTGGCCCAAGTGAAGGAAGGAGTACAAGTTGGGATGGCTTTCACTAATATTTTGTCAAATCTCCAGTTCTGACTTTGTTCAGAAATCTTTCATATGTTGTATTGAATCTGTTTGTTTAAGTAGTTGCTCCTCACTGGGGGGGGGCATGCTGCACCTCCAGAAGTCAGGTAAAAACAACAGTGTAAATAATACAAATTCAGCTTGATCATTAAGGGGATATCAATGAAATAAATATCAGTTAAATAAATCACTGACATTTTGCATACACTGTGCATTTATACTGTGGTAGGCTGAGCACTTGTTATCAAAAATGCAGGTTTTTACCCTTATAAAATATTTAATAATATATCACATTTGTATACACTAGCAGTCTTTCTTTCTCTATTGTAGTACACACAGAGAGGCAAAAGACCGTAACAGAATATTGATGATTCAGTAAGGGATTTGCTTGACCACAGAGCTTAAGGAAACCAGGTACTTTACCAAGCTGGACCCAGATCTAAAATGTGGACCTGTTGTCAGAACCCACCCCTAAGTACAACCTTGTTCATTAGTGAGGGTACGGAGCCAGAGGTTGAACTACAGACAGAACAAAGCCTGAAGGCAAAGCTTGATCTCTGACCTGTGAACACGAGCTCTGGGTAGTGACCAGCAGTGTGAGATGGTGATTCAAGTTGCTTTAATGAGTTTTCTACTTAATCTTCCTTGGCTCACACTTAGGGGTAGGGTGAGGAGCTCATACACTCTTGGAGAATAATTACAACTCTTTGGGTTAAAAGGAGCCAGCTGGGACAGTTTGGCATTCTGATCAGGAAACCTCCTGCACACCTAGTCGAGACTTGTGTACTTGAGAAAACACCCAAGGCAGCCCCAGAACATGCTGGAGGGATTACACATGCTGAAGGCCCTGCTCCTGCTTTGGGGTCCCCCAGGAGGTGCAGGCTGGGAAAAGAAAGTGAAGTATCTTGGCATTGTGACGCTGACCCAGTTAAACAGTTAAACAGTTTTTGTTTTTATAAAAAGGATGGATGAAAGCCATTTTGTTTGTCATCCATATTAGGAATTAGTTGGAAGTTATCGAAGTCTTCAGTCTCCCTTTTATATGTGAGGATAATCCAACCAACCTTAACCCTAACCTGGCTGGAATCAGCCCATCAGTAAGTACAGTCTTGCACCAAACTGTGCTTGAAGTCTTATACATTACCTTTGGCTGCCATGTCCCAGACCCAGAAAGGCAACGACACTGTGTACAGTGTACACATGTGACCAGAAAATGAGCATGGAAAAGAATCAGATATTTTATTATCTGGTGTTAATATTCATATGCACGTGAGGATTACTTATAAATATTTATATGTAGTTAGTATTTATGTCCTCATCATTAGTTAAAACAAGAAAATGGGAAATGGATCTTCAGTCATCGGTGCCCTCACTGCTGAGTGTGTATGGTGATGGTTTGGGATGATGTTTTGGTCAGGCAAGGCAGTGCAGGGATGCCATAGAGCCTTCTAAGCCTCCGCTGGGCAGCATGGATTTAACTCACAATTCAGTAGTAACACTGAGCTGTTAGGGTTGCAAAGTTCTGGGAAATTTCAAAGTTGGGAGCTTTTTATGGGAGTTAACGTGCATTAATGGGAATAAACTGGGAAATTAGCAAAACTGCTGATTAGCCTATAAGAGGGAACTTGAATGTAGTTGAAAAAAAAGAAGATCTTTCAGCATAATCTTGGTTAAAATGATCAGATTTAATGCAAATTCGGTTTAGTTTTTGCCCTGTGCATTTCTCAGTCACATGCACACAGCACACTACTTACTTGCAGGGCTACTGAGGTCACGCCCTCTGCATGCACTGCACAGTCCTCAGGCACAAGTAAAGTTAATTTCTAGAATCCTGCACACTACTACAGGACTGCTAATGCCACACTGGCTTTCATTTTACATTTGGGGGGGAATCATAGGGAATATGTTTATTTTATTCAACATTCATGCTTTTTTGTTGCTGAATGACAGAATACATTCAGGTTCTACTCAGAAATAAATCTTAGTCAAAAATGTCATTTTTAAAATTTGCATGGCTTTGTCTGCATGTGTATTTATGATTGAACTAAATGTTTGTGTATATGATACAGTTTGTATATAAATGACCCAAAATTTTGAATTAATTACCTTTAATCCCCATGGAAAGCTTCTAACTTGGAGTATTTCCAGAATTCCCAAACTGAAATTCCCATGGAAAGTTTCTGGAACTTTACCAGAAATCTTCCACCCCTTTGCAGCCCTAGCTGTTGCCGTGACAGATTCCCCCTCAGCTGCCATGGTCCTCCCTCTTTACCAGCAGTAACAGTTGTTTTGAAACACTCACCCTTTTCTGTGAAATATACAATGTGCCAATTTCATGCAATTTATCTCCCACTTACCCACCTCCCCTCCTCTCTGCAGCCTCTCTCCCAAACCCATCTTCTCAGCCCTCCATCCTGTGATCTGTGAGGCCTGTCGGTATAAAACACCCTTGGCCTGTCTATCTCCCTCTTGTCTTTAACAGCATAACCTGCCTTTGTTTCTCTCAACCAAGCTTCATAGACCCACAAGGGCTGCACTCTGAGCTGTAACTGCATTAGCTAATGATGCATCAGAACTATAATCCAGGTCCTCAGTGCCACATAAATGTGTAAATGTCTCCCAACATATTTTTATTACTGGATCCAGCTGAGAGGCTGAAATGGAGCCTGACCCTTGGTGTGTGTTTGTGTGTATTAGGACTCTTCTTCTTCTCACTCTTTGTTTTACTCTTTGCTTGTTCTCTCTTTTTGCGTCATGTAAATTCAGTCCCACAAAATGAGAGAGTTGGGGAGTTTGTGTGGACAGTTGAGACAGCAAGGCATGTTAATACCATGTATCACTATCACATGCTGTAGCATTGACGCACCAAGCAGATGGTGTAGGGTAGGAGCTGTAGCCATACTACATATTGATGTGATTGAATATAGTATTCACAACAGCAAGCGAGACCCAAGGAATTGGAATCTGAAACTCATCTATCAGCATTCATCTGTCGTGAGCAATTACCATCAGCTACTGGTAATTGCAGTTGACAAGCCTGGCTTGTGATAATGGATGTGCTGGTTCTATTACACTACATGGATATTTGGGTTAGGTCTTGTACCCACAGGATGGAAGCTGAAGCTCATTATTAGACTGGTATTCAGAATTGGAAGGTGTACAGTTTTAATTTTCATGACATTTGTCAGATTCCTTGTCTGCACAACATAGTCTTCTGCATACAAAATAAGCTCCCACTTTATATTACATTTTATAAATGTACAAGGCAAGCTGTTAACAGCTGTAGAGTAATGTACACACGGTTCATTTAAAGCAGGCGACAGTAAGTTGATCTTTAATTCGGTATCACAGCTCTGGGTCAGTATAATGTATAACATCCTCTCCAACAGAACTGTTTTTTTTTCTGTAGATTGTTTCTCATTATGAATATTTGTTAACTACTATAAGGTCTAGCATTTATTTTAGATTGAGATTTAACTTTGTTCCACTTAGTAAAGACGGAAGAGTAACTTTGGTCTCAAACTGTTTTATTGTGGAGGGAAATAAACTGTTTTAATAGCACAGCTAGTTTGAGAAACGTGCAGTAAATCAATCACATACCTTTACAACAAAAACACATTAAAGAGGAGAAGTCTGTGTGAGGCCTAGCCAATGTGATTTTTGAGGACCTTGTCATGCAAGTGATAAGCTGAGCAATTACAAAGAGGGATTTCTGTGGGTATAATTTGCGGTGCCGTTTTCCTGGTCAAGGAATGACTTGGGCTGTCTCTTAGCAATTATAAAGCAATTATGGAGGTCATGTTGTTCTTGCAACATGAGTTTTTATTTTGAACAACACTTCCACACCAGTGCCACAAGACAAGTTACCGTGCACCTTTTTTATGTGACATTTAAAACTGCCTGATTCTAGATACCAGAGGGCAGTGCTGTTCTTATTGGTATCAAGTAACGTACAGTGTTCTGGACCCACTGTGTATCTTTACCGATAACAGATGTTTATTCCTGACTGAGTAGTGTTTGCTACTGGGAAGCTTCCATGTGTGAATGTGGACAGGACTTTAAGGAAAAAGAGAGGCCTCTCAGAGAACCTACCCTGAATAAATAAAGGTAAATAAATAAATAAAACCATACACCATGAACAGGGATTTGAGGCTCTGAGTCTAAGTATTTAGAAAATGACTAATGCATTGCAGTTCTGGACTTTTCCTAGGTTTTTCATGGGATTAACAAGTTTTATTCTTTGAGAGGCTTGGTCTGCTGTAACCCACAGTAGAAGATGTTTAGTACCAGATGTCAAGTCATTTTCTGTTGTAAAGTTAACAGACCTTTGAATAGCAGCTTGGTGGATCATTCTTTTGGGCATACTAAATGCAAATGTCTCCCTATAATATGCAAAATGGAGCAGGATACAGGAATAGATGCACAGAGGAGACCTGCTGCAGAGGTCTGACCAGCTGGCACAGTGGTCGAACTAGGCTTTTACCCAGTTTATCTTTATATTGAGAGGCTTGGGGTGGGACATGTTAGTGCCTTGCTCAGGGGCATCATGAGGGTATTTGCTGGAGTAACAAAAATGCACTCATTGATTTACTTGTGCAGGCTAATTGTCAAAATCCCACTTGTTTGCATGACTGAACTAGGTAATTTTCTAAGCACAGACATGCTTCTGGGAAGAAGGGCATTTAGTTGACTCCCACACTGCATTTGAAATCATAAACTGAATGTGTAAGAGCTCTTATTTGCATCCAGCCTGAGCTTTTAAAACATGCAGGGGTGTAGACAAGTGCTGGGTTCACCTCAAATTGTTGCAGTCTTTTCCAGAACCCAAAAAACAGTCAGAATCCGTCGCCGTGGTTTAGAAAACTGTTGGTTTCACCTGTCTTGCCATTTCCCCAGTGTCAATCTCCTATCTCATGCTGAGAGGTGGTCTGTGACACCTCCAGCTTTCATTTAACCTTTTACCCACCTGGTTTAATACACCCCTTTTCTCCTTTCAGGCTCTAGCTCACTTTTCTCCCTCTTCCTCTCCAACCTCTCTACCTCTCATCATCATCTTCTCTCTACTGTGTGTCTGCTTTTCTCTGTCTTGCTGTCATTTTATCACCTCCACTCTTCTCCTTACCCCCCCTTTTTTTTCAGTTTCACGGTCAGACAGATGCTCGTGACAGTCTTCATTAATTGTGTATGATAGCGTTAAGTCTTGAAGCACTCAGATGGGTCACAGCATTTGGAAGCCATACAAGCCCTTATCAGTTAAGTTGAGCGCCTTTCTGCCTGGGCCGGTCCAGCCACCCTCTCCCTTTTTATTTCCCTTTCACTCCCACCCACCCTTCATTCCCCAGAGGACGACTGTCGGTTGCTCTTTCTCTTGAGCTATACAGATAAGGAAGGAAGGCTTCTTTAATGTGATGGTCCATAACAAAGTGCTGTCAAGCCGATAAAACTACTCTTTGTTGCCATAAGGGCAGTGACTCAAGTGCATTTGTGCTAACAGCTTTTGTCAGTTCTAGTTGGTTTATATATATATATATATGAGATTTTTATCCATCAAGCCAAAACACAAAGCAGAATATACTTTCCTACGGGGAACAATTTCACTCATCTTTAACGTTTTGGCGACCTGGGCTCTACCGCAGGGGTCAAAGTAGCTAATAAGTACATGTGTAGTTTTGTAAATGGTGGAATATCTCTCCATTAGAGTCCAGTCCTCAGAGCCAAGAGGCAAGACCTGTTTGATTTTCATTGAAGTAGAATGGTTGATGAAGTTTAGGTCTCCTGGGCTCTGGCTAATTAGAGACGTGAAGACCTCAGTTTATTAGCAGCTGGGCAAAGTGTTTGTACCACAGCTATGGTGAACACACACATCAGGGACATCATTCACACGTTAAACAGAGCTGTGCTTTTTCTTAAGCTTGCATACTCCACACGGCCCTAATTAGACCTGCTCTCATGTCTAGATGAGTCGGGGCCATGATGCCTTGCTTACTCAGGAGTTAGCTGCAACTGAGTGGAGGGTATAATTAATTAAAAGTTTGTATTGAACACTGCTCATCACAGCAATACATTCATCCTTAACACAGTTATCTCAGTCTACCAAGACAAAGCGTACAGCCATTCTAGCTGCAGTGCTAGGGCTAAATGCCAATATCAACATGCTAACTTGCTAATAAATGACAACACATGTTTATTTATTTCAGTCTACACTAGAAGCAGTGGAACAACCAACTAAATACAGACAGATCTACATCGCTATCATGTCTGATAACTCAACTTTTTTCCCCTCTTCCTACCTTTCATGGTCCCTTACTTTCACTGCTCGTCTGACATTCAATCTCTCCTCCTTTTATATTGCTCTTCCTCTCACAACCTCTCTCTTCCATGCTCACTCAGGTATACCCGGGCTTGATGGTGACTGCAGGGCTCATCCACTATGTGCTCAACCTGCTTCACATCACGGTCCACATCAGGGATGTGTGCGTGTTTCTGGCACCGGTGTTCAGCGGTCTGACCGCC
>NW_018127914.1:3142992-3152940 GCF_001952655.1 Monopterus albus
CTGGCGGCCTGCTTCATTGCCATTGTCCCTGGATATATTTCCCGCTCTGTTGCAGGTTCTTTCGACAATGAGGGTATCGCCATCTTTGCTCTGCAGTTCACCTACTACCTCTGGGTAAGTACACAGGACACTTGATTTTAAAGGTGCAGCAAGGAAGAATGTTATTATACAAGTCAATTTAATATAGACTAACGTGTAATTGTAATGTGGCTAAGTAGTAAATTTCATATAAAACAGGCCTAGATAGTAAATTGAGCTTTGTAAATGGATGCAAACAATTAATACAGCTGTCCCAACAGTTGTTGATTACTCATAACAACAAATTCTACCTGCAAAGACAGTGCTAGAAAAGACTGTTATTACACCCTCTGAAGCATTTTTGGAAAAAGGTAATTAACAAAGCAAGTCAGACTTTTTCAGGGTTTCAATATAATAGTGGGATAATGACCCAAAAATGCCTCCAGGCTGTGATGGAATGGCAGCACAGTGTCAGATTTTCCAGATGAACAATGAAAGGAAACACAACATCAGTGGGAACCTGTGCAACGATGCGGTCCATCCCAACATTAATAACTGGAAAAGTGGAGGTGGTCTCATATCTTTGACCAGTAGTGTATGTGTTCACTTTGTTTTTAGCTGAAAAAAGTCAACGTTTCAACCCAAGTCAAGCATGCTCAGGCCTCTGTTATTTTTTATAGGAAACACACTTTGTATAGCCAGGAGAGTAGCCCTATTTTAAAATGTCCCTTGGCTTCAGATGTATGTTAGGAAGTAAGGAATAAGGAGATGCAAACGTTTGTACTCAACTGTTATGATGAAAAGTACTTTGTGTAAATGAAGCTGCAGCCACAGCAAAAATATTGTGTAAAGGCACCAGTAGACGTGCACAATAATGCAGCAGAAATACTAGAAAATAAAATTAAAATGTAAACAATAGACTATAAATGGATGATGTAGATTTTATTATATGCTGAGAATACTTGAAACATTAAGTGCCCTACACTTGAGAGATGAGGATTTCTAACATTTGCGTTCTATCCTGAAGTTCATACGATTAGATTAAATACAGCATAATATAAGAGTTAAGGGTAATTTTGTTTCAGCTGTTGAAGCTAAAGAGAGTTGCTGCAGGGAAAGTGCCAATACTCTGACTGCATAAATATTGCAGAGCATACTGGACATACCTCTTATTTATGTGGTATTGTGTCATCTCATTGAGTCTGTAAAATTATTCCCTGTTAACAAAATTGCCTCATGTTCCTGCAGACAGCAATGATAGAATATAAAGGTAACAGGTTACAGTGAAGTAATTACAGTCGTCACTGTGAAAGAATTTCACGCCTGCACAGTTAACCTGTGCTGGAGCTGGTGTCAAATGAATATGCCAGGCTATTTTAAGTAAGCCCCCATTTAATGTTGTAGATTTTATCAATGTAAAAGAGATTAAGCAAAAGCTAAAATTGATTGTAAGGCGGTGATTTGCAAGAGGCGGCTTGCACAGGCCTTGTCTAATGAAGCTGAACCTGTGAGGAGCCAGACGCCCCCACAGAGTCTTCTCCCAAACATGTATGTAACAGTGAGAGAAAGACTGTATATTATTTGTCTTTAATACTTAGGTATAAACAGAAGCATGATTTTGATAGTTAATGCTGCTTTTGCTATCATCTTTGGCTTTAACATGACATATCTAATAAACGGTAAGAACAGAAATGACAAAAATCAGTCACCTGGTGCTTTCGTTGCTTTGCTCCTTGCTGAAGTTTGTTTGCTCCTGCTGCTCGATTTATTTTGGTAAAGAGCATGACATTTTTTTTCAATTTTCATTTCTTTTCTCTTTCTTAAGCTCAGAAGCTTTGCTATTGTGCAGAAAGGAGTTCTTTATGACAGCATGCCACAGTCCTAAGGCAGACAAATAAAACCAGTTTTATTCAAACTAGATGGATTTTTTTTTTTGTAACACCCACAATGTTTAAATGAGAATGCCTGCAGCTGTTAAAAAACAAACAAACCCTTGCTGTTTAAAACAATGAAAGGCCTGCAGGGAAGGAGTCGCATGTTTTATCCGGATGTGTACTCGGAACCCATAAAACACTGCATGTCAGCATTCAGGATAAATGTTCTGTCACAGCTGATGGTTTGTAGAGAATTACCACACAGCACACATTCAGACTAAAGTTAAACCTAAACTATCCACCCAAGACATGATTTCTCATAACAGATGTTTAATTAGTAAAGATGAAAACTGAGGTTTTCATTTGACATTGTTCATATTGCCTGTGTAAAGCTGCCTGTCTGCTCAGTGGCAGCGGAGGTCCATGGCTGGTGAACAGGAAAACTGGTACACGGACTGTTCTCATCCATGGGTGGTTCAGTAAGTGAAAAGAAAAGAGCTCTGACTGTGGATGCCACAGGCAGCCAGTGAGTGGTAATAGTAGCTTAGGCTATTTGTCCAATTTATGTTTTATCTTCAAGGCGTTGATCTCTGTTTATGCTCGAGTGTAAAGACATGTTGCGCGGAGGAGGCTTTCATCCAGGTAGAAGTAGTGATGCCAGTATTTCATCATGTCACGCCTTACTGCCGTTTGTCACAGCCTAACAAGCTTTGCAGCACGGATGCCACTGGGTTTTATCCGTCCAGAGATTCAGCCATCCTAGTTGATGTCACTTTGTCAAATCCTGCATGGATGCATCTTTGTATGTGGTTTCAAGGCAGTGCGAATCACTAGGCTTGTGGGTCCTTACGCACATCCCTGTGGCTCTTTTTTTTGATCTCTCTCATTGACACTGATCTGGCAATGACCTACGGTTTAGTTTCCAGGTAGCTGGATGAGCCTGTTGTCCTTACTGTGAGGACAACAGGTACAACACACCTGGTCCAGGGCCTGTGCACTGGCTCAGCAGTTAGGCCTAAACCAAACAAATGGTGTCACTCCTTTGGAGAGTTTACATTGGCTTTATTTAGACCCCTTCACATTTTGCACACTTTGTTGCATATTTAAATTTAGATTGATAAAACTGCCCATCAATCTACACTCGGTCATTTTTAATACATTTTTGCAAATGTATTAAAATCAAATCTTTGATTTACAAGAGTTTTCAGAGCATTAATTCAGTACATTGTAGAAGGCCCTTTGGCAGCAATTACACCTTTGAGTGTTGGGTAAGTGTCTCCAGGGTGTGCACATCTGGACTCTTTGCGGCAGATCCTCTCAAGCTCCGTTAGATTGGATGGGAAGCATCTGTGACCTGCCGTCATCAGGTTGCTCCATAAATCATTTGTGGGGTTTAAGTCTGAAAGCTGGGCCACTCGGGGTCAAGTGAAAGGGTGTGAATACTTCCTGAAGCTACTCCACACCCACACACATACAGTGCATGTTTGGAAGACATACTTAGGCAATGGGTGCATACAAATACATCATTTCTCATTGATTTACGAAGAAACAGAGAATAATGGATTGCTGGCATTCCAAGATTTCCTTTTTTATTTATTTTTTTTATAATCACATTTCAGGAACATTGTTCTCAACTGCAGAACCCACATCTAATTTAACTAGTGAGAGACCTTAGAATTACACGTTTCTTTGCTGACAGACACTGGTATCGAATGTTAAAAACTGAGAAATGCATCAAATGACAGATGATGTCATTTGTTGCATTTGACTACCCCAAAACAGAGTTTGTCTTGCTAATTTATATTAAAAGGAAATTGAATCTCATATTGAAAGAGATGGGCAACAAACTCAGGAGGGAGCTGCAGTTACCGTAAGTGAACTTAAGAGTTGATCTTAAACGGAGTTACGACTGAAATCCGGATCTGTGTTTAATTTGGTACCAAGTTTTGATCTAGTCTTTTGACACATGTATAGTTTAGTCACATTTTTTACTTTAATTTTGTTAGTTTTAGTCAACAGAAGATATTGTACTGTGTCACTGATATTTCAGTCTCATTGTTGTCTTGTATTTTTAATAATCATATGTATTCTTGTCAGCATGTTGAGGCTACATTTGTTGCCATTTTTGTGTTGTGTTACGATGGTTACAAGTGTTAGTGGAAAAGCCTGCTTATCTGTTCACACAGTGTCCCTCTGCTTTGCAGCTCAGTGAATGATTCACTCTAAAATACTGTTCGCTCGGTTTAGCTTGAGAGGAGAATCTAAATCACTGGACAACATTAATAAAGTGATACTTCTGTAGCCAACATCTAGAGGAAGATTTAGATAGTTGACTACCAACATTAATCCTGGAACTTACTTATTTCCTTTGATAGCAACACAAAAGTTTGTGTTTTTTCATTCTAGTGCCGTGCTGTGCATATTTCTTCTAATACGTCTTGGATGTTTTCATCTTGTGTTTATCTGAAATATTTCTTATTTTGCAGGAATTCCCCCAAAGTCCCCATTTGACTTTACAGGCTATAGAAAACTGCCACCATAACCATTTGTCTCAAACCAGGAAATTTGTTTTTGGTTGTGTTAGGGGGCATCAGTTTGTCTCTGCATTATTATAATGGCCTCTTGTCATCCTGTGTGTTTGGACAATACATCTCCAGGTGAGGCAGGTGTTCCTCATGGCAGCCATCACTACCTCTTGAGGTGATGTGTCAACACCGGAGCAGTGCCATTGAAAAAAATCCCCCCTGCTCATGTTTTCCACTGTATTTGGCAAGGGCCCTGAAAAACAATCATGCTGGCCACGCTCCACTGTTTCCCATTATCAGTCTCATTTACCCACATTTGTCTTTGTGTTTTACTTTCCTCCTCTCCATCTTTCTTCTGTCTCACCTCCCTTTAATTGTCTGTCTTCCTTTGTCCCTGCCATTGTTTTGCTCTTGCTGTGTTCTTCTTTCTTGCTCTTCTCACCATCCTTTCTTTTCCTTTCCCATTATTACTCATTCATTTCTTCTACTTGTTTTCTTGTCTCCTTGTCGTCGTCCCCCCTCCACATTGCAGAAATGCTCAGAGCTGTTGTGTCAAGTCTCAGCCCAATCTTCATTATCCCACTCCTTCATTTTATCCTTTAATAGCCCATTCAACTCTCACTTGTTTAATCTGTTTACCCCCCTCCCACCATCAGCCCAAACACACACAAACTCACACATTCTCCCATAATCTATAATTGAACTGCTCTTTTCAACACCATATACATGAATACACACACACTTAGACTTTGGCCTGCCTTACTCCTTTGTTCTCACCCGTTGACTATGCCAGGATCGCTGCAGCAGTAATTCCACTTTTTCTCTCAGTTCACAGTTAAGTAGCCTGACTGGTACCACAGTGTGTGACTCCATAAAAGCGGCAGAGGGAGTCGAAGCGTCCAGTTTGAACATGGCTGGTGCATGCGCTGAGTGGACGGCACAAGGCCAACTTTGGCCCAGCCTGAATGGGAATATTGTCTGAGGAGACCATGGTGGTTTGCACCGTCCTCATCCTACTTGTTTTCACCCTTAAACAGAGGAAGACTCAACATAGAGCCGTTAATATAAAGCATTTTGCTCCTGTGCCTTTAGCAGTGTATACTGAGTTGGCAGTTTAGAGCCAAATAAAACTAATGGGGCCTAATACAGCTGTCCTACAATGACTCCTACCTTCATGAAGGTGTTAATGTTCGGTTCCAACTGTGTGGCAATTTTGGAGGCTGCGATTTGTGGTGCTGGCTAATATTTTTGTCCACTCTATTTATATCAATGAGGGCACTAAATATAAGAAACGCCTCTTAGTGTAACACAGCTCAGCAGCACCACGTACTGCACGCTCCAATCTAACTGTATAGTTGAATCATTATGACCTTCATCACAGGGCTGTTGTATAAGACCATACTAATTCAAGTTAAATGTACCTAATAAACTGCCAGCTGGGTATAATTTACAACTTGAACCCATTTCTAATGTGATAAATATTACAGGTGGAAAAGAATAACACTTTCCCTCTTCCCTCATGAGTAACACTTGTCATTTCACCTATTTTAGAGTTGATAATATCTAGGAGCTAATTCTGTAACGGGCTATGATGTATTGTTGGGTTACTAGTGAGTATTGTTTTGCTTTAATTTAGCGCAGACAGGGACTGATGTCTTCAACAGTGTTAAATACCGTTGGCTATCTCACTTGCACGTAGTCAGTTTGGCTTCACTAAAGAAAGATCAGCAGACAGAATCACATTTAGCATGACAATACTGATGATCTTAGTTTTGCTTTTTCTTTCTTTGTCTGAATTGACTGGTTTTAATGAGCGATCTCTCGGGTTAACAAAAGCTGACAAAACTCGAACAGTAAGTGCAACTCAGCCACGTTTAAAATGCGAAGTGCCTCTCAAGAGTAGACATAAATTTCGTGACCAGGGAGTTCACAGAAAAACAGAAGGTAATTGGGGCTTAATTTATTACCAGGGTGTAGGTGAAAAATAAGACATCTGATGGGACTGAAATCAATGACCCATCACTTGTAATATTAAAATCACCCCATCTCCCCAAGAGAAATAAATAATCTTGGTGCATTACTCCTGTTATCCCAACCCAAGCAGTGCAACAAGACCATAAAACATTGTCATTTTTTTTCTTCCTCAAGCAACAGTTCCACCTTCTTATAGGAGAGAATGATAATCAGGTCACCACAGACCTACTTACTGTGGCCTGCCTCAACATACAGGAAAACCACTACTTGAGGACAGTTTATTTGCGGATTTCTGCATACGCCTACAGCATGAAGCAGAGTCTGTCTGCAGCTGATTGATTAGTGGCTGATCCAGGGGTCTGTCTGTGACGCTCTGCTGGGTGTTTGGGCGAAGTGAGACCACCATGATCCAGTCATCATTGATTCCCCTTCATCAGCAAATCCCAGGCATTGTTGGATGTGATCAAGCCTCTTGACAGCCCCCCTACCTTCCTTGTCAATAGCACTCTTCCTGAGCTTGAGAACTTGAAAGGTCACTGTTAAATGCATCTTTTATTCCTTGTGTGCATGTACATTTTTGTCTGTGTGCTTTTAAATGTTACTGTGTGCACTTGCCAGCTTTTTTGGACTGTGGTGAGAGAAGAGCTTGTATACTAGTCTGAACTGGTTTTTGCTCATCCTCACGGCTGGCTGTTCTAAATCTTCTGTCATCATTAAATGGTATTAATTAGACTACATTTAAAGATGGTCAGAATATGCACGCCTCATTTTAACCCAAATACAAGTTGATTTTACACATTTTCATTTTACTTTAGTTTTAAAATACGTCTTAACCTAACTCTCAAATCCGTTGAATCACAGTGTAAAGAAAACTTTTTAATGGGATAATATGTTTCACCAGCTTTGGACCATAAACAAATAGCGTGAACCTTTAGTGGAGAGGACCACCTGCACTTTGTAGATTTTCCTGCTGCAACTCAAGGAGAAAACTGTGTCATTATCACAGTAATGTGTAGCCTGCAGTGCTTCAGTTTTTTGTGTCCCTGAAACATGAACTGCAGGTCTTCATGTTTTGTTTGATGTTGAAACCTACATATGTGGCCATTATACTGCTGTGACATTTGTATCATTTTCTGCTCTCTTTTTTTGTCTTAGGTGAAATCAGTGAAGACAGGCTCGGTATTTTGGACCATTGGCTGTTGTCTCTGTTATTTCTACATGGTAAGAATAGTTCCCACACAAACACTGGCTACATACTATAACCATAGGCTGATTTAGACTTGGACTGTATCATGCCCCACTGCCATCTTATTTACTTACTATTAAATTTTTACATTGTTTACTCTGCTTTTTATGTGATTCGGTTAATGTATTGGATCCTACAATGATTGTTAATTTTTAAACTTGCTTATATTTGTGTGGTGACAAACTGACTGAAGCAGTGGGAGGCCTAATCTTAACCTCAGCCTTTGGGAGTTTCTCGCCACATCCTGCCTTGTATTTGTGTAATTAGTGCCAGTTCATAACTAGTTTTTGAATATAAACCCTGTTTCTTAGATGGTATTGTTGGAGTGTCATGTCTGTACCCAGCAGTGACACGGCTATGCATGGGTAAAAAACGGAAGGAGCAGTTTAGCCAGTGTTTTCTGCATTATTTATGGAGCCCATCAGGGGGTTGATGAGAAAGATGGGATAAAAAGCCTGCCTCAGCGACAGATTGTTTGCACGTGTGTTTGAGGGTGCGTGAGTGCTTATGAAAATCTCCAGCTTCTTATTCCAGCTAAATCTCTGTGGCCAGCAGTGAGACAGATGTCAAATGAAACAGCTTACCGAAATCCAGCTTCATCGATCATACCGGGCCATAGCATCCGAGGGAGGTTAGAGAGGATTGGAGTGACATCAACAGGAAAGAGGAGTGATGGAATAGAATAGGTGACAAGGCGGAGTGGAGATGGGCAGAAACAAAGAAATGGAGAGAGGTGAACAGATAGAGGGGACAGAGATTGACAGACATTCAGAATAAGACAGGAGCAGGGATGAGATGTGTTAACTTCCACAATGAGTACAGTGAGTCTCCATGTCTCTTTCTCCTTATTACTACTTTCTCTTCTTCACGCCCACTCACTCTCTCTTCAGTGATGTGATGTTTCTGTGTACTCTATCTGCAGCCCACCCACTGTTGCAGATGAGTCCTCTGGCAGCAAGGAAGAAACTAGACTTGCATGTCTTCATCAAACCACCAGTCCTCACTGCGTCCTTTTCAGCTTGCACACTAAGTGCCGCATATACTTGTTAACCCACCCTACTTTTTTCTAGCCCATCACTTGACACCGTCAGTTTCATCAGGATATAGTCCAGGCTACGTTTTCCCTTGGGCCTTAATTGAATGTGACACTTGTAAGGTAGATTTGGGGGCAGAGAACGAGAGATCCTCTGCTTGGATATTGGCATAATCAGAGAACAGAGAAGGACAGAGAGGGACAGAAAAGGATGGGAGTAAGAAGAGATCAAAGATCAGAGCAGAAGGACCCGCTGAGGGACGGGAGCTTCAAGAACCATTTGGACAGCTGCACAGCATCCTCCTTTTATCCCCCCAGGGGTGAGGGAAGAGCAGTGGGGAGGGACAGAGGGATAAAGGACAAGGCAAAAGCAGATGCATGAATCAAGTGCACGCCATTATTCCTTCCTAAAGCTTTTTCTTAATGTTCTTTCTTAACCCTTTACATTCCCAACTAGCAAAGCAACCTATATCACCAGAGTGTTTCAAAAGCTCCTTTGGTTAAACAGGTATTGGTTAAATGCATTGAACAAAAGACTGTTTAACAGATGTCCCCTCCTTTCACTTTGTAGCCTTGCTAAACGATGGAAGTGTCTGTCAGTGCCGGGTGGTGCTTCACTTTGGTCCAGACTAAAATATCTCAACAGCTCTTGGTTGGGTTGCCATGAAATTTGGTCTCGACATTCATGGTTCCAGTGAGGATGATTCCTTATGACTATGGAGATTATTCTGGCTCCCTTAAAGGATAAGGCTCGTCATTTTCTATTTTGATAGTATTTTCAGAAATCCTTTTGCAGTGACTAAACCAACAATGAATTGCCTCAGCTCATGGTTTATGTCTGTCAGTCTTCAACCTGGATTAGCTTATTTGTCTGGACCATAGACCTGTGTTATTCTGATACAATTAAAAACATGTAAGAGAAGTACACCACTGAACTTGGTGAGGCCTTCATTATGAAATATACAGTGGGTATGGAAAGTATTCAGACCCCCTTAAATTTTTCCCTCATTGTTATATTGCAACCATATGCTAAAATCATTTAAGCTCATTTTTTTCCTCATTAATGTACACACAGCACCCCATATTGACAGAAAAACACAGAATTTGACATTTTTGCAGATTTATTAAGAAAGAAAAACTGAAATATCACATGGTCATAAGTATTCAGACCCTTTGCTGTGACACTAGTAGAAGCACCCTTTTGAGCTAATACAGCCATGAGTCTTTTTGGGAATGATGCAACAAGTTTTTCACACCTGCATTTGGGGATCCTCTGCC
>NW_018127914.1:3153741-3165128 GCF_001952655.1 Monopterus albus
GGGGTCTGTCGGAGGTTTCTTCCGTTAAAGGGAGTTTTTCCTCCCCACTGTCACCAAGTGCTTGCTCAAGGGGGATTTGTTGGGTTTTCCCTATGTAATAATATTGATAACAGTAAAGTCTAGACCTTACTTTGTAAAGTGTCCTGAGATGACTTTTGTTGTGATTTGGCGCTATACAAATAAAATTTGATTTGATTTGACTTTGGTGGTTCTCTTTTCTTCTAACACCATCATGAGGTTGGCATTTGTAGTTTTAGTGACACGTCTCATCAGATACTTGATAGATTGTCATGAAATTTGGTACAGACATTCACATCCTCCATGATTCAATTATATTAACTTGAGCAATTCCTTAACCTTTCATATAGCACCATCAGCAGGTCAAATTTTTAATTTGTCCACTACTGGACAAATACCCATCAGCCTCAACTGTACCTTTTGTTTACTAACAATAAGTTTCGACAGCTTAGGATGTTCATGCTAACATGTTATCATGCTGGTGTTAGCTCAGTGCAATCCTTCCCAGAGCAATTAGCATGGCTTTGTCTTTAATTGTAAGTAAACAATAATATTACTGTAGAATATAAATAGAAGAACGCCCAACAAGAGCATATAGCCAGTCTGGCAACACTGCACACATATATCCATGCACAAGCACACACGTGCAATGTTCCCCACATCCTATTCAGAGGGGCCCCGCAGTAATCGGATAAGCCCAGTATGAAAAGCAGTGAGCGATAACCACTGAAAGACTTTGCTCCAAAAATTTTCTGATCCCTGCCCTCAGCGGTTAGCCTGTGGCTCAGTCAGAGGGCTGGCTCTTGGGACCATAATTTCAAATAGAGCTTGTTTGTGCACACAGATTTGGTTTTTTGTTCTTTAATGTGGCCTGATGGCCATTTTCTCCAATTTTTTTCTTCTTCCAGTCGATTGTGCGCTCGGCTGGTATGACTGTTTATTCTGAAGACTGTGGAGGCAAATCTGAAATTCAAGGTGCATTGTAGAGCTTGCTGAATAACAGATTGTGATGCACCTTCATGTGGTATAGAACATTACCAATCTCTTGGTTCTGAACACCCTTGAGACCACTATTTAAATGTCAGATGTTACTGGAAGTATATTTTTAACCATGCTAGCAGCATGGCATTAAGGATGACGGTGTCTGTTGGTCAGATGTTTCATGACTTTGTCCCAGACTGACATGCTGTGTGTCTCAACAATTATTTGATGGATTTCCATGAATTATGCCTTTGACTTTTTCCTTTACCCTACTGACATTGTTGGCTTCTAATTACACAACTATTGGGTGAATTGCCATAAGATTTGTTACACACATTCATGTTGTGCAGCAGATAAATTGTAAAAGATTTGGTGATCCCCTGACATTGAACCTCCCACGCTTTTGCTCAGTTAAGCATCAGAAGGGAAAAAGCTCTTTAAAAAAAAAAAAGCTTTCAAGTAATGTATGATATTGACTCTCTGAGTCAATAATGCACCTCACTGATATCAGGGAGTCTAATTCAGAGGGATCAATATTTTAAAGAGGCATTTTTGTTAGGTTCACCTTGGGGGAAAAACTGGTGTGGTTGACATGCTTTTGTAAATTAACACATGCCCATGACTTGACAAACCTCATTACTCATTCACAGCTTATTACAACTAAGGGAATGGGAGATTCGCTGTACAGACATGACTCATTGTGTGCCACAATGGATTACGCTGCTCTTTTCTCATTGTCAGATTGAGGAGGGAGCAGTGCTGGTTTGAGTTACTCCTTGTTACAGCTACAGTATGTTTGATGGCTTATGTATGTGCATTTAGTTCTGCTCAGTTGCAGTGGGGGAATTTGGATTACAGTTTTTCAAGCATTCCTCTGCCTACTCTTGCTGTCCATTCTGTTTTCCTGACTACATCATGCATGCTTACAAGACCCAAAAATAACAGCAGACATCTTGCATTTAGTTAAGTTGTGCAGCTAGCGGCCTCCGACAGCGTTTCAAGTGTTATGTGTTCAATTACCTCACAGCGAGTTGGCAACAGAAACTCGATTGGCCGCCCCTGTGTCAACAATGGAAATAAGTCTTAATTTGAAGCCATCACTGATATTCATTCAGGTTATGGTTCACATGCTACTAATTGACTGTCACCATCTGAGAGAACAGATGTGAACGACTGCCAGAAGATAAGTGCACCTAACCATTCAGCATTCTTTCACTCTCTGCCTCAATGTAGCATATTAATGGTTTTTATCAATTAGACATGGTGTGCTCATTTTTCTTGTGAATGCATGAGAATACTGAATGCTGTTTGTATTGTACTTAACAGGAACAGTGGGGCCCTTTCTGATGAGCTGTTGGGAATAAAAGGATTGAACAATTTGCGTATATGCACATCCTTTTCCTGTTTATTTCACTCTCCATTTGCTCTCGGTTTCACTTTCTACCACTTTATAATTCATCTTTCTCGTTTCCTCTGTCTCGTCTCTTTCTGAGCACTTTCTCTACACTCTTCTTTCGCTCTACACTCTTCTTTCATTGTAGTGCTCTACCCATTTCCATTTACAGTGTTCCTGTAGTCAAGTACAAGCAACTAAAAACTTGTCAGTAATGTTTTATAGCCCCCACATCCAGTGCTGTAGTACTTAGCGGACCTCAAAAACGATTACAGTATAATGTATGTCTAGTGGAGCTTTTAAAGTTATTTGTGCTTCTCATATTTTACATCTAACATGTAATCATTGTTTTTAGTTCTGTATTTGCCTGAAAAGACAGTAAGATGCCTTAATTTCTGCTCACGATTCTATTCTAGGTGTTTACACATTCATGTGAGAAGAATTGGGCTACTTTTTATTTAATTTGTCCCTGGCAGCCTAGGGGTTAAGGCTCAGCGCTTTCACCGCTGCAGCCTGGGTTCGAGTCAGGGTTGCATCAGGAAGGGCATCCGGTGTAAAACATGTGCCAAATGTCGACATGCGTGTGACTATTCACTGTGGCAACCCATAATGGGAAAAGCTGAAAGTGACTTTCATTCAGTCAAGCAGATTGAAATGTACCTATTAACTGTTTTGATAATTGTTCAGTAATGATAAATACCAAACATTTGGTCTTTCAGCCTTCTCAAACATGAGGACTTGCTGGTTTTTTTTTTCTGTTTTATATCATTTTAACCTGAATATCTTTGGGTTTCACACGGTTGACTGATCAGTATTTAAAGCATTGCATTGAAAAATTGCAAAGGCTACTTACTTTTGGCATTTCATCAGTTTTTAAGCTGGACTTGGTTTTGGTTAATTCCCTTTATTGAGGCAAATCTGGAATCTTTCCTGCAAAACTAATTTGTAGCAATTTAACAGGAAAGCCTCCGCTCAGCAGGGTTACCTCATCTGAAACAGAAAAACAAATTAAAGAAAAATCAATCTTACGGGACCTTTTTATTTCTCCACAGGTAGGAAAGGATATTTCAGAGGGAGGATAATATCCACAGTATGTTTACCAACATGTTTGTGTCTGTGTGTTTTCTAGGTGTCAGCATGGGGAGGTTATGTGTTTATTATCAACCTGATTCCTCTGCATGTGTTTGTGCTGCTGCTGATGCAGCGCTACAGCAGAAGAGTTTACATCGGTAAGGCACACACAAGAGTAAGCAGTTCAACCAGACGCCATCATTATTGCTTTTTAAAAACTCTCTCACGTACAGTATGAAGCAGGAAGTGTTTTCAGAACATCTCCTATTAGAATAGAAACTTATACAGTGAGCAGAAAAACCATCATTGCTCCCATCATTGCAAAGCATTTGACCCTAAAATAAGCTCAAATGCCCAGTCGCGCCTGTGCTCACCTCTCACCACTGTGAGCATTCCATCATCTACAGTGTAGACACCCACACACCACTTAACAGTAAAACAGTAAATGCAACTACCTGCTAACTGGTCCTCCTTTATTTTTTATTTTATTTTTTTTTTGCTGCTACCAAAAGCAGAGCACTGGTCATCCCAGTTTGACAGAACACACAGCAGCTCCAACACATTATCCACTGGCTCAGATCTCGAGCTTCAGCTCCTTCAGACCATCCACACATCCGTTGTCAGCTTAGCCACACACTCGTGACTTGCACTCCTGTTGTGGTCAAGATAAATGATACCATGTCAAGTATCATTTACACATGATTATATGTTGTACTCACTTTAACTTCAAAGCATAGTCTTTGAGAGCTTTTAAAGTACGTTATGGCCTCTTAGCATTGAGAGGGCTTTGACCTACCTCTGTTCTATATACAAAAGGTTCTTCAACAGTGAGATTCTCCTTGAAGATGCAGGGCTGTTAGATTAAGTGAAACACTTCCTTCCACCTTCACTGTTCCTAAAGGATATGCACAGCCTGAGCGTCATCTGGCAACCTTGTAAACCTTTTCATAGTAATTGAGAGATGGAGAAATATAATTGTAGACAGAAAAGACATTAGGTCTTCAAGCGCCTTCTATATCTTTTGCCTTCCCTTCTGCCTTCATCTTCCAGCGCCTCCTTTTAAGACTGAGTCACAGCAGAGGGATATACAAAAGGAAAAAACAAAACACTGGTTTAATAAAATGCCTTGCAGTCTGTTCCATCACAATTGATCTCTCTCTGTGTTGAGCCAATAGCAGATGTGTGAGAAGGAGATTGCTGAAGGCGGTCACAACTACTTCAAAAACGAGACACACTCTTCAGGAAGAGTATGAAATCTTAATTAAGCTGCTGCGTCTGCGAATCGGTTCCCCCCAGCTACGAAGGTGGGAGTCGAACTGTTGTCAGCACTGTTGCCTCCCTGCCACACTGTGCCAAGCCAGCTCCCATTTTCTCTGTAAATGACATTAGATTAGGTATTTTGTATTTACTCCCTCTGAGATGTGGCAGTGAAAATCAATAGACTTTAAATACCTCTGTTGAGGTCAATTTTTTCCCTTAGTGGGACCCAAGCTGGAATGGTGGAGTAGAATTGAAGGTTTTTAGAAGTGCAGTAGTTTAATTTGATTGTTTTATTTCTTACTAGGACTAGCCTCTTTCTCACCCATTCTCCTTCTCCCTTCACAGCCTACAGCACTTTCTACATTGTGGGTCTCATACTGTCAATGCAGATCCCTTTCGTCGGGTTCCAGCCAATCAGGACCAGTGAGCACATGGCTGCTGCTGGTAAGTCCCACCCACTCTGCCTAAAAAGTTGGCTTATTTAATACCACTTTTTTTAAAATTAAAATACATGTTTTTGTTATTGTGCATATCTAGAAAAAACACCAAACCGTAACATTTCTGTTTGAAGTTGCATAAAGAAATTGAGCAGGCTGTGTGGGTCATGTACAAGGACACACTGACAGAATGCAGAGATTGTATTTCAGAGCTTTCATGTCAGCTTCATCCTGCCAACAATTTTATGCTGCAAAACACAAGGAGAAGAAGATCGTGCTGACTTCTGGAGTTCATGTATTAAAGGTGTGACTTTATATAAGCAACTGGCTGGTTATCTAAAGCACCTTACAGTGCCATGGATGCACACTCTGTGATTGGTTGGCTGCAGCAGGGATTGAATCCCTTTCTGGAATACATTTACAAAATAGAAATAAGTAAGCAGCTTCACAAGCCACCCGTATGGGTTGTGCACTTGAAGTGCTTTTCGATTTTGGCTTCTGGTAGTGTATTAAAGCTTATTCAGTTTGCCTCTTGAGTGGGTCCATCTGCTGCCTGACAACATGGGTGGGTGCATATGTATGTGTATGATAGTTGTGTTCATTTACATCCAGATTTGGAGAGGACTGTTGTTGGCAGCGTCAGGTTGCTGAGCAGCACCTATGCTGAGAATTCTTAACACTACAGCAGGCACATGTTGAAGTGTCCCTGTTTCCTTTCTATGAACAACATTTTGAGAGGCTTTGAACAATGCACCACCAAATATCATCTCTGCCTCTCTTGTTTTTGGCTCCCTGCTCTCTTTCTCGCAAAGAGTGAGTGTGTTTTTATGTTGCCAGGGTAGCAGCTGTTTTGAACATCTGGTGGTAGCATTCAGGGAGCACAGTGTGAGACAGGAAGCGAGTGACAGAGCCATGGACCTGTCGGTGCTGCTGAGATGTCAGTCCCTGAGGCAGGAGAGCAGGGGGGCACAGGAGTGACAAGCGAGTTAGCACTATGGTAGCTCTCCACGAGACAGGCGGGGGCTTAACCTTGGAAATGGGCAAGACCTGTGATGGTGGACTGGCAGAGGAGTAGGGTGATTTCACACAAGGTTTGTCGAAGGATGTGAGGTGACGAAACAGGGGGAAACCAGGCTTTTCAATTTTTGGTATCAAATTCACCAGACAGACAAAGACACGCTGGAGAAAACAGCACTGAGAAAGTAACAAAGCAAAGGAATGGAGGAAAGAAGTGTGACCTGCTGCAAGAAGAGAGACAAGGCGAGGAATAAGGGCATATTTACACAACTCGGTCTCATGCATTTGAAATATGTTGTCCTGCAGTATTTGTCTTTACATGAAAACCCATAGGGAGTAGTGTGACTGCTTTGTTGAGAATTCAGCCAAACTGACAGCAGCATTTAACCACGTAAATGCACTTTTGTGCCCTACAGGGTGCAGAATGAATCGGGGCCTCCTCAGTTATTCAGTGTGAACTTTCTTTGTATGTCTGCTCATTCTTTTGCTCCTGTCTGTGGCTGTTTTCCAGGTGTGTTTGCGCTTCTTCAAGCCTATGCTTTCCTGCAGTACCTGAAAGACAGGCTGACCAGACAGGAGTTCCAGACACTTTTCTTCCTCGGAGTCTCTCTTGCTGCCGGAGTCGTCTTCCTCACAGTGATCTATCTCACATACACAGGTCTGTACGTCTGCTTACAGTCAGTTCATGATACTTTCCATATAGATATAAACCATGCCATGTACTGTATTGTTTTTTCCTGCGAAGTAAGTTAGTTGACTAATTGATTTGTTGATCATCTAAAAATTAAATGGACCACTAATCTTCTTTCAGTCAATTATCAAAAATGCCAAATACTGTCTGGTTCCAGTTTCTCATGTTTAAGGATATACCGTTGTTTTGTGTCGGTGTACATTGGATATCTTTCAGTTTTAAAATGTTAACCACACAAAGCAAGAAATATTTAGTACATAACAATATATGTACTGTATTTCTGAAAGTAAACCAACTTAGTTGGGCTAACATTTTAGAGTGAAAAGTACTTACAGTCTTGTATTTGTACTCTACTACTTAATGTCTTGCATTTAATGTTCACAGCAATAGGATCTATAGACCTTATTATAGTTTAGCTGGCTTTAGCTGTATGCATTGTTTTCTTATCAACATTATGCTAAAGCTGGTGAAGATGAGTGGCATGGTGTCATCTTCCAGTAATGACGTGCTAATGTTTAAATGAAGCTACTGCTGACAGAAACTCATGACTCCTGGTTTTATTCCTAGTGCCGTTTTATCGGTGTTGAGATTACTCCTCATAATGTAGGACCACAACCTAATAAAGAGTCTCTGTATTCTGATTTTAATAGTAGATGGTCGTATTTTCACCTCCATCTGTTAATTAGCACAATATGTACAAAATTAGCCAGAATTTGGCTGGGCTTGGTAGGCATCTAGCATTTTATGCATGGATCAGTTGCCTAGATTTTGACTGTGATCCAGATCTGGGATTTCAGCCATTTTAGATTGTGGTCTCTGTCTCTTTTTTTTTTTTTTTTTTTTTTTTTTGCCAAACATTAGTGTGTTCATACACTATTCCCTGATGGGGAGACCCCCAGGCCTCCCCAGTGGGCTGCTAATCAGCACTTGGTTTGTCAGAAAATGAAACCTGGAAGGCAAATGATAAACAAATATAAGCTGATATGAATGCTGCAGCTTTGCAAGCCAGATTGTTGCGCGGTAAAGGAGCATCGTGCTGTATCGAATGCCTTGTTGTGAACTTGTATGTGTTGTCTCCTGCTGTAACGTTTAGATTTAAGACAGCATATCCAACATCTTCGGGGCGTTCTTTGTACACAGAATAACAGGTTATCTGGATAATTTTACTGACAGTTTCACATGTCTGATTTGTTGTGTCATAGGACTTTTCATCAAGAGCTGGCTTGTTCTCAGTCTTATTCAGTCTAAACAAGATGACCTCTCAGATTTAAGGCCAGTGGAACAGGAAACGACTCACTGACACTGGGCTGATTATAATAATAGTTTAAAGATTATTGAGAAATTTAAGACCCTCTGTCCCATCTCAGCCCCTTCTTAACCAGACAGTACTGTTAGAAGAGAATAATTGATTTAAGTGGACTGTTGGCTCATCATATTAGGAGCCAGAAAAAGAGGCTCGTCGCTCTTATGACCATCTAGTCAGTGTGCATTGCACCGAGCTCCTGGCAAGCAGAATTTCTTATACAGCTGGTGATGAGGAGAATTTAGGAAAGAGCACCGTTTGTTGAGCTATTCTTAAAGTGTATCTGGCTCCGAAACAATTCATCAGCGTTTTCATACTCTGCCTTCTTCCTATGTGCTTTAAAACAAAGGGAATTAATAGATCGGGAGTGTATCACAAACCGTTTTAATAACATTGGCAAATGTTTCAGTTTAGCAGCACTTAAAGCAAATAGTAGTCGCTTTAGTAAGGATTTCCAACTGTTTTCCACATGTTTTAATGTGTTTATAAATTCACAATGGTTCAAATTGCAATTGTAAAATGTGCAAACGCTGTAGGGGTGGGGATCCTTTCTGACACAACTGTATCTATGCATGTGGAATTCATAACAGCTGAGGTCCTGATATATTTTGACAACTGCATGAGCTAATGTGCATATGAAGATGTGAACAGTGAAATAAATGTCCTGCTTAATTGATCAAAACTTCACATATAATTGATAACTGTTCAAGTTGGAGACAACTGTACTCAATCATTTGAAATTGCTATTTGTAGGAAAAGTCTGAGAAGTGCTGTTGTGTTGTGGAGGATGTCAGACTTGTTTTCACGGTGATGGTAATGATAGGAGGCCTCCGAGGAATACATTACAGTAATGCCGGTTTGCAGAATATTCTTGTACTTTCACCTGTTCCCAGGTCCTCTTTGTGCTTGCACTCACTCTGAATATATTGAAGAAATTATTCAAATAGGAATTCCAACTCACACAAGGGATGTCTAGATCTTCATTTTGTCATGAACACCTATTAATAAATGAACATGATCTAGACATCTCTTGTGTGCACTGGAATTCTGATTACTTTGTGGATTTATTGTCCTGCTGCGGCTTGACACCCTGTTCAGTGTATGAGAATGCAGCTACGCACAGGAGTACAATTTACAGTTTAGCAGAGATAAATTATGCCGTCATATCGAAGCAGTGGATGTGAGGTCGTGGCGGCATTAAGGACTTCAATGGGATACTTAATACATCCACCCATTTCTCCACATTTTCGCTGCTTTTACAGAGTTACCTTGTGTACAAATTAAATCTTTAAGTTCCTCGTGGTCCTCTGGCAGAAACTCTCTGCTGCGGTGACAGACTGCGCTCTTTCTTTGAACTAGTCTAGTCAGTGACCACGAGAACGCGCATCTTGGAATCAGCTGCTGAGTAAAAGACCTGAAATATTCAGATAGCCTCAGCTGGCATTAGAAAATCCAGCATTACTCATTTGATCTTGGCTTTCTTTAGTAACTTACAAAGAATCCCCCTTTTGTCTGATTTTAAAGCGTATACACTACCAGCCAATTGTTTGGACACTTTCCCCTTGAAAGTGCTTCCAAACTTTTGCTTGGTAGTGTACAAAGCGTACCACTTTATTGTGAAAGCAACAGGAGAATTTAGTGTACAAAAGCACAGATTCCACCAGAGATGCTATTTTTTACTCCTTTTCTTAGCACCACACTGGTTTTGCTTTTCTTATCTAGTGCTACATTACTTTAGACTGGTGCTGAGAAAGCTCACAGGGTGTGTGAGAGGAGAGTTTGTGTATCCCCTCAGGCAGAGGTTGCACACCTTTTTTGCAGCCTGCAATGAGCCTCAGTAACAATGGTCTACAAGGAAAATGCTTCGGAAGCAACGACAGTCAATCATTGCTAGTTCTGGGCTACTGAAAATGAAAATAGCTAAAATTATTAATTGACTCTGGTTTGTTAGATGTGGCACAGCCAGTGGGTGAATTTTACTTGAGCAAAACCAGAAATTTTAACCAAAACTCTTGGTGGATCTCATGAAAAACTATTTGCTTTTAATACAACAAACTTCTTAGGTGAAACATTAGACTGGTGTTGTGTCTCAGGCGGTACAGACCACCCATTTTTTTGTTTAACAAAGGTGTTTATTATGGTTGTACTTCAGTTAAGACATTGAGCTCTGTTGTATACATCAGCCCATGTTCTCTCTTGAAGTCAGAACGTATCATTGTTCCTTCAGTTTTTGTACATCAGCATAAAACAAATGTCTAATAGCCTTAAAAACTATAACCAATTAGCTCGTTTAAAGGTCATATTTGAATTCAGCACCGCAAAATCCATAACAATTAGCACATTTCAATTTGGCCACATAAAGCCTTTATAAAATTGGAGACCAGTGTTTTGTATGTGACTATTTTTACCTGACATATCGGTTTTCTTACTTTGATTAAGGTTGCGTTTACTTGGCTGAACCAACAATCTGATTTTCTGTCACTCCAGATTATGTAAACACTAGTCAGTCCTTTTGCCCAGAGCAAATTGCATTTACAGTATTATTGGCTTCCTTAGATTGGTTGCCAGCCTGCTTTAGAGCTGTCTGCTCATGTGGGCGCACAAGTCCAGCCTTTTGAGGATACTGGCTTCAGCTGGACGTCTGGTAAATGCTGTGATCTGTCAGACATCCGAGTGGAGTGGTGGGAGTCGGTGACTGGTGAAAAGCCAGTTTTGCAGCTAAACTGCGCATGCCCCTGCTCTGCTCTGTCAGACTCTTATCTTTGCAGCATAGTAGAAGGATGGTTGCCTCAGTATCTTGAACACGGAGCCAAGTATTGATTGGTTCAATCAGTGTCATCTTTTAAATTAACTCTCAAAATATCTCCATCTCACTTTTGCTGATTTTTCCACATCCTTTTCTTGACTGCCTTGGTTCAGTGCTGTTTGACTTCTTATTTAAAAAGTTCAGTATTGTTTTTACCATGGGATATATTAAATGCATTTGTGACTGTCAGTCACTTTTAGTAACAAATGACATCATATATTGATTAAACCGTGTCAGCTTTGTATTTAAAATATTGTCCTGAAGCTTTTGTTTGTGCATGTTGGGGATGTCAGTCACTGTTAGAGCCCCCAGGCAACAGTTCAGAGCTGAAATGTATTCCAGATCAAAGCTTTAACCAAAGTGAGACATTTGCGTGTCCCTCCCCCACTTCCCCCGAGCCCCCTTTGCCG
>NW_018127914.1:3165179-3187110 GCF_001952655.1 Monopterus albus
GTTACATTTATAAACAAGTCAATTCCTGTAATTAAGTATTGTCAATAGAATACATTTTCAGCATTCACACTCTCTCCTCAGAGCCTTTTCTTGGTTTTGAACCACAGTTGGCAGAAAGTTCAGTTTCATACAGTTGAGTCACAGTCCTTCTGTGCCCTGTCACTGTTCAGCGATGTTCAAAATATGATAACATGAGATGTTTGCTTATGGTGCCAGCACTGTCAGGCAAATCTGACCGACTCATACCCACACAGTCCTGATGAAGCAGATCAGCTGTGACTATTTTGACCACATCATATTTATGTAGTGTATTTCAGTTTTCTCTAACACAGTAAACAGGCTGGACTGACTGTAGACATCCTTCTTGTTGTCCTCCGGCAATCTCTGCTATACATCTTTCAGACCTGCACATCCGATAGCTTTTGCAGTTTTATTTATTCAGAGTTGCACAGTTGCGTTAGCCATGTAGCTGAGAGTACTAATGAGAGGATTTTAAAGTGGTTTCCCTTCACTAAGTTTATCTTGCTTATCCTTAACATTGTTCCACAAACTTTTAGCACTCCTACAGAGCCAACATGCTTTAAAGCAAAGCATTTTGATTTGATTTTGATTTGATTTATTCTTTCAAACATGCAGAACAAATGACATCAACACACACATAATTACACATATTCAACCAATGCTAATCTAGAATCAATTTACTTATACCTAGTACATGTTTGAATGGAGTAGGAAGAAGTCAGACTTATCCAGTCCTACCCCATAACATCATCTTATACAAAACATTTCATGCATCATTGGCTGCAAGCAGTATCTCTACATAGGTAATTTATGTTTCTTTATTGATTCTTTTCTTATTCTAGGATACATTGCTCCGTGGAGTGGTCGTTTCTACTCTCTCTGGGACACTGGGTAAGCTCTGCTGACCTTCACACACTCACTGTCGATGAAATGCTTGTTCAGTTGAGTGTATGTGTGTTTTCTAAGAGTGCTATACCCCCCTCACACTGTCCCAGAGGGGATAACAGTACAGCACAGGCTCTCTATTGAGCTATTGTCTTACTTCCAAATAGCACCAAGCACCCTGCGTTCTCCAAATGCACTGCAATGGGTTTGATATCGTAGCACTCCCAATCAATTTACCCCCATTTGCTGACTGAAGCAGTATGGGATGGTTTTTTCCTGTCTTTTGGAGGCTGATACTAATTCCTTACTGTGCTTTGTGTTTTTGCTTCCCAGCTGTAATCACAATACACTTTAGAGAGAAATATTTAAATTGCTTGGAAACTGCTGTGTAAAAGTCCATTAGGAATAAAGAGGGAACACAGAGATCAGAAAGTATTAGCACAAAAAAAACAACAACCAGACATTACTCAGCAGCAGTGCTGGATTTGTTCATATTTTACCATAGGCACGCCAGGGAGGTAAATGATATTTTTTTTCCCATAATTCTGGAATTAATCAGTGGGTCTAATGTATAATTTGTCTCAACACTCCCAGTGCGCTCAACCCAACTTTAATTACATCCTGCCTGTCACTTTTCCTCGGTTCTGTTGTTCTCCTTTCACACTCCCTCCCTTTATCTGCAGCTATGCTAAGATACACATCCCCATCATAGCATCGGTGTCAGAGCACCAGCCGACAACATGGGTCTCCTTCTTCTTCGACCTCCACATCCTGGTGTGCACCTTTCCAGCAGGCCTCTGGTTCTGCATCAAGAATGTCAATGATGAACGAGTGTTCGGTAGGGGCCTTTTATTGAAGTTGTTCTAAAACTCAGTTTCCATGATGAGCCACTGGTTCCTTTACTCTCTTTGCATTCCTCTTTAAAATAACAACACAGAAACGAGTGTTTGCGAGATAATGTAGAACTAATATGGGTTTATGTTATGGCCACGGTTTAAAAACTGTCAGATGTACTAGACAGAAGCCACGTTTTTAGCCATGTGTGCATCATGGATCTAGGGATGACAGTGCCATCCAATGGCCTGTACTCGAATGCATCCTCACAGAGCCTAGCGTGGCTGTAGACTCGTCTTGAGTCAGTCGGTTTGGCAACAGTACAGTAGCCATGAGTCTCAGCCACTGTTCCTATGGAGAAGCCAGTCAGAGATGCGAGTCAGAGCATTACAAATTCTGTTCAATCTGTTGTTGTCGCAGCTGTGAACAGAACACAGCGACACAGTTGCTGACTTCATCCAAAACTGAGACAGAATTACATGAACCTACTTAATCTGCAGATTGTAAAATTAGTTTTCTTAACCATGTCGTATTTAGCGATTACCCGCCAATAGCGGCAGACTGAATTTTAAAGAGGAATGTTCTTGTGTAACCAAATCCAGTAGTGGTGGTGTCCTGGAGTGCACCTCTACATTCCAGAAGCAACGTGAGAAGTTAAAGTAGTCGGGGTCAACAAAAACAAGATTTTCAGGGTGTTTAAGGTCTTTGGATGTTTCTCACAGAAACTCACCTTGGGAACTATAGTATCTTCTCACCTTATATTTTTATGCACAGAGGATTTTAGCTTCAGCATAACTGCCCATTCAAGCCTTGAAGTGCTCCAGCTGTCAGTCACTTAACTATATCTATGGAAAGAATCATTGTGACCACAAGAGCAAGCACTTCCTGGAATAGCTCTGTCTGCTTTGCAACTCTTTTGTGTCATTCATTATTAGACGGTTTACATAACTAGGACAGTCCTTTAATCACTGACCTTTCTGCTGTTACTGTCATTTATCTGCTTTATTAACAGTGAGCTATAATTAACATGTATAATTTGACAATAATGTATCAAAAGTGAAATAAAATGGTTGATTAGGAGTCTTAATCTGAATGAATACCTGCTGGTCTAGGATACATTTCCTGTATGTCATCCCCTCTTTTCATTATACTCGGCTTTCAGACAGCATGAAAGAAAAACACAGTGGTTTTGAACTTTACCAAACACAAACAAAGTAAGACGGCCTGGATCAAGGGCAGAGAACCTTTGAGCACTGGAACCACAGTCCTTAAGCTGTCGGTCTGTCTCTCCCTCGAACTTAATCAGCCAATTACAGCTATTGATTAGCCATGCACCTGTTGAGCCAGGTTGGCGCTTTTCAAGGGCAGACGGCAGACACCGCTCTCTTCATTTAAGGTCTGCAGAGCTAACATGGACTGATAATGCAACTCAATTTCTCTTTTTCACGTCTTAATCTCCTCCTCGCGCTCTGCCTCATTTTTTTCCTCTCTCCTTTACATTCACACAGTCTTTCTCCTTGTCTGACCTTTGTCTGCCACCTTCTTTTTCGTCCTCCTTCCAGTGGCCCTGTACGCCATCAGTGCTGTCTATTTTGCCGGTGTGATGGTGCGCCTGATGCTGACATTGACACCGGTGGTGTGCATGCTCTCAGCGGTGGCTTTCTCCAGTGTCTTTGAGCATTACATGGGAGACGACACAAAGAGGGAGAAACCCCCTGCTGAAGACAGCAGTGATGAGGATGACAAGAGGAACTTGGGGAACCTTTATGACAAGGTCAAGACACTGTTCTACATTTATCTATTTCAGTCATTTCATTTTATGTGGAATTCCTAAATACCTTGTCTCTACCAACCTGCAGCTAAAATGAAATTGTAGCTTGTGTAATACATTTTTATAAAATTGCCAAATGCTTCAAATGTTTTTGACCAGCAGCGTTTGCAATCTTGCTCAGGGTGACAGTATTCATGTACACATTCTTACTGCTCTGCCCTGGCAGGAAAAAAAAAACGCTGTAATGCACTTTAACTATGCTTGAAGGCTTTGCTGTTAATATATGCTGTGTGTTTCAAACTGAATTTTAATTAAAGCAGGGATGTGCACATTGAGAAGACTTGAAGCTGGCTGAAACTAAGCAGATTTCTAAACAGAAAAAAGCTCTTCAAATGTTTTGGGATGAAAAACCCATTCAGTATTTCTTCAGGACTTAAGACGTGGTTCTGGACAAACACTGCTGTCCAGCCAGTCCATACAAACCATGTATCCTCAAATTTGGTGGTTGTGGATTTTTCTGAAAAACTGTAGGATGATGTTCAGTGTGACATTTTGGGTGGCCATGTTTTCCACAATAATTCATATTCCTGGAATGCTCTAGACTTTGCTGCCCATCATCAGAGTGTTTGTCTCCCCCTGCAGGCTGGAAAGGTGCGCAAACATGTGTCAGAGCAGGAGAAAGCAGAGGAGGGTTTGGGTCCAAACATCAAGTCTATAGTCACCATGTTAATGTTGATGCTGCTGATGATGTTCGCTGTCCACTGCACCTGGGTCACTAGCAACGCCTACTCCAGTCCCAGTGTGGTGCTTGCCTCTTACAACCACGATGGGTATGAATTACACCTGCACACACATTTCAGTTGTAATGTGTTAATGGGTTTTAAATGACCACAAGAAGTAGTGCCGAGTCCCCTGTAAAATAAAATAGTTCCTAATGCAGAAAGATGGATTGCTGCACCTCATATGCCCCTTAGAGCATGCGTGTATGCAGGAATGTAAAGAGCAGCGAGTTAGAAAGAGCACATGTATATTTCATAAGATCTTTGTGGAAATATTGCAAAATATGCACCTTTAGGTTTTAACATGATTACTCAATGTTCTTTCTAGGTCACAGAAAACATCTGTGGACCAACCCTGAATTTGTAAAAAGATGATATATTATTCTCTCAGAGATGATTTTTTGCAGGCATAAGTCTTCTCTTTAACCATTAGGGAGGGAAATATTGAAGGCCAAGACTAAATGGTAGATGCAGGTTCTCATTGTACATATTTTAATGCTCTCATGACAGTTGTGAGGCAATGGTTTAGTTGTGCTACTGAGAGCTGTGTGGATATATAGCTCGGCTTTATTCTCTTGCACATATACACACACACAGTTGTGCAGACACATTATGATTACATACCTACATGTAGTAGGTTACCTGGCTTTGTCTGATCCCACCCCTCAAGATACATGCAAGACATGAATGTTGAAAGTGTGAGGTGTTGATTATGCATGGATGCTCTATTTTCAGCTGCTATTGCCCTTCGAATGGTTCAGCCTCAACTGAAATAGTAATACACGGCGTAGCCATATGTCTGTCAACACTGTTATCTGTCAAACCTATTTTCTTTGTTAGGACACGTAACATCCTGGATGACTTCAGGGAGGCCTACTATTGGTTGAGACAGAACACAGATGAGCATGCACGTGTCATGTCGTGGTGGGACTATGGTTACCAGATAGCCGGCATGGCCAACCGGACCACACTAGTAGATAATAACACATGGAACAACAGTCATATAGCGCTGGTGAGCCTTGTTTCTCTGTCTTATTCTGTTTCTTGGCTTCATCTCTGTGCTCTCTTTCTGCTTTATTCTTGGATCAATGGATAGACAGCAAAACATGATTTCTTTCAGTAGCCATTAGATGATTAGTAAGCGTTGCACAGTTCTGTTTTTTGTTTAAGTTTTTTTTCACCACATTGTATAAAACCGCTCTCCAACAAGCCAGATAATCTTGTTTGTTTAAAGTTTTCTTGTTGACTTAACACTGTAGGGCACTTTCAGTTAATTACTGCCAGATTATGTGGGTTTGATTTTTTTCTCTGTCTGCTGCCAAATGTAGAGGAATGTTTTTATCTGTTAGACAAAGCCCTCTAGCTCTCCTCTCTCTCGCTTTCTACCTGCCGCCTGTTGTCTCCTCAGCATCTGTCCATGAGAAATGTAATTACAGAGAATGCACAATGGATCTCTGTTTAACATGTTCTGTTTTATGCCATTGCTGTATCGACGCGCTACAAGAAGCACCAATTAAAGTATGACTTTTCATTTTTAACACTGTATCAAGGTGGGGAAAGCCATGTCGTCCAACGAGAGCGCCGCCTACAAAATCATGAGGTCACTGGATGTGGACTACGTTCTGATCATCTTTGGAGGTGTAATCGGCTACTCGGGCGACGATATAAACAAGTTCCTCTGGATGGTGAGGATAGCAGAGGGAGAACACCCCAAGGACATCAGGGTGAGTGTGAGACAGCAGCAGCTGCCTGTCACTGCAGCTGTTCTCTGGGAAATAACAAGCACTTACTGTACACAGCAGTAAAATCAGTGTTTCCTCATCAGCCCTACTCTCTTTGCTCTTACACTCCTGATCCTCACTTGGAGGACAGACTTTGTTTATTGGTGTCGTCATGACGTGTTGTCTTTGGTTTGGAGGCACTTCTGGAACAGTAAAAGTTGCTGCATGAAAAGGCCAAATTCATGATTTCAGGTTTTCAAGTTCATGACATCTCTTGTTTACATATTATATTAACTGGCTTGAATTGTCAGTATATAGTGCTGCCCTTCAAAGGCAGGATGCTCTATCCTCATGTCTGTGTACAGTCAGTTAAGACAAGACTCGGCTGTTTGGCCGTAAGGATCTGTCATTTTTGAAAAATAGCACGGTACACTTGCCAGATCAGAGGTAAGAACCAAAGCACAAAGACTACACTCCACAGCTAAAGCTAAATGTTTCCTGTGATTGAACAAGAATTTAATGTACTTTAGTAACTGAGTTTACTACCACAAAAATAAACAAAACTAATGTAAAACATTTCTCTAGCACATGAATGAACCGCACACACAGTAGCTACATGAAACACATTCAGTCTGTGTACTAACTTTATTACTAAGGTCCCGCTCATGTCTGTGCAGCAGCAGTAGATGGTGATCTTAGAATAAGAACTATTCCAAAACCAAAAGAAACGTGAATTTCCCAAAACGTCAAACTGTTTAGGATTGATCCTGATTGAAGCCTGTAGTCAGTTGTTTAATGAGTAACAGTGTAGAACAAGCGTTTTGAGGCATTTTGTATATTTGTGAACACAGTAGCTTTTCTGAAATAAGTAATATATGGTAATGTTTTCCATGGGCCATGCCCTGTCTGAGTCTCAGTCCAGTCTTTGTCTGTGTCATCAGGTCCTGTCATCTCAAAACCTTTACAGAAGTTTCATTTGAGACAGGAGGTTTTTATATTTCTATCCAACCCTAACAACACTTCCAGTCAGTCAGTGGGTTCTTGGTGTTTGTTCCTGGATCTCACTTCCCTTCTTTGCCTCTTTGTCAGGAGAGTGACTACTTCACCCCTCAGGGAGAGTTCAGAGTGGACAAGGCTGGTTCGCCAACTCTGCTCAACTGCCTCATGTACAAGATGTCTTATTATCGATTTGGTGAAATGCAGGTGAGGACAAGAGAAGTTCTAACTAAAAGCTTTTTTCATTCTCTGACCAAATAACATCCCCCAACACTCTATACCTCTGCATGTCTTTTGATGAGTTTGTTTTTTCCCCATCTCTTTGCAAGGAAAGGTCAAGGTAAGAGAGAAGCTCGCTACTGAATCTTGAGTCATTTTCTGGGGTTATGATCCACTTCTTAGCTACAAATAATGAGTTCCAGCTCTGTGCCAAGATCAGAAGGTAACAAACAGCTGCCATCAGCAAAGAAGAAAAAACTACTGCTACTACATTTTGTGCAGCTTTGCCATATAATAACATGCGGCTGCCACCACCATCTAAAAAAAAGCAGAGCTGGCAAACAGACAAATGGGCAGAAGAAGATTTAAGGAGCAGCCTTGGGGATCTCCTGAGGTTTGTAGAGGGGAGGTGTTGGAGGAGAGAGAGAGAGAATAAAAGATCGACAGAAGCTTTGAAATGTGTCATGGCTGCTTCTGGCAGGTAGCAGAGGAGAAATGAGAGGGATCTTTCTTGCCAGGTGCTTGCATCCCCGCTGTGGATGCAGCCCGACAAATGGCTCGACAAAGATGGGAGAATCAAAGCAGTTGCCATCCGCAGAGAGACATCCAAAGCTCTGTGCACTCACAGCTATGTTTTAGGATGAAGAGATGGAGAGACACAGGAGGAGACTGGACAGGACACAGTGAACCCAGCAAGGGAAGAAAAAGTGTTAGTCGGTGGAGTAGACTGGGTTTATGGAAACAGGATGTGAAATAGAAAAATGGAGGTTTAGAGGAAAAAGACGATAGAAGAGTTGGGTGAGCCATAGTACAGGATAGTTAGAGATGCAGTTTGTAGCGGTGAGTGGGAATTAAAGGGATAATACTGACAATGCATCATACAGGACAGAGAGGACAGTATTGTATAATGAACAGAATTAACCCATGGTCTCATACACCTACTGTACACATGTATTTTCTTTTCATAACATTTAAATGAAGATTTGAAAATGCTAATAAATGTGTCAGGAGAACCTTTGTGGCTAATTCTAATCTGATATGTATTACTCTGTCCTCTGCCTAAAGGCGTACTGGAGAACCAGGAGATGGAAATGTGAAAATTGCGACTGAAAAGAAAGGAGGAAATGAGTGGGGTGGGGGGGGGGGAACCGCGAAGATAGATGGAGAGTGTAGCTTTTACAATAGAGGTAGAAGAGTGGAGCCAGAGCAGTCAAGGGCTTTTAGGGAAAATAATAGGTACAAGAGAGTGAAGTTAGCTTGTGCCAAATGTAACTCTTGCCAAGGGGCAGTTGCTGCACTGTAACCAAAAGTTCTAACTAACTTTTTGTTTTTCTTTTCTAATTGTGTTGAAATAGTTTTTGTCTTCGTCTTTGTGAACAAAACGCAGCAAATGTTTGACATTTTTGGCTCAAAATGAGAAAAGGTTGGCAGTTTGCTTTCAGTAGTCTAATTCCATTATTTGACTAATGTTTTCATTTGTGACCCAAGCCATCCATTCTGCTGCATAAGGTTTAGGTTTTATTATTTTAATGAATCGTCATGAGGTGTTATTATATATTGCTGGAAAGCACTAAAAATGTCAGATTAAATAATTGTAGTCCATATCTTCTCTACTAGTTTTTCATTATGATTTCATACTTTGCTGGTATATTCGAGAATGCATTGTGCTGTGTGTGGTATGAAAACACTTTTAAAAGGTCTGCACAAACCTTCTGTAATTTATAACAAAAATGGTTTACATGCATTTTTCACTCGCGTATCGCTAGCTAAGTAGTAAAATGAGAAGTTTTTCCATTTCCCAGCTGGACTTCCGTACACCACCTGGCTTCGACCGGACACGTAACGCTGAGATCGGCAACAAGGACATAAAGTTCAAGCACCTGGAGGAGGCGTTTACTTCGGAGCACTGGCTGGTCAGGATCTACAAGGTGAAGAGCCTGGACAACAGAGAGCCGATGGACCACAAGCTTCGCAGCGTGGTGCCCAAGCAGAAGTACACCTCTAAGAAGGTATCAGGGGAGATCTTGTCTGTGTTTGTTGTGAAGGAGTCAATCCATTTGGTCAATTATGTCACATCGCAGTGTGTTGGTGATGTATTAATTTATTTTATAGTTGGAGAAGCAAAGAGGCTTCAAAATAAAACTTTATTACTGACTCATGACATTAACTCAGGACTATGGAATTTTCTTTATTAGCAAGAAAAGCATTTGTTGAAATGATACCAAAGGCTGACAAGTACATTTGTCAGTCCAGTAGAACACAGGACTAAGATTTTACACACTGTCTGTCAAATCAACAGCCAGGGTGTAAAACACCTTCAATCATAATCAGTCATCTTAGTCACAAGATTCTCTTAGAATGGACAAAACTGATGTGCAAATCCCCCCCACCTCTCTCTCTCTGACCAGACTGCCAAGAGGAAGCGAGGACACATCAAGAACAAGCTCGTCCTGAGGAAAGGAAAGAAACTACAAAAAAAATAATGATGATGAACTGTTCTAGGAAAACAAACGCGCAGAAACCTCTAACAACCAATGAAGAAGAACACAGCAGCCGTTTATCTGGCACTTAGTCTCAAGCGCTTCTCCTTGGAGCGTTGTGTTGAGGAAGCTGGGGTGTGGTATCTGGATAGCTCCAGAACTGTTGTGCGTTTTACCCTGAGGACCTCTGTCTTGCTTTTTCCCCCCCTTCTGTTTTTGTTTTTCTTTTCTTTTTTTTACTTTATACTTGAATTTGTGGAAAGGCATAGGGCTGCTCTGCTTGGTTCGCATCGATTACTTTTTGTGGTACGTTAATTAACTGCTTATCAGTATGGGATCAGGTGAAGGGGAAAAGGAGAGAAGATTAGTAACATTTGCACCAAAGACCCATCAACCTTTCTCCATGGCACATGTGAAGTCATTACTTAGAGTGAGGTAGCGCAGGAGTGAAAGCTGAGGACTTTGTTCCTGACACGTGTACAGAGGACAGTATGCGGTATGGAGGAACGTCACTGTCGGGGCACAGCCCATCTGTAATAACCTTTTTATCATCATCGTCTCCTTTTTGTCTGCTTGGCTCCTTGACCCTTTTCCCACAAAGTCTTTAGGAAAAAAATTGGCCTATTGTGTAAATATGTTATGTAAAGAAAATGTCTAAAAGGATAATATATTGATTGGATTGTTGTGGTGATTTTTAAATATGCAGTTTGTTTTCCTCAATTTCTTTATGTAACTGTTTCGGGGTTTTTCGTATGACAGCAGATAGAACAGTGAATGCAATAATTCTTGTACAGAGGAGCTTGAGAGAGTGAATGTGAATTTTTACAGTTTCCCCACTTTTTCATAAATTGCATAGATTGTACATTTCTGCTACTAGGGTTTTAAAGATGGAAGCAGGCAACTGTGTGTAAAAAGTAGTGATAATAAATTAGGCCTCCCTTCCTGCGGAGGGAGCTCTCTATCCCAGTGAGCAAAGCCTAGTGCCTCATCGTTGGTCATCGCCACCTCATTAATATGTGACCGCCACCTTGTCAGCGTTTTGTTTAGCTCATTCTGTACCAATGCAGCGGATGGGGTGCTTTGATCAGACTGAGGCTTTGGGAACTGGAAACTTTTGCAATGTCTGGAAATGGATGGAGGAACTGTGAAGGATGATAGATAGTACGCAGGCACTGATGGTGAAATTAGAAAAAGACATGCTAACTGAGGTCAGGAAAGGTAAGAACTTCCTTAAGAGCTGTGTCCCAGTTCCATACTGCACAAGCCTAAAAAGGTTTGGGGTATCTTGTTAATTCATACTCAGGAACTTTTTAGAATCCGCTGTTTCCAGAGTTGTCATTAAGCACCAGTGCTGCAACTGACTTTTATTCATTTTACAATGCTTTGTCTATAAAATCCAGATGTTAAACTTCGAGCTGATATAAAACAGAGAAAAGCAGCAAATCTTGACAAAGGATTAACAGATTATCAACAACAGTTGTCTGACTAATTACTTCCAGTCTAATATACAGTATGATTGGGACACAGCTCTAATCAGACTTCTTACTTTACGGCACTGCACTGTTTTGCGTTTGGTTTCTTCAGAGGCCACGTCTAAACACTATATGAGTTTCTTTATGTAGACCTTTCATAACATTATTTTTCATCAAATAAGTGACAAATCATGCAGCTATACTTGTCACATCTCAGAAAATTATTCATTAGTTTCACATGCTCATTTTTTTCTTTACACTTTAAAAAATCTGTCTGAATCACTTTGCTTTCCGCTTTTGATCTTTGAAACAGTGTCACCATTTCAGTCTTCTTACCTTTGACACAAAGCTACATTATTTGGTTACACAACCTCTAGAACCGCCACGTCCTTTTGATTTCTCATTTGTCAAGTGAGGGGAGAGTTCAGACTAAGCCTTAATGTGCTGTACAGTTTGTTACCCTCTTATTTGTTCATTTTGTTTTGTTTTTTCTTAATGGAGAACAGCGAGACACCGCCTCTACTGAGTTCACTCATGTCTTAGTAGCCTGTCCATAATGCTGTTTTTGTTCAACGCAGTACTTTCCTGCTCGTCTCTGTTCACCTTTAAAATTTACATTGACATTATTCTGTTCAGCCATCTTTAAATATACACTTTAATGAAAACATTTGTGTAAGTTGTTTTTATTGTGGCACCTTCTACTTGACTAAAACTACTCTGAGGATGTCTGTTTTTAACCTAGGTGAACACGATGTTTACCACTTGATGGCAGCATTGGGCTTTGGATGAGGACGTTTGCTTCTGAGTCTTCATCAGTATGTATAAAGAACAGACTGGTGAAGGTGGTGGTGGTTTCGCAGACTCACCATTGTAAGGTCACTGGGTGAAATCGCTCTGCATTAGGCTCAGTGGTGGGTCGGTGATGTAAAATAAGCTTTTCTTAAACAGACCACATCATAATATTACATTACTTGATCTTGAGCAAGACTCTTAAAGCCCAGGTTCTCCAGTGGCACACCAGTTATGTGTACGTGGATATACACGGTGCAGATCAGCAACCATTTAAAAATGTACTAGGAGATGAATGAGTTGAAGATGGCAGTGAGTTTGTTTCAACAAACAAAAGCGTTAGAAGATATTAAAAACCCCTATGTTTAAGGTACCGACATATTCGGTGCTTTTCTCCCCTTTTTTTTCTGTCCATCAGTTCAAAATTTAAAAATTCCATTTAATTTTGACGGCAAATTTTAAATTTTGTAGCTAAAACCTGAAGATTTTTTACTTTTTTTGGTAAGTAGACTAATTGATTTGTCTTTAAATCATTGCAGAATTAAAAACTATAATTTAAATAGGTTAATCCGTCACTCCATTTTCTGCTCCAATAAATTTATACCATTTTATTATTAAACACAGCTGGAAAACACAAAGGTCGGTTCTTATCGTCTGGTTTTCCATCATTCTTTCATAGTGTGGCTGGTGATGGTGAAACACGTATTTGATGAATTAAAATGGTGTAAAATGTATCAAATTTAACTCTGAATGCTGCAGAAACTAAGGAACATTTTGGAACAATCTAAATGGATTTTTACCAAGCTTTCTAAAGGTTTTCCCCTGCTAACTTTCTTCCAACTCAGCTCTCATTAGTCTACCTGTCAAGCTCATCGAGTTGTCGGCCATTTTAGTTTTCTGAGCGGTGACGTGTTATCGTGCTCGTTCTCTTAGGCTCGTATGTGCTTTCAGCGTCATGCTAATTAGCAGTAGCGGAAACAGTATTGAGAACTAGTATTAAAAGTAGCAATACGTATTCTCTTGCAAGTTTTGTCTTGCATAGGCATTAGCATAAATATGTACTTAAAAGTAAAATTCCTCGGTATGCAGAATGTCCCAATTTAATGTTGCATTCATCATATAGGACGATTAATACAGTTGCCCAAGTGCTGCAGTCAAAACAAAAAATAAGACGCGTTCAGCGAAGATGCTCTTAATTGCTCTCATTTAATCTCTGCTTCGCTTTGCTTAGGAAAACCATTCAATCTGGAAATTGGCAACAGTTTGTCAAATACACGGTCTGAAAATGTGACTACTACAGTTGTATGATCGAATACATTTCCTTTTCTGTTACCCCAGCACCCAGTGATTGTTATTCTGGTAGATGATCCTCATCTTTACAGAGGCAACCTTCAGCGACCCCCAGATGCGAGAACGTGCTTGTGTGTTCCTGCGAGCCTCCTCATCCATATTCATCACCATGGGTGACCTGTGGAGAAGTATTTCCTTCAGGAGGCACAGGCTGGGGCGACGTGGCAAAATAATTAACAGGTACAACACAAAAAGCATGTGTAGTCTAACCATTATTAAACTGGGAAGCATCTTAATAAAATGTACCAAGATACATTCATAGTCCAGACAAAACAATCAAGACCTTTACTTTTTAGTGGTTCACTGTAATGTACTGTGTAACAATCTATACTAACACATGACCTAATATAGTATATTTAGGTCATTTTAGGTGCCTCATAAATCTCTTAAAGACCACCCTGATTGGTAAAAGCCATAGATATAAAATACATTTATTTCTATGGTAAAAGTGCTTTATAAACAGCTGGTTTACAGCTACAGTATTGTGTGTTACATAGAACTCGATTCATTCTAAATGCTGCATGACAAACAAAAAGCTTCGAACTAAACACTGGGAATGTTTGAGAAAACATAAAAAATAACCCACCAGTGACAAACGTCATTACTCTGTGTGCAAAAGAAGAAGCCTCTGCAAGGTGAAAAATAGAAATACTGGACTCTGAATAGTAATACTACTAAGCATATATAAAAATGTACTTCTGTCCCAAGAGTCCCAAACCCTTCCTTAGTTAATACGGTGGAGATCCCTTTGGCACCTTGCTTGTTTCCTGTTTCTGTCATTCAGTCTGTAGCTCCTGTTGGTGGAGGACGACGTTCCCACGGTCCCACCTCCTGATCTCAGTCCTCGGCGTGCGGAGGCAGGAACTCTGTTATTGTCCATGAGCAGAGGGTGTTGCTGTGCTGTCAGGTCGACTTCCACAGCGGGTTGTTGTAGATCCAACCGTCTCCCTACAAAGGTAAGGGAATTACCACAAGCGGCACCAGTTCAAATCTAATCCAAAAATCTCAGTACTATGTGGGTGAAAATGTTTGTAGTGCTTAGAGGATAGAAATATGACATTCGATGTGTTGTTTCCAAAGACTAAAATTAGTTCCAGGTGCTAAAAAAAAAAAAGCTTTGTTCTTGGGCTTGTACACTGTCCAGGCCCAGGAACTGTCCTGTTTGCTGTGCTGAGGGTCATGGCTATTATAATTGAGATGAGCCTCAAATATCTTGTTTTGTTAAAGTTAAAAACAAAACAAACACAGAGAGATACAGAAGCCCACTGCATCCACAAAACAGAAGGCCTTATCTCACAATTATGGCCCACTAGTTCATACTTACAAGCTAATGGGCAATAATGGTGCAGGGGTTAGAACTCTTCAGAACTTGTCTGAGAATCATCAGGTTTTTAAGATTTCCTCAGCGACGGCGGCCTGTGCTTCCAGTAGTACACAGCAATTATTAACTGACAGATAGCGTGGTGAACTTCCAAAACACAAAGGACACTGAAAAACTGGTCCCAGGTTTCAGTCCACAGTGCAAGTCTTTTTGTTTATGACAACAGAATGTCCCGTTTCTTGTTACTTTTCATGAGTGAAGATATTTTTAAAGTTTAAAGTGACATTTTCCAAATTATTAAACTATAAAGCCTTCACTTGTGTGAACAGATGTAAACTTTTACAAGAAACAGGAAGTATAATAGTGCCATGGATACAATGAGTTGAGCACAGCTCTGGTCCTGTTTGTCTCTACGCCGGCAATAGCCGCAGCCGGAGGCGTTTTGTTTTCGGGTTGTCCGTCCGGCCCATTCTTGTGAAGGTGATATGCCAAGAACACCTTGAGGGAATTTCTTCGAATTTGGCACAAGTGTCCACCTGGACCCAAAGATGAACTGATTAGATTTTGGTGGTCAAAGGTCAGCGACCTTGCGCTTGTCCCATTTCCATGTGTTTGAGTGGTTGGCAGAGGCAAAGTGGTAAGTCTAGTTTTAGTCTGTATTTCTTTACATTTTGCAACAGTAAAACAATAAATAGCTACAAACTGTTTATTTTTGCTATGCTCCACTGGAAGCTCAAACAACTTTCACTAAGTTATCTTAAACTACAGAGAAGGAAAACCAGATGACTCACTGCTTGGATGTAATTTTTGTTTTGTCAGCAGCACAAAGTTCCATTCACTCCCACTGTACTGAGGTTGAACAGCTATTATGTGAGGAATGATCACTCCAAAGCAAATCAGGATGATTTTAGTCAGCAGCTACACTACTGTTTGGAAAGTTTAAATACGTGGTACTATACTGTAAGCAGGGTGTGACTTCTGACAGCCCGTGTTACACGCTCAGTTGGCAGTTTTAGGCACACTGAGGTAAAACTAATGCAGTGTAAAGCAACACTCCTGCAGTGAATCCCCCTTCATGAAGGTGAGAGGTCGACTGTGTGATCATTTTGGAAGTCTATGTTTGTGGTGTACTGCATTAAACTGACAGGTGTTTCTATTATTTTGTCCACCACACATTTATATCGGTTAGGCTAAAAAACACTTCTCAGTATACCACAGATGAACAGCAGTACAAACTACATCCTCCAAAATGATCAGTTGAATCAACACCTCTCAACAGAAACTGAACATCATCAGGATTTATTGCAGGACTGTTGGATTAGTTTTCACTGAGTGTTTAGAAAAGGCTCCTGTATCACCGTTCCACCCTGCATTACATTTATGGTGCTGCTCTAAGAAGCTTATTGCCACACACTGTACCTCTTTAGTGAAGTACTTGGGAGTCCAGGGTTTGTTATCAGCTGCTCTCTGCCTCTCCTCCCCTCTCTGTCGCTCCTCCAGCCTGTGTTTGTGCTCCGTGGCCTCGTCGATGTTCCCGTCCTTCAGCGACTTGGTGACGTGTTGCCATAACCTCCTACAAGCGTAGATAAACACAAAAAGTGAATGAGCAGCTCCTACGTCTGGGACTGTCTGTGGCCTAAATTAACCTATTTAGAAAATTGCTTTAGTCAGTGATAATTAGTTTGTTTTTTTTCACCTGGATTCTGTCCTCCCCTGCTTCTCCACAGGCCGCAGCTTCTTCCTGGTGATTGGAAGTTTGGCCGTGTCAATCACTTTGGTTTCCCCGCTGCTGTAGGTAAACTCCAGCGTACCGTTCCACTCGCCCTGGGCTTTGCATACAATGGTGTTGGTCAGGTTGTGTTTGACTTCTGCTGTCACTCTGTAATACAAAACATTGTTGTTGGAAAATTGTCCTGACTGCCTGTTACACTTTTACATGCTTTTACATTTCGAGCACTGACGTGAAAAGAGACAAGCTCAGACTTACTTGTATTATTATTGCACCAATACTGAGGAATTGTTTTGTCTCTGCCACTGAGACATTGGTCAGACCACACTTAGTCTGTTGTAAAATCTCCGTCACACACTCCTGATTTAGAAATGGTTTAGATATTGCTGACTTGCCTATTACATCAATACATTACACATTCTAATGATTCAAGTACTTGTATTTGTTTGCACCTCTGTGGTTGGAATGGAATAAATATCAGAGTTTTGTTTTGGTCATGATCTGTACATATTGACGGGCTCTGCCTATATATTATGAATCTTCTTGGTCACATTTGGAATAGTACGTAATGTTGAAATGTCAATTTTACTTATTAAATCTCTTTTTGGAGCATCTACACAGTGTGCCTTTTTCCTTTGATACACAAATAAGTGGAAGGCTATTTATGAATGAATGTTTGTTACAGTATGTTAATATTAAATTCAACTCGCATTGACTTGTCTTATATTTTATCTCCTTCAATCAAGTGAAAGACAAATATCAACAAGGTGCAGAGGACAGGAAGGGTGGTAAGCAGCTTTTTAACAAGCGCGACACACCCCTCATATTGTAGACAATAACACTTCAGTGGAAAATGTAGCCTGAGTAAAATGCTCTAAAATTCTGAGTCACAATTTATAGGCTATGTTTTATGCACCTGTTGCCAGTAACCTGCCTAGTTTCCAGTATTAGTTACATGAGTTGATGTGAGCTACATTTATTAACCTAATAATACTGTGGTGCATGAAGCCACTGGCAGAAGAATACATTCTTTCCTCAGTCTATAAAGTGAATGATGGATGTTTTTAAAGACAGGCAGGGTGAGAGACTCACTCACCTATGTACCTTCCCTCCATAGAAAGGCTTGGTGTGAAAGGTGACTGTGGCAGAGTAGCCGCTCTTGACACAGTTGATGGAGACTTTGCCTCCTAGCTCCACCCAGGGCACAGTGAGGATAGAGCGGGCGTAGGCACAAGGCAACGTGAAGACGTACTCCTCGTCGTGTTCCAAGAGATACAGGACTCCTGGGAGGACAAAGTGACGCGGTTACAATGGGTGCTCAAACGCACAAACACATGAGCTGAGGCAAACAAAATCTTCCCATGTTCAAAATACAGATTTTTGGAGCACTTGATATGTAAAACTGTACATATAATAGAACAATGCTCAGCACAACAGACACCCACTACGAAGTGACACCCACTACCCAGTGAGAAACAAACCCACTGCAACGCAACAGCAGCCTTTAGCCATTATATGATGATGTGAACACAGCACCAGGCTGAACAGTGACTACCAATCATTACTGACAGCATGTGTCATATATACCAGTGCTTCCCCTACCATTGTATTAGGGGGCGTGAGCATACTCTCACCAGCAGACAGAGCGCGCATTGGAAAATATGTATGTAAATATGCCTTGCACCAAACCAAGCATCCCCTTTTGCTCGCTAAACTGTGTTAACCAATAATGTTCTAAAGTCTTTAGCCAGTTATGTACGTGAGAAACTGAAACCAGTAAAAGTTGTATGTAACTACACAGCAAGTGGCTATCTCCCCACCTTCCGGCAGCATCCCAGCTGTAGGGGTTCATGGTGTACCTCACTCAGCAGATAGCACTAAGGACCTTGCTGAAGGACCCACAACTGGCCACGAACCCTGACCTGCCGTACCAGAGTCAGTGGTATCAACCACTGTGCCATCCACCTGCTGTACAGGAAGACCTTTGGAACTTGTACTGACTTGTGGTATCAGTTAATGCTATTGCACAAAGCCTCTAAATCACATTCACAAAATGAGCGCTCATGGCTTGACAGGGAACTGAACCCCACCCTGCCATACCACAGTTAGTGGTATTAACCACTGTGCCATCCCCCTGCTATACAAGAACACCTTTAGAACTTATACTGACTTGTGGCATCGGTTAATGAGCTTGGACAAGCCTCTAAATCAGACTCACAAAACAATTTCTTCTCTTTGTATTTACTGCCCCTAGGGTCAATTTTCATGAAATATGGGTTGTCTTTTCACTGTTATGCAGATGATATTCAAATCTATTTATGCCACTGAATGTGAAGAGGAGCAACTCACTACATACCCTGGTGGACTGCTTGAGCGAATTAAAACATGGTTATCATGTAACCTCTTACATATTAATGAAAGTAAGACAGTGTTTTAATTGGTAGCTCAGGTTTTGTTAATCCTGATATTCTTAACCCATTGGCCCCTTAATCTAAGGCCTCATGTGAAGAATCTTGGGGTGATATTTAATAGTGCTCTTAAGCTGGATGAACAGATAAAATCTGTGGTCAAGGCCAGCTTTTTTCAGTTGAGACTACTCGCTAAGGATAAACACTTTCTTTTAATGATTTTGAAAAAGCAATTCATGCCTTTAATAGTTCTAGACTTGATTATTGTAACACACTACGTATATACTGGCATTTGTCAAGCTTCATTATCTCGGCTCCAGTTGGTCCAAAATGCAGCTGCTCGTCTTCTGATGAATACACGGCCTCTTGAGCACATAACCCCAGTTCTTGCCTCACTCCACTGGCTTCCTGTTCATTTTAGGATTGATTTTAAATTGGTGATGTTTGTTTATAAGGCTGTGCATGGTCTAGCACCTTTGTATATCTCTGATCTTGTACATTTTTTATGCTCCAGGGAGGACACTTAGGTCTTCCAATCAGTTGCACCCAAGTCTAGACTAAAACATTGGGGAGATCGGGCTCCTAGACTATACAGTATTGTTCAAAATAATAGCAGTACAATGTGACTAACCAGAATAATCCAGGTTTTTAGTATATTTTTTATTGCTACATGGCAAACAAGTTACCAGTAGGTGCAGTAGATTCTCAGAAAGCAAACAAGACCCAGCATTCATGATATGCACGCTCTTAAGGCTGTGAAATTGGGCAATTAGTTGAAAGGGGTGTGTTCAAAAAAATAGCAGTGTCTGCCGTTGACTGTACAAACACAAAACTATGTTGTACGTCATGCATTTTCACAACATACTATAGTAAGGCACATTTATTTAAGGCACCCAGGTGTGACTCACCTTCTCCCACCATGGACACTCCTATAGACATGCCCATGAATTTGCTCTTGGTCCATACATGGGCATTGACGCACATCCTCCTCTCCTGGGACTCGCAGTAAAACCCCGACACTGGTGGATGATGGGACACCTGCTCGGCCACAAATCGAACTCTGTAGCAGCCTCCCAGTGAATCATCGCCCTTGCTTGGCTCCTGAGTCGATCCCAGGTTTGTTCTGACCAATGGTTTGACTTTGTCCCGAGGCACTTCCCAGGAACAGTGGAACGTCTCCCCCAGCACGGGGTTATAGGGCTTCTTGGCCACGGCACCTTTGCGCCCCTCGTGGAAGGCGGTCAGGTAGTACTCCACAAAGCGGACTATTCGGTCCTCAGCTGTGGCCCCAGCTGTGATTGACAGGAACATGTCAGGGTGGGCCATGAAGTTGGCATACATCTCCAACAGTGATCGCTTTTCCAGAATGAAGGTAGGCAACACCACCTGAGAAACCATACAATTTTACAAGGACAAGATTTATTTTAAAAAAGGCTCTGAAAATAATTCTCAAAAATTAGACACTGGCAATGGTGCACTCATGTCACAAACTCTGTTTTCATGAATCTTTTTATTGTTCTAATAATAATAAAAGTGTTTCAGAGTGTTACCCGTGTGAGGTCCATGCCCAGTTTGAGCTGGGAGAGCAGATGGAGAATGACGCTCCGCTGGTCGTCTAGGACACCCAGGTCCTCTTCCTCATTGTCCTCCGTATCCGTTACCTCTTCACTGGGGCTGATGTCGTCTAGCCCTGGGTAGTGCTGCGAAGACACAAAGAAAGTAGAAATTGCAGTGATTTTCAGTTTTTTTATTTAAATCTAAAAGCTGAACGAAGCTCCAGTTTCAGAGTACATGGAGAATTTATTTTCTTAAATAGGATTTAAGTGTTGGAGCAAATAAATAAATAAATAAATAAAAATACAAGCCTGCTCTTATGCTAACATCACAGTCCCATTAAGTGAGAGGACAACTAAGCACCATTCAACCACTGTGGCAAAAAAAGATTTTATCAACTAAAATTATTCTTAATTGGTTTGAATCATCTCAGTAATTTCTGTCTGTGGCACTCGGCTCCAAGCTCACATCACATTCCTACTGAAGATCTTTACAAAGAGGTCACATACTGTATGTACTATACTTTGTCATTTTTAGCAAACATTACCCGAATAAAAAAGTATTTGGATTATTACACATTTGGTGAGATAGTATTTACAGCAGCCGAACAGTAACGAACATCACCTCGCTAATGTGTTTTGAATAGTTTTTGACAATGATGGTGGAGCTTTATTGCACCTAAGAATACAGTAATGTCAGACTTTGGCTGCACAAATACTTGCTAGCATGTTTAATTCATTGGGGGGTGTTTTATGGAATTTATTGAAAAAAAAACCAAAATTAGGCCTTAGACATTTCCCAGACATCTTCAAGCCTATAGAAATATTCAAATAAAACAATCTTATGAAGTGAATGTCAGTCTTTACTGGTGACTATTGACACCACTATTTCAAATATTCTACATTTTATCCGAGCCCTGCTGATGCTCACTTTTCCGCATATTCACAGATACAATGCTGACGAATGTGACACCTGTCATGTGAAAAGGCCAAGAGGGGGAAGAAAAAGCCATTTTATTCCACCAACATTCAACTGTCACACAAAAGGTCGCTGGCAGACCAGCGGAGGACCTGTTGGAGAAGCAGCCTTTAAATACCAAAGGACACGGCCTCATTTACGTTTCACTGCAGCCCATTCATACTCCATTCAGCCATGTCATCCCACCTTTCAAGCCGCTGTCAGCATTTTATATGGCAACAGGAGCACTATGTCTCTCTGAGTAGCCGGAGCGTCTCGTTTTCTTCTGAGAGCCTTTAGCATCGTCTTACATAACCCATATACTGGTCAAAGTGGGTAGAAGTTGTCCGTTTCATTTATGCTCCAGCATTCAACTGGAAATGGATCCAGTCAAGGTTCAAAAAGAGCTGATGCCTCTGATATCTCATGCAGTAACTCAGGGCAGAAAGGAAAACAAGAAAGAGGCTGATGTATAATGCAGAAAGTGCTCTGGAGCCTGTGGGCAACGAGTCTCTGTACTTCCCCTCCGTCCCACTGCTCTTTAGCCTCAATTTCTATCTGTTTTTCTATTTAATAACAATCAGATACATACTGTATGGTTATGTGTCCTTTGTTCAACCTGGCGATCATTATAGAGAAACTGAT
>NW_018127914.1:3187132-3187500 GCF_001952655.1 Monopterus albus
CAGGAATACTGGGGAAAAATCAGAAACACAAGCTCCTTGCAGTCCTACAGAGAGGGGAAAAATGCTCCCACACAAGAGACATCCGAGGCCAGAGTGTGTCACCTAAATATTTAATTCATGCATGCATGTCATAAGCTCTGCACACACACACACACACACACACTAAGGGCATTCTCTCTGCACCAAAACATTTTGTACACAACACACTCAGGAGGGAACATGCTTGAAAAAAAAGGTATGGGAGTTGTAGGAGCCGGCCGGTTCTCGAAGGAGAATGATATATAGCAGTGAAATGAAAAAGGGAGAGAGGTAGGGGAAGATCTGTTATGATTCCAGTGGTTACAACTAATTAATGAGGCTCTTGAGAG
>NW_018127914.1:3187532-3238788 GCF_001952655.1 Monopterus albus
AGTCACAAAATCCACTGGTGGACTTAGTCGCTGTCATTCACTAAGAGGTTTAAAATGCATGTGGATGTATGACTTAGGTTTTTGCACACTGTCTGATAAATCCAGTGACAATGGGACAGGATGTGGTGTCTGTTATTCCAGCTTCTCTGCCCCCTGTTTTCAAAATACAGCCTGTAAATTAGCCCAGCTTGCCACCTAGCAAAGGTTAGACGAACTGTTTTTCAAGCCACGAGTAGTCATTTCAAACAGGAGCTTTCAGCAGGTAAAAGTCTGAAACAGCAGCTGCCAGACTGGAGGAGTCACGTTCTTCTGCACAGAGACAGCAGGACAAAGAAAGAGCAAAAACCAGGGTAAACATCTGCTTGGCTTTCTGAGATGGAGAGGGTTAAAAGCAGCCAAAGCTAAGTACTTGTTGTGCAGAATGGCCAATTTCCATATAGAGTATAATATAAACAGATTACATTGTGTAAGCATTACATTATAATGATGCAGCGGTTTAAATTACAACACTGTATAAAGTACTGATTTATATTTTGCAATATCTACACAGTAACTTTAACTTAAGTTGTCACATAAATGAGGTAAAAAGTACAATATTTAGCTCCAAAATGTACTAGAGAAGTATAAAGTTGCATAAAATGAAAATACCCAACTAAAGTACAAATACTTCAAAACTGTACTTAAGTAAATGTTTTTTATTTATTTATATTAACTATTAATAAACAGGTAGTTACATCTCTATAAAAGGCGCCTTATTACAAAGTTGCGCTCGTTGCTAATCTCAATAGTAGGAAGAGGTTTGGTATTTTAGATTTTTCCAATTTCAGTAGATGCCGAACATGTTTCCCAGCAGAACAAGCCCTACTGGCTATTTTGCTCTATAATTTATGAAGTCAACAAAGAGCATCAGTGTTGGAGGAAAACTGTGCTTCCCGTTTCAGATCAGTGATGTTTACTGCTAAAATGCAACCGTGCACCTTTGGGCTGAAAGTGCACTATTCACCACACATCCGAAACAGATGCAGAGACAACCTGTACACCATGCATGTGTGCATGCACGAGCACAAACCTCAGCCAGTAAGCACTCACGCTGCATTGCTGTGTAGCTACAGGCTTGACCTGCATCAAACTGGATCTCATCTCCAAGAAGGGAAAAAGCAGAGTGACCTCAGTCCAATCCAGCAAAATAAGCGAAGTTAAAAGCTTCCTGCTCTACAAACAGGCTTCAGTCAGTGTAAAATCCAATTAAAGAAGTGCACTCTCAATGGAAAACCCGTCTAAAAAACCTGCCCTTTTAGGAGTTTAAGGCTCTGATGGGCATCGCAGACAAAACCAAACACCTCTCTTCCTCATCTGACTGTATGAGCAGCCTCCTTAAAGGAGTTCTGGGTCTAGTTACAGAGACAGTGTGGCTGAGTTAAGGTGGTGAGCTGCTGTTCGTGACAGAGAAAGTCTCTCCTCCTTGCACACCACCCCCTCTGAAAACCGAGGAGGGAAAAAGAAGCTGAGGGAAAGTCCCAGTGACATCACCACCTACACCCACCCCTCATCCCTCTGCCGTGTTTCCCCTACAGCTTTCCATTTTTACCTCGTCCTCCTCTTCCAGACCTCCCTCCTGTCCTCTTCTGACATGGCTCCCCTGCCTTGATCACCCCTTGTACAACTCCAGTCTTTCCTCAATCTATCTAGTGTGCTAGGGGTGTGTGTGTGCCAGCTTGCATAATTACCACCAGCGTGGCAGTTTAGCAAACTTACTGTAGTCAACTCTTTATCAGGAACACATGGGCGGCTTTCTCCCTCTCCAACACACATTATGTAACTCATATTTTTTGCCATCCTTCTCTCTTCTAGCATCCTCCATTTCGTTCACTCTTTGACTACCCTCTTATTTAAATCCATTGCAGTCTGACAGTCGTCCCATTAATCGACTCCAATCTTCTGTTTGAGTCATTCTTCCTTGTTCTTCCTCCGCCCTCGCACTGTCATCTCTGTCATTGTCTCTTTCATTCACCCTTCCTTCCCTCATCTCCTCACTCACATCATCCACTATTCTGTTTCATCTTTTTCCTTAACATCCATTTGTCTGGGTTCCCCCTCCTTCCCCTCACTTTGTTTTGTCTTACATCCACCTCTCTCTGTATCCATCTCCCTTGCAAAGCATCAGGAAAAGTGTGGGCAGCTACAGGAGGCTCACAGGGCAGGTCTGCTCACACTCCTGCTTCGAAGGTTTCTTTTCCCTCTTGAACACAATAAACTTTGAGGACTTGGTTCTTTGGTTCGATTCGGGTTCGGGCACCACACTCTCGGGCACAGACAAAAATAAACAGCCAAATCCATATAGTCTGCCAAGCTTAAACTAGATTTTAATTTGTTGGGTCTGTTTCCTGTTAATAGGTACTCATCTACACTTGATCCTGAGCTTTAAGTGCTGCTCTCTTCTGTTGCATAGCACAGTTTTAAATAAGATTAGCAGCTGATCTGTGGTTGATGGGTGGATATTTGCAGTTTGTGGTCTGGATTGTATTACAAAACCGTAAAAGCCCAGAAGTTCCTGCCTACTGTACCTACAAAAATAGAAAAAAAAAAGCCATGACAAGCGACAGCAGCAGCGACGTGAAGAGAAGTCTTTTCCTTTTTTACCAAAACAGGAGATACAATCCTTAAAAAAAACAGAGAAGGCAGGGATCAGCCCAGAAGCACCATCAAGACATAAAACTGCCACAATGCCATAAATAAAGCACAGGCTTAGAAAAGCATCACTAGAAAGGTTATGACAGAGAAAGCAGATCAACGCAGACCTCCCAAAACGAGGAAAGTGGGGCTGAGATATTGGGTTTTAGAGCTTGGTGTATAAATTATAATAAGGATAATCACCTTTATTTGGCCAAGTATGTTATACACAAGGAATATGTTTCTGGTACAGAACCGAAGCAGCTACATCAGCACAGCATCTAATGAGAGGATATAAAATACTGCCGGTGCAGACACTGTTTAGGTCCTCACACAAACTGCACACCATTACACCTGGGGGTGAGTCATCAGGACGTACTGTCAAGCTAAAGGGGTAGCAATTAAAGTGTAAGACAACATTACCACATGCATTTTGAGATAATAAGCACGAAACAAGACAACGGTGCTTTTGTCTATGACAAGACACTGATGCTAAATCTTCAACTGTATCAACATTTGGAGTATAACCTGCTGCAGATACTGCAGCTTTTGCTTCCATTTGCAGCCATAATCCAGTGCTTATGCAGTAAAGCGTCGAGTGATGCCAATGTACAGACTATTAACGTTTATTAACGATTAACAACTATTAAGCTTTACCCACCTGTGTTTTGTTTATTGTCACTTCACTTGGATGCACTTCACTGTGCAGAATGATGCATTTTCACATTCATCTGCTGAAAAGGACAAAGTTTCTCGGCGCTCATGTTAAATCTGAACTAAAGACGTGAACAGAAGAGTCTGTGATACCACAGTTACTCTGAAGTCAGTCATTGTCCAATGTACAGCTTACACAAGTGTGATCTGCAAACTCCCAGTGCACTTACAAAATGAACTAGATGACCTCTTTCATCCAGCACTTTTACTTCTGAAACTAATTTGCATATTTATCAATTCTAGATTTTCTCAGTAGAGGATGGACTTTTAACAAGGTAAAGAAACTTCAAAAAATGTAATACAGAACAAAGACTGACTCATGGGTTGATATTTTCCCCACTGAACAAACTACACGTAAGCTGACAACGGGCCATTTTGTTTTGGTTTTTTTGGACAGTGGAAGTGACAGGACCTTTATGTCTATATTAATAAGATTCAGGAAAAGCTGATGCACCATCATGTAGTGATCAAGTCTGGATAGGAGACGAATCTTTTAATTTATTTAGGGTCATTGTTTGTTTGCATGTTGCAGGTTGACCACACAAAAAGCTACAAATACAAAGCTCGTCAGACACCGATTTCAGTGCCACAGTTGAATACGGCTGGTCTCGTGAACACGTGTAACGCTCGTTCTGGCAGTGAACCACAGTGTTGGAGCCGCACAGCTTTTAAGCAGAGGACTCTGCCGCCCTCTGTGGGAGTAAAGAAGAAACAATAACTGAAAAGGAAAGAGGGGGAAATCCGTCCATCCATTATCTACAACAATAATTGATCAAGAGGGGGCAGCCCCTGAGCAACAAAAATAGAAACCAAAGCTCTTTGAATAAAGCCATTAATAATGCAAGTACTTACTCCTGTTTCTGTTGTCAGCTGAACATTAACAATAAATACCACTTCTAATGCTGTCTTCTCATTAGAAACCTCGTGATGTGACACAAAGCATTTTGTAGTAACTCTGCACTGCCTTTGCCCACCACAAGATGGCAAAGCAACCATCACACCACATTCAGTTACCATGCCAAACTGTACACTCAGATAAATGATTGTCCATGAACACATCCAGTTTCCATCCTTCATTATCTAAAAATCACCTCACTGACCAACTCATGACCCCCTCCCCAAACGTTCCCATCTCCTTCACGTCAATTCAAGTTTTCAATCACTCTCACTGGACAGGGGATAATCAGACAGATGAAGCTGCTGAATCTCATTAACATATGAATAAACTTCAGTTTCAAGCTGAGCTAATGCTCCTTGGCAGTCTGCACCATTTCTCCTCCATCACCATCTAGCTCTCCAGGACTTGAAAGGCAAGAAGGCAATTTAACCAGCTTTAATTGGAGAAAAAAAAAAAAAAGACTAAATCAAACATTTTCTGAAAATAACTGCTAAACTAATTAAAACTTAACAGCGTGTGAGAGGCAAGATTCTAAAATCAAGCTACATAAACATTTATGCACTTAGCTCCTGTTTCTATCCTTTAACCTCTAGAGTCCTGAGCTTTGGAAACCCAAGCTGTGCGGTCCTCATATGAGGACGCAGGGACTCTAGAGGTTAAGGTGCATGTGTTATTACTTTTTCACAGCACTGTATGTGTCATGAAGTATGTTGAACAGCTTGACAATCAGCTGTAAATGGCTTGACACTACAAATGCATAATACTCACTTTACACGCCCATGCATCAACAGAAAATGCTCATCAATATGACAGATTTCATCTCTGTACATTAAAATGCAGGCACATTTAAGTCTTCAAATTAAAGCAGGGAGCAGGGATTAACTGCTCACATCAAGGCTAAAATGTCCCTCCCTGCTTCCCGTATGTCGTTTTTGACTTGGGATTTATGACAGGTACTGACACAAGGCTGACATTTGACAAAGAAGTTACTATGAGCGGGAGTGGCAGTAAACGCTGCTGCCCCATTAACTTTTATATTGTTACTGAGCACATCTGAGGTTTCCATTATAATGACAGAAATACTGGTTAATATGATTCATGTGACAGAGGTGTTACAGAAATGTGACCTGTGTTTACATAAAACTCAGATGAGCAACCTTTGTCGAGCTGTTCTGACACCAGCAGTTTGTTTTTAGCTGCAGTTTAATCATAATTAATCTGCAAACCGTTTTGATAATCAATCGTTTCCTGCATTTTTACAAGCATTTCAATGTAGAAAATGTGGATAGAAAATGTTTGATGGTTCTGGACTGTCGGTCTGACAAATCCAACAATCTGAGGACATGGCCCTGGGAAAAAATTACAACAAGCATTTTTTACTATTTTTTTTTTGATATTTTACAGCCAAAACCAAGAAAATAACCACAAATGAATTTAATAAGCATTAGTTGCAGCCCTAGATGAAGCACACACTGATGAGCACTTGTTATCCACCCTCTGCCCTTGTTATTGTGTTTATAACTTGAAACATGTTTGTCTGTGATCAGTTCTAAGCAGTATATTAACACTTTATGTAACTGTATAACTGTATCTGTAGCTTGTAATACTTTAGTGTTAAGTTCAAAACATTTCTGTTTCCAACATATCCATGGGAACAAGGGAAATACATTACATCAGAAAGAAAAATGCAAGGACGTGGAAAGACGAACAAATTTTTGACAGCATGATGTCTTGTGAGATATTATCAGTTTAATTAATGTACTGGTCAATCTACGTTCCGACTCTCACCTATAGTCATGAACTTTGGGTCATGACCGAAAGGGCAAGATCCCGGATACAGGCGGCCGAAATGAGCTTTCTCCGCAGGGCGGCGGGCGCACCCTTAGAGATAGGGTGAGGAGCTCGGTCACCCGGGGGGAGCTCAGAGTAGAACCGCTGCTCCTCCACATCGAGAGGAGCCAGCTGAGGTGGCTCGGGCATCTGTTTCGGATGCCTCCTGGGCGCCTCCCCCGGAGGAGCTGGAGGAAGTGTCTGGAGAGAGGGAAGTCTGGGCATCTTTGCTTAGACTGCTGCCCCCGCGACCCGGTCCCAGATAAGCGGAGGAAAATGGATGGATGGATGGATGGATTAATGTAGTTGTTTACAAAGTGCTTCATCGGGATTTGGAGAAATAACTCTTAATAATAAGCATTTTACCTATTAATTATTAAGACAATGGGACAGAAAAAAAAGCAGTCAATGCCTCCCTCTCTGAGCCTCATACTTCCACCCACCTGGGTGACGCGCATACGTTAGTGCCACCTGGCCTCTGTTTCCTGTCATGACAGCTTGGTCCAGACAGGTAGCCAGGCAGGAATTCCTGAAGCTCCTTCCTGTGATCAGCTCAGCCACAGCTCTTTACTGTGTGACCCACTCATCTGACAGCAGCTCTGTTAAAACCTTCAGAAGCGATAAATATTTCCCTCGCTGGCCAAAAAGGTTAAACACAAGAATGAAAGAATTTTGATTAAATAATCTCGGGGGTGTCCTGGTAAGACACATAATGCATGAATGGTTAGATTTCACACCCTTCCTTGTCTCCACATGATTCCTGTTTGTGACCAACATGTCCTACAACCCTTATGCCTTGCTGCAGGTTTGGACAAAAGAATAAATGTAAAATGATTTTCTTTACAGCCATCTTGGCAACCACCTACAGCACACTGTCCATTAACCTGCCAGAAACACTCTCCTGCATTTGGAAAAAAGTGGCTGCAGAAGCAGAGCCACACAGAAGAGAGGGGTGATAATTGACCATATGATGTAATGTCTCTCACCTCAGCACCATGGAGCAGATTCCTTTTCCTGAGGGCAGGGGAGGGTTCAGCTGATCGCAGAGGAGTCAGACCTCCGTTCTCCAACTGCTCCCCTGACGGTGACTTTGGTACTGTCCACACAGGAGCACCATCTGAAAAATGACAAAGCAAAGTCAGAGGAGTGAGATGGAGATGCTTGGGATTTATGATACAAGTATATGACATATCATGGCAGAAATCAAAAAGGACTAGGGGGGAAACTCATGTCACCCTCTATATATCCTATTTCTGAAATCCCCATAAATTCTACTGAACTACGGCTGTGCAATACACACCAGGAAACTGTGTTTGTGCCTGTATGTGTGTTTACACTGAATGTTTATTCATTGTTATATCCTTCCCTGTTACAGTGTATTGGCCTGACTCAGGTCACTGGCTCGAATACTGATTCATTTTGACTCCAGGCTGCAAACAGTGTTTTAAAGAAATCTACATCCTGTACACACTAATACTGCAAACAAGCCTCAAAACAACCGAACAAGTTATCGCAGTTGCATAGGCACTGAAAATCAATGCATCACCTGAAAGTATTCAATTTCTACTCAACATTCACCCACAGGGAATGAACCATCAGCGGTGATGAATCAGCCTAATCGTCTTTTTTGAGGCCACAGTTTGCAGTAATCTCTTTAAATGGCTTTCAGTCAACACTGAGGTGGACATGTGAAACCTGTTCCTCTCTGCACGTTTTTTTATATGTCATGATTTTTAAGACTTTGCCTCTTTCCACATTACCAAAGCTTGTGAGCGATTCACCAAGAGTACACAGCCACACTAGCAGTTCTGTCAGGCCCCGCTTGGTTTGAACTAAAAGTTAACGTGAGTTCACAATACCAACGCGGCAATCCATCAAGACGATGTTAAAATAATCTACAGGATAAGTGAAAACCTGCTGGTGGCACTGAGGAAAAGTCAGGGGATCACCAAGGCCGGAGGGATTTATCCCCTGGGGACCATGAATGTCTGTGTAATCCATCCAACAGGAGTTGAGATTTTTTAGTCTGGTCCACAGCAGTGAACCGACCCACCAGACACCAAACAGGCTGTCGCTACCACTAGAACTGCTGTGACTGCAGGTCAAAAAGCAGCTACGCAAGTTGAGTTACACAATGCTACCTTGAAAACAAGTGTGAGAAATGTGACAGGCCATATGATTTGTCTAACAAAGCCTGGGCAACAACTCAGTATTATTTATTAACTTTCGTTGGTTTTTGCATTGAGAAGATAAGAACATACATTATTGTCCAACATCAATTTGACCATCTCACATGTGACTTTGCATAGTTGCCATACTGTGATATATAAATATTTTTTCATACTGATTTTAATCACATCACTTCTAAGTTACAAAATGTAATGCGGCAAAGTCTCCAAAATCATGACAACTCACGCCAATCACAGGAAATTTGCATTACTCAAAAGGAAAAGTGGTTACAACACTGACTAATTGCTCTAAACAGGATATTTCCTAAACCGCATGCCAACCTACAAAAACAGACAAATCCATGCATCTCCTGTATGAACAAATGCTTCACAAACTGAAATGTGCAACTGTCAAAAAAAAACTAAAACCAAGCTGCAAATTTCCTCATGTAAAAGCCTGTTATACACATCGCAGTAGTAGATCCTCTTTCAAAGTACTATAAAGGGAGCAGTACCAGAGGCCCCTCTAATCTCCAGTTTCAACATTCAAATTGGGTTAATAGCGTAATGCACCAAGAGGCTGTTCTTTGATATCCATTAGTGAGAAGCAAACTGTGCTGACACAGGTCGGCCTGCTGCTGAGCCCGAGGCGAGTTGGCCTTGACAAAATGTGCCAAAATAGTCTTCAGGCGAGTTCTCTACTGTGGTCGACTGACAGCTTGACTGACAGGAAACTGAAAAAGTGTTAGTGAACCCCTTTTAATGATACCTCACGTCTGTACAGTGGAGACATGAGCGAGGGTGGCTCTTCCCAAAGAGCTGTAAACTGAATGTTTGTTTTTTTGTTATTTTTGAAAAGGTTATTCAGGACATTTGGAACCAAATGGGTTTCTAAGAGTTCATTTCAAGGCAGAGTTAAACGGGGAAAATTTCTGTAAAGAGCTAATGTGTTTTTGCAGGTAATAATGGTTTTTCACATTTTATGAAATGTGCTTTGATACTTTTGTCGAGATGTCACAATGAAGCACAGGAAGCAGAAGTGCTTGGTGTGCAGGGAGGATGTCTGGGCCAACAGACCGAGGCATGCAGGGGAAATAAAAACATGAGACATACATCTAACAGTAGAGAACCAAACGTTCATGCAGTAGATGTTTCCAATGGCTTTACCTCCCACTTCTGGGCTGTGACATCAGCGCTTGTGAAGTCTTCATAACCACCTCTCATCCCTGCACGTTCCTGTCACCACTCAACTCCATTTTTATGAGTTAGTGTTGTGCTTCTTCTTTAAATGCTTTGCTAAGCAACAAGAGGACTAGTTTGCAATGTATTGTAAATGTCCTTTATGGAGTTCCACTTCCTTAAAGGAAAATGTTCTGCATGTGAGGGTGAATTAGGGCTTCAAGCTCTTTGTGACAGTGACAGAGGGGAGGGAAGGTGGGATTCAGGAAGAGCTACGGCGAGCAGCAAAGATCCTCCATGACATCAGGGCATTAATATGCCATTTGTTTTTGCTTTTCTTTTTTGTGGAAGTTTATAAAGATCCTTTAAGTTCCTGAACTCTTTGCCCTTCCTAAAGCAGACTCAAAAAAGCTGCTCTGGTTTAGCAGTCACACGAGCCCAGAGGAACCAATGTGCCAGCCAAACTCAGTTCTACCTCATGCTTAGCTCTCTACCAAAGAGTTATCTTTCCCATGCAGTGGCAAAGCTTTTCTCTGTGGGCGTAACAAAGCCAATCACCCAACAGACTGACCAGCCAGCCAGTCCCTTTTTCAGGTGCAATAAATCCAGATGCTGCCCATGCCGGTGAGCCACGCAACCCATCACTTGGCAACACCAAGAATCCTAACAAAAAAATCCCCCAATGAGGTGTGGGGGGGTGCATGTCTGGAGCGGGGAGCAGCTGAACACCCACAGGTCTTATCAGCCAGGCAGCGGAAGGAAAGAGGTTTGTACTTGCGGCCTGGCGGTCCCACTCCACACCACCCCCTGTCTGATGAACAGGTACAGGGCAGGGTGACTGCTGGTGCAAAAAGAAGACCAACATTCTGTGAGGACTGGCAGGCTCAGGGTGGGATCTAGCACCCACCCAAAACCAGACTCCAAAACACCTTCTCAAAGTCCTAAGGTGAAGGTGGACCACAACTTCCCGGCTTTAACATAAATGTGCACCTGTAGGGCTTTAAAAATAACTCGACTTTAACTTCATAACTCCGAGTAGAGCAGCTGCCGTCAGTTTGGATTCACAGCAGTTACCATGGATTCCAAGGAGAACCGAGATGTCACAACAAAAAAGGGTCAAAATAATCCATGCACTTTCTGCTGCTTATCACAGTTCAGGTCGCACTGGCAGCAGGTTAACCAACGTAGTCCCAGGTCCTTCTCCCCACCCACGTCCTCCAGCTCTTCCTGGGGGTTCATAAGGCACTTCATAAGTTCATAAGTTCACAAGCCAGTTCCCTTCAGCATGTCCTCGGCCTGCCCCAGGTTCTCCTCTCTTGGACGTGCCTGGGAGGTATTCAGTTCACATGCCTCAACCACCTCAAGTGACTCGTTCCAATAAGAATGTGCAGCAGTTCTACTCTGAGTTCCTTGCAGATGTTTGAACTCCTGAACTCATCTCTAAGGGTGTGTTCAGACAGAAAGCAGAAAGGAATTTTAGAGTGCAAATGGCAGTAGTGTGACACAAAAGTAGCACATGTAGTGCTTTAGTACCATCTGCATTCCCATGAAAGTTCTGCAACAGCTATTACTGTAAATTGACCTTGAGGTGAGATGATTCTGTCAAAAAGCAAAGAAGTGGATTACACATGGACACATCTTTATGCCTCCATGCCGGCGATAGCCATGGCCAGAGGCATCATGTTTCCAGGTTGTCTGTCTGTCCATCCATCTCAGGAAGGCCTTAAAGGAATTTCTTCAGATTTGGTGTCCACTTGGACTCAAGGTTGAACTGATTAGATTTTGGTGATTGAGGGTTAAAGGTCAAGGTCAGTGACCTCACTAGTTTGCCTTAACCTCTTGGTGACCATTTGGATCCACTGTAACTGCTAAAAAAATTCAGATAACGCCACCTTCCAAATCCACAAGCAGTGAGTGTTTGGTACTCAGCAGATTTTCCAGGGGCATGTTACTTTAAACCAGCTCCACTCCTCTTATGGTGCCACCGATCTATAGCATCCTGGATACTGGAAATAGATTACAAACATTCCTCTGCACTTGGGAAAATAGGATTAGTCTAAAACATTTGATGAATTTCACATGATCTGAACCCTTAACCTTCTTCTGGGGTTTACCTTCCACCTTTATGAACTATTCATTGGTGTTACGCCAATAGAACCACCCTCAGGCTTCAAATGGTTTAAAGCGAAACAGTTTTATTGGATCCATGGTGATGTGGCACAGAGAGGGCTAAACAATGCAGAGGGCTAACACTTTAGGCACCAGTATGGATTGCTTTGGCACAGATTTAATCCTCCGAGGAGATTTAGGAGTCCCCTATATTCATATTTAGGTTTCACTCATTCATACATAAACCCTGATTTTTTTCTGACATGCGTGTAAGGAGACAGTCTGAAATGCTACCAAGAATTCTGTAAACAATACTGATGATAAATTCATGCTCATACATGCTTTACATTCATACTTGTACTTGGCACTACCGTTTTGAGAAACTACTGGCATTTCAATGCAACTCACGACACTGAAGAGAGACAGTACTGAACAGAAAACAACAAAGAACACAAGACAAAAACATGAATGGAACAGAATAAATACCATTTTAACACACAAACGAAACACTCAACAGCATTTGCTACACACACTGAAGTTCATGGTACCATTCTGGCACAGACAGGAGCCACACTCCACCTGCCCCAGCTGGCCTCCAACAATGGTGCTGAGCTTTGGAGGAGGGGACTGGAAAGACAGGGAGGATGGAGAAGATGGAAGGACCGAGGTTTCCAGTAGCAGCACTGGACTGGGTCCAGGGGTGGACTCACCAGAGGGGGCTCCATGGGTGGAGCGGTAGCGCTGTGAGGCCTGGGAGTGCGGCGGCGCCTGGCTGTGGCTCTGTTGGAGGATGTTCAAGCACTCTCCCAGGCAGCTGAGGGTGGCGGCTGACGTGGCTTTGAGCAGCAGCAGGTCCTGGTCCAGGCAGGAGAGGGGGCCTCTGGTGGGTAGAGAGTCAATGGACTGGACCAGGTTCTTCTGCTGGCCCTCTGCTTGGGACATCACCTGGAGACAACCATGATGTACAGCATTAAAATACAAGTCAACAGCTACATTACTCAAATTACCAGTGAGACACTCGTATATATTGCTTACTCACAGGTAGCAGCATAGCCACAGATGTACAGTATACAGTATTAGATGAGGCCCGGAGCCCTGTAACTGCACCTCTCACTAGCCCTACCAGATTAATACACGGTATTTCACAATGCAAGATTAACAACCATTCTGGTCACTGGATGCCTGGGAAATTAAATATAACAGCACTATCCTTTTAGCTCCCACAGTACACTGGCAGAAGAAACACTCAACATGTTCCTTCATTGCAATGAACATGGCATTGTGGTATATTTTCAGTCAATCTGTCTTGTTGTACACACTCATTAGTACTCAAAATGTGTGCTAATCGGCAACTGTAAGCAGTCTGCAACAAATGCACAGTTTACTCCTGTTTGAATCAAGTCTGCTAAAAACATTCAGCCTCTTTAAATGATCAAACTATAGCTCTGTGACTGTTTCGGGCTGAGAGCAACAGAGATGGCGAGGACGCCAGGAAAGTGCCGCGAGAGTGACACATTGTTCATTTTCATCCTTTCAGATGATTTGTTCACAATATAAAAACACAGAAAAGCTCCCGCTTCATCCTTCAATATCTAATGAATTGCAGACCTAACCAAGCCAGTGAGCAAATAAAAAGTTCTTTAACCAATTTTATGTTGAGCAGGTAGGTAGATAGTTTACAGACTTGATTATATCAGTATAAGAAACTTAAAATGTGGGTGTCTAATATGTAATGAAGGTGATATTTCTAAATTACCTCAAATATATCACTGGTATTTCTGTATCAAATTTCATGTCCTTTATCAGCTAGCAGCCAGTTTATTCGGGATAAGCTAACATTCGACTGACACAGTATATTGGTCTAGCTATATTAGAAGGCTCACTTGTTTTAGAACTTAAGTTTGGAAAAGTTACATAACTTGTGCTGTTCAGCCTCCACCTTCACCATCATGTGTGCTATGACATCAAATCCTTAAAAATAGGATTAGACCACTAAGAACACAGATGTTTTAAAGCTGGTTTCTGTCATCAAGTTTTTCTCAAGCTGTTTTTTGCACAATCAAACACAATATCTCTGAATGTTAGCATATCATTTGTTCATCAACACAACAAATATGAACATGACACTCCCGCCATCTTTACATTTACAGTTTTACTTGTGTGTAGGAGGCTATACAATTAAGTATCAACCTGAATGGCGTCACCTCAGTGTTGACTCAGTACCAGTGACAGTACCAAAAATAGAAACTGCTAAAACTCTTCCAAAAAAAAAAAAGAAAAAAAAAAAAAAGATATCTTCTTCCCCATGCTCCCACTGACACATGAACATTTCTTACTTGAAAAGTTATTTCTGTATGATGCACCTATCAAAATCTAACCCCTGTATCAAAAAACAGAAGAAGACGACGTTGGTTCTTGCTAGCAGGTAATAAGCATCTTTCAGGGCTAATGAATCTGAGTTGTTTACCAGCCTGGAAACGCTGTATTCATTAATATTGTATCGCTTCACAAACACTCATCCTACACTTCAGTAACACATCTGTCTCCCTGCATCAGTGCACAGAGCTATTCTGGAGTTACTGAAAGCTGTTGCTGTGGGGCACAGACAGTCATGAGAAGTAATTTCTTAAATAAAAAAAAAGCACAGAAACATGTCCAATTATTCAGCTATTTACTCAGGTTGGATGTTGAAAGCCTCGGGCACATGTTTGTTATACAGATTGTCACTGTGCAGCCTGTTGACATCTTATTCTCACAGTACACCTCAAATAATCACGACTTGCCATTTCATTTCACGAAGGTTTTTCATTATTTAAAGCTAAAACCCTCAAGACAGATGTTTCTGTATCCCATTGGTGATGGATGTAATTCTGCTGCACCTTCACAAAGGGCCGGACGTTTAGGGCCTTTCTATGTTATCCTGGGACTTTATGTCAGGATATCATAATGAACAATTCTCATAATCAATCAAATTGGTGAGTTAAATCTGACCAATCTCATAGATATGTTCAAGGTCAATTGTATAAATAACACATCTTTTAATATATTCCAACACAAATCATAACTAACTAATATACAGTACTGTGCAAAAGTCTTAGGCCACCATTAGATTTGTTGTTTTGTCAATGCTATGATGACTATATATAATTATTTATCAGAATACAATTAGAAATATAGGAAATATGCATTGGAAAACTAATCTTGAGTTTTGAAATAATGCTGGTGATGTTTCTTTGTTTGGTTTATAAGCAGGCGATATTGTTAGACATGAACATAAAAGGAAAAGAAAATTGCTGCACAGCTTTTCTAAGTTACAGTACGTCTGCAGCCCCCACCACCACTACCACCACACACAGCTCTCTGGAGGCGGCAGCAGCGCCAGGGCTGCTTCCAGAAATAGCCTAACCCCAATGATCCAGCTCTGCTGCGGCTGTGTAGGTGCCCAGTTGTGCTGCCGCATCGAGAGTCAAGGCGTTTGATGAGTTCACATCAGCCGACTGTGACAAGCAGGCTGAGCAGAGACTGATGTGGTCCGACTCTCACCGTCACACATTCAGTGAACAGACAGACGCGTACATGGGCGGACAGATAAAAGGTGACACCGTGACGATGGCCTAATCATTCAACACAAGACCTCACTCTTACAAAGAATTGGACTCAACCCTTCCAGCAAAATAAGGAACTTTTTTTTTTGCCTCCAGTGGGACTAAAAGATGTTTTAAAACAACAAAAATGTTTTAATTGTGCTTTGAAGTTATGCCTACCTAAAAATATACATTAAAATCAATGCCTAAATGGGAATGCATGAAAGAAAGCTGGTGAATGTAATAAACAGACTCTTAAGATCTTTTTGTACCACTGCCATTAACACACCTAGAAAACAACAATCATGTATTGGCTGAGCCACCCCCCTTGTGCTGCAGCTGCTGCTGCGCTCACACTGTATCCTTGAGCCTCCTGCCTTGTGTGTGAATGGTTCAATAAGTGCTGGTGGGACAGCAGGACAGAGATGAGGAGGCAGCTCATGTGGAGATTCACAGAGATGCAAAGACCACTTTCCTTCCTTTCTGTGACAGCTGTGTGCAGAGCGGGCCGGGGGTCTTACTGGGAGTAATGGTGTGGTATTTATATTATTATTATCAGTGACAGTGACCAGAAAATGAATGGGATGTACAACACAACATCACCGATGCTGCTGTTTGACCATAAATCCAGCGGTAATCAGCATGAAGCATCTTTCTGGTCTCTACAGTGGTGCATAAATCACAGCGCTAACAGACTCCTTTACTGCCGGACCCATCAGACAAGTTTATGGGGCAGTTATGAATAAAAGAAGGTGAACAACAAATGACAGGGGGGAGGAGAGAAGGCAGCTGGAGACTGAGGGGGGGAATACTAGACAGGAGAGTGATGAAGAGGGGGTAAATGACAACCGACATGGATCAGGTCACAGGAAGCAGCAGCACAATTCTTCTGAACCAAAGCTATGTGAAGCCAAACAAAAAAATGAATCAGCCATTACAAAGGGGCCTTGTTGTCGCCGTCTGTGGAGAAAACACAAGTGCCAGAGGAGTGTTTGTTTTGCTTAATGATCACACACCACCTGCTCCGAATTCACTCAACTGTCCCAGGTTCGCTTGGGGAGACAGACACCGCTCCTGAGAAGTGAGAAATTATTCTCCACTCACACCGATCGCTAGCCGCTCTCTCGGTCCCCAAATGAAGCATTTAAACGAGATATTCTTGGGGAGATGAGGCAGGCACACTATGCGATGCATCTGGATGGTGAATTTAACAACCTGAAGTGAGGAAGAAATGCATGAAATAAAAAGCTTGGCATGAAATATTGATGCACCTCCCAGAGTGACATCAGAATCACAGGCAGAGGAGCTGTAGAGGTAAATGTCAAATTTTTGATACACTATTTAGCTAATGGTTCGGTAGACTACTCCCTACCAGTTCTGTTTAAGGAAATGAGACTGGGGCAATACAAGGTGCTTAGATTCTACTGTGAGGTTTTAATTAAATGACAGGTTATTAAGCAAGCATGTTTTTTTTTCCTGTGAGATAATAAGACGTCACACAGGCACTAAATGAGAGCTGTCTTTGTTATTCTGGAGCAAGAATCAGACAGTTACAGGTGAAAGATAGTCTTCCCCCCCCCGTAACCTTCAACTGAGCTACAAAGTCAGACCCTGTGCTCACAGTGTATGAATGACAAAACGGAGTATTAGGGCTACATGGAGGACGAGTTTTGATTTGATTTGATTTATTCTTTCAAGCATGTAAAGACAGTTGATATATCAACACACATAATTTCACACATATCCAACACATTCATACACCACACCCAGTTCGAGGATAATTTCAAAATATCAAGAATAAAGTCAAAATACCATTTTGAGAATAAAGTCGAAATATGAAAGTTTGACTTTTCCCTTTATTCTGGACATTGAAAATAAAAAGGAAAAATATTTTTCATTACAATAATGATACCAAACATGTCTGTGTATGCTGTCAATTACTGTTCTTAGAAAGAAAATCGGAAACAGCAGCAGAGTGTGGAGCTCTAATGAGCAGGTCAGACTTAAAAAAAAGTTAATAAAAATTTTTTAAAAATGGAACTGGCCAAAAAAATTGCAATTGGTACATCTCTAGATTTAATGTCAAAAACAACTCTGCAAATATTGTTCACAATATTTTTGTAATTAAAAAAAATATTGATCACAACTGATTCAAATAATTGTACAGAAATGTAACTTCATTTTTTAACTTGTGGAATCAAATTTCTTTGTCAGACTTTATCCTGCACTGACTAAACTAAAGGCACAAATACTAAGCATAATAAAGGAATACGGTCTACAAACAATGTTTTATGTTGCTTCGTTTGTTTTTGCAGTTGAGCAACTTAGACCTAAATGAGAAAAACAAGTTCGAAAGTATCATGTAGAGATCAAGCAACATCTTGATATCTTCCCTGTCCGCTTCTACTTTTCTCCTCTGTACCAACAGTCAAAATGGCGTGACATACTCTACATTTAGAAAGGCTCGTCTCTCCTTGTTCATGTTTCTTCCGCCTTCCTATCTACTAACTCATCTTATCTCTGTCATCCAGCAGCCAGATGTGCAGCTGCCTGGCAACGACCAAAACAGAACATTTCATCTCTGAACAAGTGGGTGAAAAAAACCTCTGCAGCTAATGGCTCTAGAGTTTGTGAGCCAGCCTGGCATAGAATCATGACTTCACGTCTTTACCATTTCTACTCTACAAACTCAACTCCAAATCTAATCTAATGCAACTAATCACTACAAACCAGCTGCAGACAGGCTATTAAAGAGAGACAGGAAAAACAATGTTCTCTAGAGATAAGCAGCAAATAGTGAATGACTGTGCTGAGTGTATGGAGATACAGCAGAAGAGGACTGAGTGGTAACTAGAAGTGAAAGGTCTGATGACTAAGGGGGAGAGAATTAATGAAGATTCAAACGTTACACCAAGTCAAAAATAAAAAAAGAAACATTTCAAATGGATGGATTTTCTAATTAATTCAAGAGGTGCTGTTATGGAAAGAGTAAAAATTATTCCAATGGACGAAATATACACTATACGTTCACAGATTAGCAGGACAACACAGTCAGGAATATTAAACATTCTGTATGGACATGCTGGCTGTCAGTTTTCCCCGTTCATCAACTTCAGTTTTACATCTCATATGTTGATTAGCAAACATGTTCCACAGTGACCGAGTCAACAACATGTGCTCTTCTCTCGGTCATGCTAATCAGCAGTTATATATACACACCATAAAAATGCCATCAAAGCTAAATGTACAGTAAAGATTGTCACACTGCAGTCAGTGTCAAGCCTGCCAGGACTCCACGAATGTCTGTTGAACTCACTGCACTAGTCCCGTACCTGAAACCCATGCAAAGGCAATAGCCACCCATAATACAGTGCAGCTTTGTGGCTCAAGGTTTCTGCATTTGAGCCAATTGATCAGAAAGTTTCTTTTGATGGATGTTGTTTTTTTATGCGTGAGATTTTGCGCAAGCTCTCTGTTTTGTTTACACTCAGCTAGCTCCTCACGCTCAGTGGTAATGACGAAACAGTCACCCAGTGCAGTGATGTATGTCACTGATGGAGGTCTATGACACAGACGAATAAGCTGATCCAGGACTGCCACACTGGTGGACATTAACAGTGAGTAGTGGCAAATAATTGCGGGCTTAGTTTCCGCATGCGGAGTGTTGAAAATACTGCCAATAGATAAAATGACCAGACATATCCTTTTGTGTTTTGAAGGAGGAGGAGGACGAACCTGGACCTGCCATTTCCTTCTTTATTCAAAAGAATATAACGTTAAACAAAATTTCAGTTCAGGGGGATCAAATAGGTGAAATAAGTAGAAAACCAGTTTATAGCATTTTCAAACATCACACTAGGATTTATATTATTTTACAGACATAGATTTTATATATTTTTGTCTGTTTATAGCATTCGTAGACTTTCTATGTTATCATTTGTTCTAGTGTTGTGTTTTTGTCTGGAACTTCTAAAGCTGCCATCTTGGCCTGGGCATCTTGAAAAAGAGGTTTATAACCTCAGTGGGATTCCTCTGGTTAAATATTGATTAATGTTATAACTGGCAGAAATTATGGCTAAAACTAAAAACAAGACCAAAGGTGTAATAAAAAAAATATCCTTTCACACTCTTTGCAAATCCATCTCCACTTGATTACTCTTTACAGCCCCTTTAAAAGCAAAAACTAAATAGACCTACAAGTCTGCTTTGAATTCCAAGTCTAGAAGCCAACGATTAAAATGCTGTTACTCCTTTGACACCCACCTCTTTGACTTCCAGCAGCCGTCCTGGGTACTGGCTCTTGGCCCGCCGAGCTGCGGATGGAGATTTGTGGTGGGTGATGGTGACTATGTTGCTGGGTGAGGTCGTGTGGCCCAGGTGCCTCTGGGAACCCGGGGATGAAGATGGGGTTAGGTGGGGGAGGAGGGAGAAGCTACGGGTCCGACCAGAGGATGAGGAGCCCTGGGGGAGGGAGGGGGCAATACAGACAGGGAGAGAGACAGTTGTGTGGGAAGCTGAACATGATCACATAAAAGTGGAGAAACAAAAACTATCTTCAGTGAGGAATCCCAGGTTGCTACTGCCCCACCTGATCCGAGAAACATGTGGGAGAACTGATCTCATTTAGTGCCGCTATGTAAATACCAGTTAGTGTCTGGCAGACAGGAGGAAGTGCTGTTTTGTTCCAGCTCTGGTAGTCTTCAACATCATACGTTATAAACCTGGTCGAGCACCTTTTGAAATGATGGTGTAATTTGCTCAAAAGCAGCAAATGTCAATATACAGTATATATCATGGCATGATGACACTTCTGGTGTTGACAGGAAGCTAAAAGACAAAATTACAGAGTCAGTTCCTTGATGCTGAAACACATGACGTCGCTGCAGCAGCTAAGTTTGTGAATGGAAACACAAAGTTCAGCTGAGTTTTAGAAGAAGGTACTCAACCCTTTTATTGCACTGCTTCTCTCTGTGCCACTACTAAGGTCAGATAACTTCATTTATTTTGGTGCCTCCTCCTCGTCCCCTCCTCCTCTTTAGTTAGCTGACCCCTGTGCTCACACAGGCAGCGATGTCAGACCAGTATCTCTCGTCTGTCTTTACTCTCCATTAGTTTAGAGCAGTGCACCAGAGAGTTATCCCTCAGAGGAGCACAAAGGTCTGATCACTGAGGTGGTGAAAGTAAAACAGATCAAATGAACAGCTTCCACCCCCAGAGTGCTGCTCATCAAACAGGAAACAACCAGCATTGGTGATTTTTATTTTATTTTGAGTGATGCTGTTTGCTCTACAGTAAATGAGGCAATCAAATGTATGACTAGCCTGGTATTGTAACATGACATGCGTGATTAGGAGTTAACTGCAGAGTCATTTTAAACGACTGCAAGCAAACACACCACACTAACTGAAAATACATCTTTCTTGATGCCTCCAAACACTAAACAGAGGGAGTTATAGTAGGCGGCTCCTTTTGTAATCATTTTAACATAAAATAGTCCACCTACAAGAGGGAACACTGCTGTACTGTGCAAGGCTAAGCCACAAGCCGTGAGTAAGCAGAAAACGTACAGGCTTTCAGGAGCACGAACAGAGACTGGCTGTCCCCCAGAACTGGCAGAGAGCCCCGATCCTGTCAATAAACTGGATCGAAAAGAAAAGTCTGAGCAAGAAACTTCAAAGAGGGAAAGGAAAGGGGGCAGCGACAGAAGGGTAGAGAAAAGTATGAGGTACAGGTGTGAGCAACAATATAGTGCTACAGTGCCTAAATGGGCCGTGATGTGAGTTGGGTGTTTCAATCACACAAGAGAGGCAGCACCTGTACACCCCCTGATGTTTGTTTTTTCGCTGGCACTTGACCGTGGGTGGACTTGGCCCTGTGAGGGGCAGCGTAGGTACAAATATACAACAATCAGATACTGAGCTGTTTTTTTACACACCACAGGGAACAAAACTAATTACACACACTCAGCTATTTGATAATAACCTTAGTTTCAAAAACAGTCAAGTACACATTCAGCATGAAATTATCAACTGAAAATAGTGAGCTTTGATCCAACTGATTTTATTCTGGTTTTTAATGTTAATGCTTTCTTTGGCGACTGCATGTAAAGCACTTTGACTCACCTCGATTTGAAATAACTAAATAAAGCTGCCGCGCTTGATTCAAGCCTAGAAGATTATTGTGGGGAAAAGCCTTGTAAACAGCACTGTATCTTTGTTATGCAAAATGTTTATTATAGTCAGTAGAAATTACATTATTTTAGGTGAAGCTCTTTCTTTTCCAACCTTATTGCAACATATAAACCTATTCCTACAGTAGCAAAAGCTGAACCAAAACACAGCTTTAGACAGGGGCTATGCAGCACACACAGACTTTCTTTATTGGAGGAGACAGTAACCATTACCAGCGCTAATCAAAGCTCCACAGTTTGACTCTGTGTCCTGCCTGTCGGGGCTGTGTGTGCTTGTAGTTTAGCCTCACAGCAGCACAGTGACCACATGGGGGGACTGGCTGTTAATCAACTGGATAACCTGCAGCTGTGCTCACTGTCCAGCTGAGCTGCTCTGCTTCTCAACTTGCAGCAAGGTGGATACAACCACATCAACGCCAATAAAGCTTTTTCAAAATAAGACATCCCAGGTGCGTGCCGGTTCCCTTAATTGCGTCTACATTTTCCTCACTTGTGCCTTTTCCTTGCTTCTTAAGAAACTAGATGCCACTGAAGATACAAGAAGAGACGCGAGGATGTGACACACTGAGGAAACACATTTTTGTGAAAATGTGATGACCTTTTACCTGAACCATTTTGACGCAGATTCATCATTTTTGTAAAAATGTGATGACCTTTTACCTGAACCATAATCAGAAGTAGCATCTATTTATTATAATGAACAACACAGAAGGATCAAGTGTCAGTCGGCTTTGATGGTTTAGGTTTGTGAGTGCTTTCTATTATAATGTGCTCACTCCTTTAGGTCTCTTCATCACGTCTTTACTGGGTCATATTGCAAGTTAATAATGGGAGCAAGTCCAGATGAACAGAAAGTTGGTTTGAGGGCTAGTAAAACATTTTTAGGTGGGTGTGGTTTGTTAGGGGAATTCTGTTTCTCAGTCCTGCCTTATGTATTGTTATACTGGATCACATTACTATCCTATTTACACCCGGTGGCGGTGTCAAACTTCATTCTTTATCTGGATGTGTGGCAATGGAAAAACACACAGAACAATGCATGCACTGGGACTGGAATGTGATTGGATCAGTCGGACCACAGGGTTATTTGACATGCTGAATCGGCATCAAGCCTTTTCAGACCGCTCTGATTGGCTGTTCAGCTTTGCGGATCAATGCACCATGCATCATGTCCTGCCTTCAGCATGCTGGTGTGGGAAAAAACACCATCAGAGAACCTACCCTGAGGAAAAGTTAAAAAAATACATACACATATTGTGTGAAACAAAAGGGAATATATGATGCAAGTGGGGTGTGTGTTGTGCATTTTTGTCCACCCTTCTATGAACATTCTCTCAGTGCCCTGCTAACTGGGAAATGTGACATAATCAAAAGCTTTAGAATCATTATTATTATTTGAGTTGAGAATTGTCAAACTGTTCTAATGTGTCTGAAAGGTTCTGATTCAACTCCATGACAGTTTCTGATGTTACAGCATCTGAAATTTTACAATTGGGATTGTAACAATATTTTCAGGTGTTTCTGTTATTTTGTCCACCATATATCCGTCCACATATAAAGTACTGTACATTCTAACACAAAGAAGGAAACTAGCATTTCAGCCAACTCTACTTCATGTTTGTTTCTCTACATCAACTTCAAAATAAAAGTCCCCATATGAAAACTCTGAAAAATGTATTTACTGCATCTGTATCCATCATCAGTACAAAATGCATCAGCAATCTTTTGTCCAGTTTCTTATAAAGACTCAACAGTTACCGTTTTTTGAAATACATAAATCCTGCTACACATGTTCCACCACAGCGGTGCATTATGTGGCTGAGCCTCATTATCCGAGTAGCTGCGATAATGATCTGAGATCCAGACAGTGCAGCTCAGGGACGGATTATACCGCAGCGGTGGGTACAGTAATAACAGCTACTGCCGTGGAACTGCCCCACGGTCACTGAACAGGAACAAAACACCCGCTCAGCTTCACAGGGCAGAAAGAAAAAGGGAGCAGATATTCGTCCTCCTGCCTTTTTTCCTTGCTTATCCAATTTTCTCAGATTTTTTTGAAGGCTTATCTCACCACGACTGAGCAGAGTAATTAGACTTTCCCTTTGCTCCAGCTGTGCAGCAGTTTGAAGTGGTGAAGACCTACATGCTGGATAAGCGATCCAGCAATGAGGCGGTAAAATGCAGGTGCAGTATTTAATTGTTTAAAAAGACACATGAAAGTGTTTTTTTTTCAACACTGGAAAAAAGTATGAGGACCGACAGAGCTTTCTGTTTCATTTCTCTTGTTTGGAGGTGATACTGTGTTTGTTAGATGTATAGAGCAACTCAGGTGCATGTGGTGACTCACCAGGACCTCGTGACCTCCTCCTGCTCTCTCCACAGTCAGGTGCTCATCTGAGCCCTTCAGCTTCCTCACCTGAAACCAAACAAGTACACATTCAAATTAAATTAAAAAATTTAAAAAAACTGCAAACAGCAGAAACACCTTTCAAAGCAATACAACAAAATCATAAGTTCATCCTTACAAATCAAGACCTCTCTGGCAACAAAACCAAAACACTGTAAGCCTCAGAAAAGTAGGATTTGTAGCAGGTCAGTTGTCCTGAGCTGTGTTAGCTCGTACAGGCTGTACAGTATCTTGTGCATGTTTTATAATGATAAACAGACATTTCACTGGAAAAAAATCTGCCTTCACCACTTCCATGTACAAAGTAAAGATTAACAGCAAAAGTTGCTAAAGTTCAATATACACATCATAAAATGAACTTCAGAAGTTAAAACCTCTGCTCAAAGCTTATGTCAGGCATCTCAGCAACACCGACTTGTTCAATCACAGCTGTAGCAAAACCAGTGAGAAAAAATCTGCCTTTACCACTTCCATGTACAAAGTAAAGATTAACAGCAAAAGTTGCTAAAGAAATAATGAAGTTAGGATTATTTCTGTCCTTCATGCACTGCTGATTTCAGCACTGTCATGACCTGCAGTGGAGCTCCAGAAAGAGTTCAATAACCAGCCTCATTCTCCACCGAACTGGGAGAATCCCCACACAGACAGAGTCACCCAAATAAAAATGCACATGCCTAAATATTCATCTATAAAGTCCATATAAAAGGGACATTTAGCTACACACTCGTGCTCATGTAAATCTGCAGGAGCTTGTTACCATATTTCCCTAAATCTCTAAGACTTCTGTCAAATGGAAGTGCTAAAAATATTCTTGAATTATTCAAGCAAATGAAGCTTCACATGACACATGAAGGCTGAGTTCTTCACCTTGTGCAGAAGCAGCACGCTGTATTTGAAAATGGTGTCCCTCCTGAATCCTTTAACATTTTGTCTCCTCATTAAATGCTATCTTTTTAATCATGTGACTCTTTTACTTTTACCAGTTTGTGTGAACTGTAAATTTCCAATTAGTGAATAATTAACCTTTTACCTGATCTAGGTTTGACCTTATGAAGCCCTGATGAGAAGGACAGGTCAAGACTTCATAGAGAAAACGGGTCATTTTAGATGACGATAGGAGAAAAGCCAGAAAAGAGCAGTGGAGTCATCTACAGGATTGTTCCAGTGCTGTAAATATCTAGAGGGAATGCTAAATGACTCAAAGGGGATGATCCCACTTAAAATGGAAACTGGTATTTTAAAAAATCTGCCATCTGTTAGACTAACTAAAAGCAGAGCAAAGTAGGAGAGGGCCAGGACTTCTGGGGACTAAACAAAGGGTTTTCACCAAGTGGAGGACTTGCTCCTGTGCAGAGCGGCAAACTGTTGAACTTGAGTTTCCTGAAATGACTGAATAGGAACTTGCCAGGAAATGTGACTTCTCCTCCCGGACAACACATAATACAAGCCCGGACCAGGGTCGTGTTTGCAACTCTGTGCATGTTTTACCTTGGTACTGCTGTCAGAGTGACGCCTGGCACACGCCTGGAGTTGACTGATCCAAAACTGCTGCTCCTTGGCATTGGAGGCTGCAAAGACACACAGACCCAAAATGCCATGACCAGTAAAACAATCTTTCTTTAAAACTATCGGAATACTTGGCTTCACAGTCAGGTCGATATGCAGTTGTGTTTTATTTTGTTTTGGTTTTATTGTTTTAGTAGTGCTTTTTAGCCGTTATACATGTTCTGCTGTGAAGCACTCTGGGCTCCGCTGGAGTTGTAAAGTGCTATATAAATAAAGTTTTATTATTATTTTAAAAAAGCCGAGAGCCGTGGTGTGTCGATGTGTCTTCCGTTAAAAGGAGTTTTCCCTCCACACTGTTGCCAGGCACCTGGGGGATTTGTTGGGATTTTTCCTCTATATTATTAATAATAAGCAAGGTCTAGACCTCACTTTGCAAAGTGTCCTGAGATGACCTTTGTTGTGATTTGGCAAATAAAACTGAAATGAATTGAAATGAATCTACAGTACAGTATGGTAGGTGAAAACTGCCCTAATTAAAGACATAGTATCCCAACAAAAAACCCAAAATGGCAACACTGAAAAATCAAGTGAGTATTTTCCACTTATCCAGTTTTTAGTAACACATTTGTTCTTTGTTTTACTATTCCTTAATAGCAGTTCAGCAAAGAAATGCTGTGTGAGGAAACAAAGAGATACTCACTTGACTTGATAACTACTCAGACTGCCTATTAGCTCTGGCTGAACTTCAGAATTCATTTCACAAAGCACAGAACAGGAGGAACAGTTACAGTGAACACAAACTGCTTTTATATCCATCCACTGTTTTAAAAAAAAAAGACCTGATATCTTATATAATCAGTCACTGGAAACAGTTTTGGGTTGTGAAATCTATGCAGGTTTCACGTGAGAGCACGTCACTGGCTCATGACAGCACTTTGCAGAACACATCAAGAGGAATGAGACACCCTAAACCCTGAATGTGGACGTTAGACCCATAAGACTGTGGGGGAGGAAAATGGGAAATCTACCTAACACTTAACTACAGATCATGACTTAAATGAAGTTTCTGACAAAATACCAGACTCGATTCATATCCAAACTAATGCTGATGTTTCTGTTCAGTGAGCCAGAAAACAACTTAAGTCCAAAATAAAATACACATATGCATGACAATACTAGAGGCTTAACTCACTGAACTGTAACTAAAAATATTTCCTTTTGAACATTTCCCCATCCAATCGTTTCTTTCCCAATACAACAACTCTACCAGATTTAAAATGTGTTTACTTCACCGCATGGAACTCATTCAGATCAAAATATCTGTTATGTACAGTCCAAGCTTGTTTCTGTAAACACGAGGGAACAAATTGAGTGTCAGATTTTCTAAAATCTTCTGAAACCTCCTTTCTGACAGAGGCATCAGGGAGACTTGTGTCTATCGGTGGAAACAGACAACCTGACAGTCACTCTATGCAGCCAGATGTGTGGAAGTGTGAGAGCACTGTAGGCAGGGCTCACAAAGAGAGACCGACTGCCATGTTGTCCTCAAGAATTTAACCTCACATGTTATATGATCTGGTTCATTTGAAGCACACCGGACCCTTGGATCCATTCTTGCTTGAAATACATTGGATTCTACTCCAGCTGCCAGACATTTTTCATCTACTTGTCTTCAGGATTTTTTTTTTTTTTTTTTCAAAAATTTGCAAATGAAGGGCGTCGCCCCCCCCCCCCGTCACTGACTGGATAACGAGGATGAATAAATTCATAACATTTATTAAAAATTATATTATCTCCAAAATTAAACTTTGGACTCCTCTGAGACTTTTTCTATTAAATGTGTTTATTTGCCGAGTGTGGTTATTGCGGTGTACAGAGAATTCAATCTGCACTTGTCAATCAATGGCAGTGCACACGTCTGCCTCAACACCTGCAGAGATCCTCTTTAAGTGAAGAGCCAGCTTAGAGAAAATGAGACATTCACAGAAACTCTTGACAGGTGAGGCATTGGAGAACTGCTCTCCCACTCCCAGTGGGAGAGAATTCATATGAAAACGCCTGTACTGAGCTGTTCCTCTGCAAAAAAATACCCAGTAACAGCCTTCGTTCTTGTTGTCATCATCCACACTCACTCAAAAAGGGACCACTTATCCAGAGAGAGAGAGAGCAAGCGTCTAAATCAGATATGGTTGTGATGTGCACAAGCCTAGCTGTGGTTTAAATTGATCAGTTGTCAGTATTGAGCAGAGCAGCCTCTGCAAGCGGCTGCGTTAATATGCACCTGGTGGCACAGACGCACTACTTAGCCAAGAGCAGCATGTGCTGTTCTCATTCAGGGTGAATACTATGACACTGATGAATATATTCAAAGCTGGTTTTGTGTCGTGCTAAATGCATGAGGTCTGCACTGGAAAATGAGGGTGCTAACAACAAAAATAAAAGGCTGGTCCACCTGCCTATTTGAATGGGCGACAACAGACACTGCCCGTCCTAGTGTGTGTGTGTCTGATTTAAATGTCAATATCTTTCCCAGAGAGGTGGGTAAACTGAACATTGCTGAGTAAGTAAGTGAGAGAGAGAAAAACATCCATCCCAGTCAATCACAGCACCACCATCGACGTCTAATTACTTGCTTTTTAATTACAGCAATGTGAATGACGTTATTGGTTATGATAATGGGAAGACTGGGGATTAATGCTTGGACCAGCAGTTAGATTTGTAAAAGTGCTGGAAGATATTATGACCAGGGGCATTTTAAAGATATATTTCAAGAAAATGGACAGGCTGACTAGCAGCAGCTACCAGTAACCAGACTGCTCTAATCAAAATGACACTAGGTTGATATTTCAGATTTAACTTTAGGTTTATTTGCCTTTAATAGTTTTTATTCATGATCAAACTACTGTATCTCACAGTGTGGCTGATTTTAGTTTCTTATGCAGTAGTACAGCACAGGGGACTCGAATGTTATATTTAAGCTGAATAACTGTTACTTTAGTGATATTTTAACCCATGCATGTACTGTATGTGAACTGTTGCTACTTAATAAAATGAAAAATGCAAAACTTTGTCAATATGACATATTTTTGTCCTTGAATGGCAGCCCACTAAAAGACTACCCAAGATGGAATATGAAAGGCAATGAGTTGGTTTCTCTCTTTACTTTGCCATTGAAATAAAGTGATATGGTTAAAAAAAGAACCCCCTATTAAAGGTCGAGTTGGGTAAGAAAATGGATGTTTTCATCTCTGTACAATACATATGAAGCTACTAGCAGTCAGGGTAGATTAACAAACATGTTCGGAGGCTTGTCAGAACAGAAAATGATGCAGTGGTCTTTTAATAAATGATTCAAAGTGAAACTGAGTGACAGGAAACTTAATCAAAACCCTCTTGTGGGAAAAAAACGTCAACCTAAGAACAGAGGTGGCATTTAAAGCTTTGGAAACTGACCATCAGTGAGATGATACGCAGCTTCAAAGCTATGCCTGAGAAAGTGGAAAATGACTCCCGACTGAACCTTAAAGCTACTTTTCCTCCCTTCAAAGCAGGCTTCTCATGCTAACCAGATCTGAGCGTACCAACTAATCTTTATCACCAACTGTTGAGGACACATGTGAGCCACTATGTCCCCTGCTGTTTCAGAAAATTAAAGGTTTTTTGTTTTGTCCAAATAGTAATAACCCACTACAATTATTTTCAAAGAGGAAATATTTAAAAGGCTGTTTTATGTTGTTGGGGCATTTGAGAATTTTGCCACAGGCTGAGGTCAGTGTGAGGTCATACCTCTGAGTTTGTACATCTCTCCGTTGACAGAGTTTACAATGAACATGTGTGGAGCCTCATCACTCGGGGTTACAGAGGCGCCCAGCAGAGGGAGGGATCCACGGGGCCTCTGGCTCTTCCCCTGCTCATTGACAAAGTACTGCAGCTGTCCCAACTCCGGATCTAACACGAAGTACCTGCATGGAAGGAAAACAGAGACAGAGAGGAAAGTTAAGAAAGTAACGAGCCAGAGAGAAATGAGGGGGTGAAGCCCAGTTAATGTTAGCATCATTTTGTTTTATGTCCTCATTATGTTGCCTACTAGGAAACTTTTTTTATCCTCCTGTTGTACAAACTTTGCAGAATGTGGGAAACACTAGGAAAGTTATAGGAGGTTTATGATTGCAAGGAGTCAAGAGAGCTGCCATAAAAAAAGAAAAGACACAATGCCCTTAAATTCCTCACCATGCAACAAAGCCTGCAGGATATTGTCTACCTCACTACTCTTCACAGAAGATCTGTTAAGAAATAGCCCATGCGTACACATTAAGCCCTGCTCTCACCAACGTCAAGCCAGCAAGCTCAGCTCCAAATTACTGACGGTAGCGATCAGTGCTGTGTTCTTGAGCAGAACCCGCAGCTTGAGGCGTGGATATTAAACTTATATTCTCCCCTCTGTGATTAGTAAATAACATTCAGTTACTCCATGATTCAATCTTTGCCTCACTCATCACTGGCTGGGGAGACTCGAAGCCAGACACACATAACCTAACGCGCACAGAGAGGCAGACACTTTTCATTTCCTGTGGACAGAAAGGATTCTGTATGAGCCTGTCTGCTGCACTTCGATCTTCGTTCTGGATCTGCAGCTCAACATTGGCCACAATGGCACCGGGTGCCTGTGGCTAACGGTGGTCTCAGGTAGCAGCATTTGTCAATGTCGTCTGGTTCAGTACAAGCTGGTATCAACGATTTAAAACATGACAAAATGGCAAAAACATTTTTAAATTAAACAGGGGACATCTTCTAGAGCCACAGCTAAAAATTATTTTTAGATTTACTTAATCTACTGACAACTTTCTGACAACTGATTATTTTATTATACTGAATGAATGGCTTCAAATACGTGACCAATGAGGGGACAGAAAACCCCGTGACTGCATCCTCACATTAGTGTAGACATTTTCCCATGAACCCTCCGCGGCTCCCTGGAGAGTGAACGCTGCTCTCTGAAAACCGATCCCCACTCTCAGTCTTGCTTCCTTCCATCAGGAGAGCCGGTGATTTAAGTCAACCACAGCCAACCAAGGAACAACCTGCCTGCGTCAGTTCCTATCGAAGCCTGCTCTTTTTCTCCCTCACACACAAACATCCTATGCTGTATATGAAGCCTTATCTCCTGTTCACTCAGCAGAGCGGAGGCTTTCACAGCCGACTCCTCCGAGCACTGCAAACCTTTAATATGATGGATGGTCCTGAATAAGAGACTTTGGGCTTTCCGGTCAGCCTCTCATGTCATAGGAGTGCTGATTCTACCCAACCTGTGGAGTCACAGACTCTCTGGGCCACAGTGAACTGTTCACCTTTGGAAGCACAAAGCTGCAGGAAACTGGGCCAAATGAAATCACCCCTCAGCTTCTGTAAACCTGATTCATAATAAGCATTTATCCCTGTTAAAGGGCAAATATGAGGTGGTAGTATCACTGACAAGCTCTTGTTTGGGATTTAATTGCTCTTAAGGTGTCTAGTGAAACTGGGAATAACTAATTTAATTAAGTCAACTGCTGCATATGTTAAAGACAACAAGTATCTAATTTCACAATTATACAGCAGACTCCAAAACAACTTGGCCATCATGTCATGAATTTCACTGCTTGTAAACAGCAGACTATACGATTTTAAAACCCTTGAAGCAGAATCATAAAAATGATAATGTTGGCGCACTTTTCAAACTTGCCTGTATAAAAACATATGACTTTTAACTTTTCATACAAAAAACAAACTAGATCTATATTCAGTGGCTATTCTGGTTTTTCATCAATTAATCAGTTTCGGCTATACCTGGCTTACACTTCTGAAATGTAATCCACTTACAAACAGACATGTGTAACAGAGATCTTTCCAATTCTTTTGTTGTTGTTGTCATACAAATAATTCACCACCATTGATGCGGCAGGAAATAGCCTGTCAGCAGAATTTGCACCACCTCCCCGCTTTTTTGGCAGTTAATTCTCAGAAATGCTCGGAGGGAGATCAGAGTCAGAGGGATTATGTAAGCCAGTATTTTACTATTGGATACTTTCATGGGGCACACGGGGGCAACGGGACAGTTGGAGTGGAGTGTATTTTTCAGTAGACTTGGCGCTATGTGTGATCTTCTTGACATTTTACCGGATTAGCTGATTCAGTGTAGAGGTCTGTACTGGCCCACAGCTGTGGCAACAGGCCCAAGGAAAACCTGAAAATCCTGTTTTCGCCTCCTTTATGAGCAATGTAGTCAATTGCAATATATAAATACAAAGGAGAGTAATTTTCTGACCAATTCGATATCTGGAAACAAACTCTAAAAACAAACTGTTATTTAATAGCATAAATCTTTTACACAAGGTTCGGTACTATGTTCCCAAAATACTTGCTCCCATGTGATTATGATGTACAATGTGATCAGAGCTGATACTGAAGAGAGAGATATTGACAAATGGCAGTAAAACGAGACCCTACCCAAGCCAGTTAGACCCAGTCAAAGCCGGGCTCTGGGCCAGGTGTCTGTTCCTCAGAAGAAAGTGGACCTCTAAACACCTGTAATTCAGGGTTAGACTAACACAGAGTGCAGAGTCGGTCTGAGTTTTAATAAAATGCAAACAGCAGCTGACAGAACAATCTAAAGGTCAAACAATCTCACACCACAACAACTCAACTGAACAGTTACATTTCCACTGAAACTGATCACAAGAAGGATATGATCTAAGGCCCCAGAGTAAACGAGCTCCTCCAAAAACATTTATTTTGCTGCTACTGGCAAACTAAGTGACTAGAATTACAACAGTATGATGACAGCAAAGGCAAACTCAAGCCACCTCAAACAGAAAGTGAAATTCCTGCCAAAGCCTAACCAAACTTTATAAAAATACCAGTGAGACCTAAAGCTAATGCTCCAGGTTTTCTTTCTCTCTTCAGCCAAAGAGACCTCACAGCTTTGATCAAAGAAGTATAGCAGTACTACTTTCCACTGAGCACATCTGCAAAGAAATGGTCCTTCCTTCACTGCCGACTGCTTAGGAAGACATACATTTAGAACCTATACATGCACCAATCCTCACAGACTCATAATACAATGAGATGCCTGAAGAGGAGCTATAAATGTTCAGCACTCTGCATATAAATGTAGCAATAACTCCATATGATGCATTAACATGCATCAGGTTCAGTAGATGAAAATTTATAACTAATTTATAAACTAAGTCCATCTCCTCCATCATCACCCTGGAAACCAGGGCCGCCATCCACAACCGAAAGCCTCTCTCAACAAAAGGCAAAGCTCACATGCACACATAGTTTATGTATTGTACACCGTGCAATACAGTCACACAAGCTCCACAAGGTGAATCTTGCATTAAGCTTCTCTGACACACAACCACTATTTTATTTGTAATAAACAAAGTGAGGCTTTGCAGGAGTGGCTTCCCCATCACCACAGACATCTTTGTGATTGAATGTGTGTCTGGGTAAAACTGACTATGACAACCTGACAACTTTGTTTAGTCTGGGGGTCTAGAGGCTGTGTAACGTAGAGCCAACCCATTAATCCTGAAATAGACTCAAGTGTGTTCTAGCGCAGCACTAAGCAAATGAGTTCTCTTACACAGCAACATGAGTTAATCAGTAGGTGTGATGATTAAAGCATATTTCCACTTTACTGCACCACGGCTCTTACTGCTGCTGTGACCATCGTGCCTTTTGCTTTTGATAACAAAGCACTAATAACATTTGCTGATCTAAACCAATGAAACACTGTTATAATGAAGTTCAGCAAGGAAATAAGAGAGCGGATGATGAAACAGGTGGAAACTGTGGGTAAAACTGAAAATGAGAGCACCCATAATGTTACAGCTAGAACTCTCGTGCACATAACTAGGTTACATATGGCTGGGCTGAGGTGAACCAAGGAGCTGGACTGTAAATGATGATCGACGTTTACCACAAACAGGTGGGTAATCATTTTATCTTTTGCCTTAATTGTGCCACTTAAATATGTCTGGCTAACCTGAGCAGCTGTTCAAAAACCTGTCTGATCATTTGATTCCTCACGCTTAGGTGGACTTCATCCAAACAAACGACCCGAAGGGCACAAAATTCTATTAAATCAGCTCTGCTGCTTCTCACTCGGTTGTGAGCGAGTAGTTTTCATGTCAGAAAACATTGTGCAACTGTACCTCTGCCAACCAGTACTTGGTTTTTGTTTGTATCTGTAATCTTGAGGGAAATACAGAAATGAGATTCCAGAAGCTACAATAATGAACATTCATCCTGAGCAAGTTAACACCAAACCTTTACTGCGTGTCATCCTTCTTTGTCTGTTTTCTGCAGATCTCTACAAAGCTTCAGGCAAAAGTGTGCCTATATTTGCATAGAATTGAACATTTTCAATGTTTGATCCCACCGTTTGTAATCGCTGCTCAGAGATGTTCATTGCTTTCCCACAATGCACTGAGAAAAAGATTCACTTGCTTCCCAAACAAAAGAATGAGGTCAAACTTTGTTTTACAATGTTACTGTGCTCCAACAATTCACTCACTGCGTACAGTCTTATAATGTTAATAAATCCAAATGGCCAAACCTACCAAAATAAGATCAGAATAATCCTTTGAAGGGGTAATCAATCAGTTTATATGAACACTACAGGAGCTAAGAAATGTATTATGTCACTGAGGGTCCTAACAAATACAGTATGTATATGTTTATGTATAGAATAAAAACTGCTAGCAAGTGCATTTTCTCCAACACAAACACACACAGTGCCTACACAACATAAGCACTTCACACTGACACATGGCCGCCCACACAGTGGCAGAATTAGCTCCACTCATGTCTGCTGCCCACCACGACAAACACATACAACGTCTTCCTCCACGTGACAGATAATGGATCATGACTGTCATTACTCCGTCTTCCACCAGAGCGCAGCATCTCCTCCAGCCAGTGGTTCTATACATAAACACTGTAGGCACTTAAAGAAATTAACCGTTAGTGAATGTTGAACACACCCTGGGAAAGAATCGAGTCTCCATATCGTTCTCTTCTCTCTAAAATGGGTTTAAAAAATACTGACACTACAAGTTATTCTCAACTCACCATCATTGTTTTAACCTTTTTCTAAACCCCAGTTCAAGTTACTTTTTTAATTCTGCATCCACCTCTTGTAAAAACCTAATACATCATTAAGTTTCATAAACTTACTGATCAAGCTGAAGTGAAAATATCTGATTGTTAGAGAGGTCAATCCTGCTCAAAACCTCTTAGAAGTTAATATCACTGCACTGCTGTTCAATGCGCCACAGGAGGCCTCGACAGCACCTCTTCACATTATCTGAAAAAACTCCCACACTATAGCGTTAATGAACTCCCCCATGACCTGCAGCTAACACAGCTGTAACAGTAGTGCTAGAAGGACTGTAGCAGTGGTAGGTATCGGGGGGTTTCCAATCTAGCTGCATGCAGAAAGGCTTCTCAGTTTCAGGATGTTTCAGCCAGTGCTCACTATCTGTCTCTACACATTTACCCAGGCTCGAGGCCACAGCGCCAGCTCGGGTCAATGAACTAAAGGAATCTCTCCTTGAAAGCCAGACCTTTGCCTTTAGGCACTTTGAAATTGAAACAGGACAGGCAGCAACAAAGAACAACCCAATCCTGCTCAAAACACGCTGCACATTTAAACATATTTGTTTACACAACACGTGGAGTGTTTGTGTGAGTGGAAGCGACAGAAGACAAATATTATGCACACATCAGACACAATTTACACTGTTGTTGATCAACAGCCCTCATTCTTTCTTCTTTAAAACAAACACATCTCTACACCCAGGTATTCCGCTGAGTGTACATCAGGACCCACTTCAGCGCATCATCTGTCTGCCAGTTTAATGGGAGAGCTGGGAGCAGCTGTTTCTCTCTCTCCACCTCTGCCTCCCCACCCCCTCACATACACTGGCTTCCAGCCCAGATCACACACTCTCTGCAGCACTGTTACAGCAACAACGGGACACTATAAGTCAGTTATGTGACAATGACAACCACTAAAGACTCACTCATAGCTTCTCTTAAAGACTCAGTATTTGAGTAACTCACACAGGGGAGGGAGTGAACCCATAAATGTCATATGAGGCACAGTCGCACAATAACGCGCCGCTGTGTTGCTGAGATATTCTGCGCTTCATCATAAGAGTAGCTGCAGTGTTTCATGAACAACACAATATCATAAAGCAACAAATTAAAGAAATCAGGTTGTGCCATTAACCACATTAATCTATAACAGGCAGCACAGAGAGCGGAGGGCGAACACAATGCACGCAGCTGGCACACCAAGCTAAAACTACTGCGGTCTTAATCCAATAGTCCTGCAGTAAATCCAGCAGTATGATCATTTTGGAGGCTCTACTTTGAGCTGCTGTTGAACTGGAGGAGAAAATGACAGAAACACCTGTCAGTACAACACACAGGAACATTATTTGGACACTCAAACCAGGAATGCATTAACAGAGCTAAAGTTACCAAACCATTTCAGGTTAAATGTCCTGTTTGCTAAGTTATTATTTTATTAGGTACACCTGTAATACAATACAACATCCCTACAATAATGAATCTTATAACTAAATCTGCAACAATGAATCATTGAATTGACTGTTCAGAGCACTGGCAGCTATTCTGAAAATCTGTTAATCATTTCAGGACATTTATTTTCTGTAAAAACTGCTGAGACTTGAGATTCTGTTCTCTTTAGCTGCAGTGTGATAATACTGCATGATAATACTGAGGTGTGTAAAGTTCTGACCACTACTATTAAGGAACATGTGGTGTCACAACATTAGAAAAGGTGATCCAGTACAACTAGGGCTTTTATTATCAACTAATCAATCTCTTGTCTTTAAACTGTCAGAAAATTGGTTAAACTGTGGTTCACAACTTCCCAGCAGCCAAGTTGGTGACTAAAGGCTGCTTGTTTTATCTGACAAACACCTCAAAGCCCAAAGATATTCAGATTACTGTTACAGAGCTAAGAAAAGCAGCAAATAGTCACTTCTGACAAGTCAGTACCAGTTCATTTTGGGCACTTTCACTCAAAAAACGACTTAAGAATGATCCCTCTGCTGTTTTAGCTCTAAACACAACAGCACAACTACAGCCTCAAAAATGACCCAAGAACTGGGCCAACATGTTTTCCACACAAAAGTCAAGCAAAAGTGTCGATTGAAAGATTTCCAAAGATGAGGTTTAACGCTGTTTTAGACACATCTGGTTGTTAGTAGTGGTTATTTGCTTTATATTAGTAAGTTAAATCGTTCACTGGCAGGCCTACAAGCCTGTTGGAGCTTCGTGTTTAAACACCCTCACTTCCCCGTTACAGTGACGTGGTGTTAAAAGTGCAACGTGGACGGGGCAAACAACAACACGAACACACTAACACTGGGAATGAAAGTGGACACAGCTAACGCACCCCCTCTCCCCGTTTTATGCGTGTTCTTACCTGTTCTGCCAGCCTTGGATCAGGTTGGTGTATTTGCTCAGCACTCCCTCCAGCTGCCTCTTACGCGCCTGCTGCTGCAGCTGCTGCAGATTCATGCTGGTCCCCGGCGCTGCTCCGCGCCCCGGGCTTCCTCGTCGTTGAATTCCCCCGGTCCGTAGAGGAAGAGTTGGTTTTGTTGGTCCCGTGATGCGGACTGTAGAGCGTCTTTTCCATCCTTGCGACGGGACGGCAGAGAGCAGTAGGAGGAGGAGGAGGAGGAGGAGGAGGAAGAGAGGGGGAGGAGGGGGCAGGGATGGACCAGAAGCAGCAGTAGGGACGGTTTCAGCAGAGCATAAGTGGGACGATGTGTGTCCGCAGAACTAAAGCAGAGGTAGTGGATATGCACGGACTGCGGAGCGACCCTCGGTGCGTGACAGCGCGGACATATTCCCCAGCGGTGTTTGTGTCCCGTTCCTCTGCAGTGCGCGGCCGAGCGGTACCGTGGTCCTCCTCCAGCGCTTTCCTGGCAGGAATGGAAAGCAACGTGCAGACACTCCCACTCCACTCCAGGCCTGCCCCCGGATATTACAATGGAATCCTATTACACACATCATCAGACCAAAATAAGTAACCTGAAAAACGCTGTAGTGCAAATACCCGCAGGAAAAGCCTTGGATGACTCATGCAGGCTGATACACAGCAAGACTTCTTTATGCTTTTAGTAGAAAATTTGCAACAAAACAAAAATGGCTTTTCTGTATGCAAGACAAAGAAAAGGGTGGATGTCTTTATCACATCTTTTGTAGTTTACTTGGGAGCTTTTATAAATTTGAGAGTGTTCATTCTGGCTAAGACACAGAACAGGTGCATGTCCTGTATTCACACATACACTGGACCGGACAACCAGCACAACAACCAGAATGAAAAGGGTACTTTACTGAAGACCATACTGAGGAGCGTTATGTTATTATGAACATGCCAAGATTGAGCAGTCAAGGATATGCCTCCATGAACCTCCACAGGACACTTAACAGAGCACAAATAGATGCCTGCTGCTTGTCAGCTGAGGCAGCCACAAAGCAAAAATCAATAAAAGAGAGTTTAACAAAAGTCCTTGGGCAACAGAGAATCAATGTTTTGTTAAAAGCTTGTGTTGAGCGTCAAGCGTGGGTTAGCTGCATTTCATTATGAAAGGTCATGGCAGTTTGATTGTGATGCTTTTGTATTTAAAAATGTATATAAATTGTAGAAAAAAAAAGAATTTATTGTGTACATTTTTCAGTACAACAGAACAACGAGTATTTGCTGGATCCAGTTCCTCTGTTTACAACTTTGGAAGGTATTATTTAAACAACTTGTATCATCACTGCCTCAGTCACCTTCATGCTGCCCAAACAGAACAAGCTCACTGCAAGAGCCACCGTCCATCGACAGAAGAGAGAAATGGGTGTTTCCTCACCTCAGTACTGTAAGACACAAAAGAACTCATTCCCCAAAGCAATTCAGTGTCTACAGGCTGCAAACTGACATCACACCAATCTCCTCCGTTACAGTCCTGCGACATCCTACTCAGATTTATGGCAGCTGTGGCAGCCCAAGGCAGGCCCTCATCATCTTCCACGAGTGGTTCTCTCTCAGCACCAGAGCCATTTCAGCCTAGACAGAGATACTTTAAATCTAACAGCTCTGGAAAGTCAGCAGCAGCTTTGTTTGTAACATGCTAGCAGAGCCTCTCTTAGTTTATCAAATGGGTTGTGGAAGATTTAGCTGTAAGTTACTAATATTTTATAACTTTTTTAATTCATAGATGAGCTACTTCATTTTTAATTAAACATTAACTCTTAACACATAAAGTTCTCTCCTTTCTATGCCTGCGCTGTGGCCGGCCCAGTCTCATGAATGTTATATCTCAGGAACATCTTGTGGGAATGTCTTCCAATTTGGTACAAAGTCCACTTAGACTTAAGGATAAATTTATTAGATTTTGGCAATCAAAGGTCAAAGTCAGTGACCTCTCGTTCATCCCATTTCCCTGAACTCGACTGGTTGTCAGAGGCAGTAATTCTAGTTTTACTTTTAAGTTTGAAATATAATCATACATAGACATATAATCCTCTTACAACAGCACATATTATATATTCTATATCAGCTTGAAATTATGGGATATTTCTTGCAATTTTCATTCCAGCACACGTTCAGACCCTTTAGATTGCTCTAAATTATTATAGCCTATAACAAAACATCCCTTGGCCTGTTAAAATGAGTGAAATATTAAAACCAAAACCTATTTTTATGGATGCGCCATTCCCCAAAAAGTAAATATTCTAGGTATCTTGTGTCTATGAGGCTGACATATTCAGTATCTTTGGAAACTTTGGGATTAGCTTCAGTTTCTGTACGTATTAAACAAATCAGATATAGTACTGTATGCTCAGTGGTGAGCTTTAGAGGTGTTGGTGGACTTTTTTCTTTTTGCCTCTGGACAAAGCTAGACTACCTGTTCACACTTGTTTCCAGTCTTTATGCTAAGCTAAGCTAACCGTCTTCTGCCTGTCCGTACAAACACGAGAGCGGTATTGATATCATAAGTATACTGTGATATTTTAACAACAGTGTGCTTCCGACTTATCTGCAAAACAACAGTTTAGATAAGGCCTCTTTCAACATGGCAGTGCCCATGAACACAAATCCAGTTCCATGATGAAATGCTTTTTCGAATTTGGTGTGAAAATCTTGACTGGTCTGGACACAGCCCTCATTCTCACACACTCCAACATCTTTGGTAAAACTGAAACAGTGACTGTATGACAGGCCTTATCACCCAGCAACACTGCCTGACCTTTCTAATGCTCTTGTGGCTGACTGGGAGCAAATCCCGCAAGCCAGATTACAAAACCTTGTGGTTTTGAAATTAGATGTCCAACACTCCCATGAAGGTGTTGTTTTAACAAGAGGTTTCATTTAGAATATTCCAGTATGTTGCAGGAGCAAACCTGGTGTAAGCCAAACTTCACTTGATCAGAGTGTGCTGCTGTCGAGCAAATTTGGCATTCAGACATCTGACTGCCGTTCAGAAAATAAGTGATGAGTGATCACAAGGCTTAGCAAGCCTGACAACTCAGCTTTAAAGATAAAGTAGTGGGGGAAAAATCTTCCCTAAGCACATGTTCTCAAGTCTTTATTCAAATGCCTTAATTTCCACATCATAATATTTCATAGCTTTAAAAGGATCCTGGCATCTCAGTGAGTGGCAGAATGGGGAGTGCTGTTTGCTAGTACAATATGTCAGACCAATGACCATTCCTTAGTCAGTGCACATTTTGAAGGTTATTAGAAAAACTCTTGCGATATCAGGGTTCATTTTAGATCGGGGATTTTTTTTCCATTAGCGATCTTATCAGTGTTTGTCTGTCCGAGCTTGTCTGTACTTATCTCTGGCAGATATCTATACATGGATGCACTGGCCATCATATCCTCTGCCAGACAGTCCCAACCAAAAGTCACTGATAATGTAGAGATGCTGCTGACCTTTGTTTGATTCTGTGTTGACATCACAAACAGCTGGATCAGATTAGCGTTTCACCTGGCCTAATTGTTCCTGGCAACCACAAAAACTGAGATTATCTCAAGCCTGTTTGTTCTGGAAACATTTTATCTGCTGGCTGCAAACTCTGCTGCCTTGCCAACATGACTTCATTAAATGTCTCTCAGAAAAGAAACTTGTTTGACCTAGGAGACAAGCGTAAACTCTTCTGTTGGGCTGTGATTGTTCTGTAATGTAATCAGTGTTGGGGAACAGTGAGCTAGTTGTTTACACCCCTAGTATATAGGTATAAATGATGGATCAGTAAGTGAGCACTGGTTCTGATAGAAAACATTAAGGTTGTTATTAATTTTACCATGTACCAGTGATATGATATGGGAGTCTTTTGCCCTACTGGTAGGTGGTGTTTGCCCCTACTGAAACATATTTGTTGTTGTGCTGACAACTGAATATGCCCTTCAAATGGGATGATATGGTTGGTGTTTGCTAAAAAATGATCAAAACTGGTCTGGCTCCATAATGCGAAAGGCAAAATGATTTGTTAAGGAAAGGGTCGTTAAAGTGTTTTACTGCATCTTGAGATAAAATGAAAAGGTATTATAAAAATATATGCAAAACAGAAGGGGAAATATGTGTAATAGGAGATAGAGTCAATTTTGCTACTGTTTTTCTGACTAAATCTTTCTTTGAATTTGTCAAAATCTATTTTTGTCTGCAAGCAATTAACAACTGAGTTAAAGGTCATAGAAAAAGTTGTTAAACTAATGAACCCTACACTTTGTGGAAGAATTTTTCACTTATTAAATCACCTTATAGGTCCAAAAGTATAAAAGGTAGACACAGACACAGAGAGGCAGTGGCAGACCTTCAATAAAAGTTTCACTAAAGCTCTCTGTGGGCTCAATTATTGCCCACTTGAAGAGCAGCACAAAGAATCCAATTAGCTCTCTAACTTGACACTTGTGCTTCTCAGATGCGCTTCAGGCTGGAAACTGGATACAACTGCTAATGACTCCACTTGTTTCACTGAGATCTGAGCATAGGACGATGTGACAGAAACAACACTTCTCTTCTACACTGTCATTGCTCACTATTCTAATAACCTCTTCTTCAGATAACAGGGAAACACACACAGATGACACACAAACACACAAGCTAAGGCTATACATTATTATGCGCTTCTTTTAGCCCTGGGTTGTATTATTTTTCATCATTTCCTTAGAGCACTCTGCGATCACCCTCTTAGTTAAAATGAATTAATAATTTAACATGATGCATTCAAAGCTGCAATTATGGCATAATGACAAGTCATCAATTCATCAACAAGAAAAGCAGATTTTATTTCAAACTAACTGTTGCCTTAACACACAGCAAAGAAATACTTATACACAGGTCCCAACCTAATGATGTGCATCTACAGCTAGCCAGTGTGAATGTGGATGTATTTCTCTAAAGCACGTTATTGACACCTGCTGGCCAGAAAAATGACTTTGGTTTATGTTTGGCTTGTCTGAGACAAAACTAAACCTAACTAACAATACCACAATATAGAAATACTCAATACAAGTACCATACATTCATAATTTTACTTAGGAAAAACTGGTAAAGTATTAGTATAAAAATAAAATCAAAATAGTTTGTTTTGTGTATTTGTATAACAGCCCATCTCATGAATTTAAAACTATGTTAGGCTATACATACTATGGCATGTGGCATTGAGCCATGCTATATATTTATCACTGTAAGATCAACATTAAATAGCTCAATGCTGTCTCCATTCTGTCTTCATCATCTACAGGCAAGTGTCCAGCTGCCAAGTCTGATAAACAAAAGTTTGTTTCTTCTTGACTCTTGTTTTTATTACTGTGCTCTGAATAAGCCATTATAGGTCCATACATTCATAACAGTGGCTTTCTATTCCTAATTAGGAGAATAATTTACTCTTGTTCTGGCTCCCCCTCCCTGACAGGCTCATCTTTCTGTATACAGCACACAGGAAAGGGAATGGATCATGTGTGGGTGTGCATGTGTAACCATCTCCTAGCTATACACACATACTCCTCCCATCTATTCCCTTTATATCCAGGGTGTTCTAATGTAATGACTCTTCATAGTGCAGCTCACCAAAAGGGAAGAGAGGTTCCTCCCCGCAGTTCAAGCAATTTGGATCAAAATATGTCACAAAATGTCACGCTTTGCCCTCTACCCACACTCAGGGACAGGGACATTAGTATTGATTGTCCCCTGGTCTGCCCTGCATTAATTGAACAAAAGCATGGGTGGGGGGATTTCATGTCAAATTCTACTTAATATGACTTTCTTTTCATCAAAATATATAATTAAAATATTATGTTCATTATGATTCCAGCACATTTCAGGACACATTATTGCTGCTTCCAGTGAGAATTGATTGTACACTGAGTATTTCACTTATGTTACTTTAAACATAAGTGAAATACTTTTGGTCTTCCATATTGCTGCATAAAATAATGGAACTACAATTTCCAGAATACCACAGGGGATTTTATTTCTTTTGTTACTTTAATTGAGAATTTGGTTGTTGTTGTTACTTTAGACCTTTACTGACCTACATTTCAGAAGGAAATATTGTACACTACATTTATCTGAGAATGACACAGTGGTAAAAGAAGTATTTAAATCTTTTATATAAATCAAATTAAAACATTTATTAGGATTCCAGCATGCTTGAAGGCATTTTAATGCTGCTTTGAAGTCATTCTTGATTCATTACGGTTGTAAAATCATAAAACTACAATTCCCAGAATGCAACGGGCGTATTTTAATCCAACCATTGCACTGTTCCGGGTTGACCATGTACTGCCATCGTCCGGCTGTCGTAGTAAATGCAAGAAAACGTGTCCATCGACACACATAACCATGCACGCAGCTCATACCGGACCAGCACCAACAGAAATGTAGAGATGGATTAGAAAATTATGTGCCTCGACTGTCATCATCAACATGTTCCCGGGAGTTTTCTATGCACTGCTGGCAGGTTTCCTCGGGGCCGTGGCCTCGTCTTCGGCCAAACTATCCCTGGGAGCCGACTATCTGAAGGGAGTCTGTGAAACCGGACTCCGGACGTGGGGCGAGCAGCGGAAATTTAGACAAGCGGACGAAACAACTGCCTGTGACCGGGTGAGGCATAGCCACAGTCAACTTTAACACAGTGAGGGTGGCTGCGAATAATGCAGTAATACACGCCTGCAAGCGGGGTGATTTCTCACGGAAGAAGTTGAGGGTTGTCCCCGCCTCTCCTCTCCTCCCTGGCTCCCTCAGCATCAGCAGCATCACACGGGGGAGCCCATGCAGCCGTGTTCTCGTGCTGTGTCCGCGTGCTAAATGACATTGCGGCTCGTGACAGTGTGTATGTCTGTTATCGCGGTATTTTATAAGCTTGGTAGTGATTACGTGGATTTGTTGGCGCGGAGAAAGGCGGGCTTCTTATTGCATGACCTTCACACATTTTTGCTGCTGGCGGTGACGTCAGAAACATCTGCAGGCAGCTGACTGAAGCCTTAAGTAGTGGAAATGTCAAGTGTGATTTTTGATCTGAAGGAGAATTAAAATAGCAGTCAGGTTTGCAGGTGGATGCAAGACAATGCTTTTAAGATGCACTATCGGGTTCTGCATCAAATCAGCAACAGGGCAAAGGGGGGAAGTGTAGGGGCCCCGAAAGCCCCAGGTTTGCTACATAATATAATTTGGGTCTGCAAAATTTAAACTAGACACTGTCTTTTCTGTAGGAAAAGTCAAGATTTTAAGTCATTATGGGACATCTACAAAATATGACCATCTTGGAGTCTTCATTTCAATTCAGTTTCAATTTAATTAACGTTTCATATACATATATATTTTTTTTTTACTTCTGTCATAGGGTTAAACAGTCAAGTCCACACAATCAGTTTTTAGTAAATAAAAGGGTTTCTGTTTTTCAGCTCCATATTCCTCTGAGGCTGCTGTGTGGTGGCCTGCTTTTCACCTGCAATGCTGTGATGTGGACCTTCCTTGCAAAAGCACTCAGGTACTTTTCTTCCTCCACCCGCACCACTGTGACCACCACCGCCTCCAACTTCATATCTTCTGTAAGTAGCAACCTCCTTCACAGGTCTTCCTACTCTACATATTTTGTCATATTATTATATATAATATTATTATTATTATCCTGATTATTATTATAGCATTGCTACTAAGTTACAGTGATTTCAGGGTGACCTTACATCCTGTCTTCTTTATATGAGCTGCTTTATTTTAGAAACTAGGCTGTACTATATTCAGAAATAACTTGGTGCAATGATTTAGGCTTCTTCTTGTTGGATGTATCCTATCCTATTTAAATTGAACTGTAAAGATAAATTTCCTATGACTGAGAAACCCTGTTTTTTTTCTCGTTGCAGGCGTTCCTGGGCCAGTTGATTTTTGGTGAAGCCCAGATAACGCTGTGGTGGGTTGGCATCTCTCTGACCTTCTCTGGCCTGCTGGTACTCCAGAGGGTTTCACCACAGGATAGGCAACCGAATGCGGTCACAAGGAAGGACAAATAATATGTCTTGTCTCCACTAGGTCAGGTCAGCAAGGCTCCATAGGGTGTGGTTTGGTTGGCGTCTCCTCTGATTTTACTTCTCACCAAAGAAAACTGAAATCTTAAAAGTGTATTTGGTAGAACTTATTTTACAAAAGTATTGAATTCTCTTTCTGCACTACGGCAAAAGAACCAATGTTGTTGATTAGACTAAATAATTTGGAAACTGTGACCATTCATCCTTCAGTTTTATGCTTGTGCAAACTGTGAAACCTGATTGACTCAGCCTTGTTCTAAAATCAGAGGGCATGTCGGCCGGTACAGTCTGACTAGTGGAGACAAGCTAATGATGCCTACGTCCAGATTCGTAGATGCTCAAAAGTCATTTATGCCTATAGGCTTTCAATGAAGCAAAAATGATACTAGCTTTACTTTATGTTTGGGGAAGATGTTTAATCAACAACAGCACAGCTCATGAGCGAACAAAACAGATGAAGGAAGGGAAGACACAAAAAAAGAGTTTGGGAAATATGCTCATTTGCTTCGTTGCTGAGAGTTCGATGAGAACATCAATACCAGTCTCATGTCTGGAGGGTAAATTTGAAGTAAATGTCATGTTTGAGCCAGTATCTGTTAGCACAGTGTAAACAGTTATCCTGGGTCTGTCAGAAGGAAACAAACTCCACCTATAAACAAATCCAAATGTCACTAATGAACACATTATATCTTTTTTCAGAATCTGCAGAAAAACAAAAATGTAAAATGACAATTTGTGATTTAAGAGGGGTGTTTCTTTGACACTTTGGCCTCCAACAACAAGTCTCTGAGAAGTCATTATTCTGGACCTAGAAAAATATAACATCCCGTAAGACCACTATTTATCGTTTTTATTCTTTGGCTTTCCCAGCTCGTTGTGCTAAGCTAACGAGCTACTGACTGTAGCTTCATATTTAGTGTACAGACATGAGAGTAAGATCAGTCTTCTCATTTAACACTACACAGGAAAACGAAGAAGCTTATTTCCCAAAATGTCAACTTGCTCCTTTTGGGCTATGTTCAAAAGTAATGGACAAATAGAATCATTTGACATGTGTGTGGTTTTATCATAATCAACCTGTGTTGTTGTCATGTATTGCAGGTCAAAGCTTTTGTAATTTTCACATTCCTTAAAGGTAGGGTTGGCAATCCTGGAAAAACCAGTAAGAGGAAGGTCAATTTTTAAAGTAGTCAGTCCTATCTATACAGTTAGAGCTGACTACTGTTGGTGTTTTCCCCACCCATGGCTGCATGTAAAAGGAGTCTGTTCCATCCGGCGGTCTTCTCGCTCTCATATTACATGCATGTAGCAACTTCTGGCATGAACAACAATATTACCTATAAGGCTGTATGTCCTAAAGGGGAAGACCTGCTGCCACACATGACAGATTTTATTCTTTATGTTGTCAGTGCATTGCAAGTGGGATGAAATGAGAATTTCAAGATAAGCAACAAAAAAATGCTTCTGAAAAGAATCGCCAACCCTACATTTAAGTTGCTCTGACACCCATTGCATTTTCTGTATGCACAAGGCAATGTTATAAGTACAACATTTAGCTAATGAGGTGCACTTCCACTAGTAATAATCCTACTAATGTAGCGCTGAAAGGCTCATGCCTAATAAGAAGTTGCTCTCTGTCTGGGTTTTTCTTTTTCTTTATTGCTGAAACCTTAACCTCAAGATCTGAGCATGACACAGTTTGAGTCATAGGCAGTTGGTCTTCCATTTCATGATAGATGTGTACGTGCTCTTACCAAGGTCTTGAACTCAAATATCTCACACCAGAGCATCCTGGAGCACCATTTCACCTCAGAGTGATGTCCCTGTGAGCTGCTTCATTTTATTAAACTTGTGGCCAAATTGTCTTTCCAGTATCAGAGACATCATGCAGCCTGATTGCCTGTTGACCTGGATGTGCCCTGCATTTGCAATCTCATATTAATCTCTCACCTCTTGGGGTTTCATAGACACCTGGCTTCATTACAAGCTTCCTTTTACTTCCCAGGAGTTGTCAGCCAGAGTGCAATAAAGTTATACTTCCTCTATATTTCATAACACTGTGATATGTGTAACAGCATGGGAATTTGAAGCATTAATAACTGAGCAAAAAAAAAAAAAAACTGGCAATAAATGCTACTAAAGGGACATTTCTGTTGCCATAAATCAGATGAGTAAATATGCTGTAGTATACAGGGACATGGCTGAGCATAATATTAAAGGCTGCTTTATAGAACAGATTACATTCTGCTGTTGTTATGGTACATATCCTAATAAAAATGCATAATGGTAGCTGTGGCACCTGTCTGTAATATCACACAGCAGCAACACAAAGATACTCTAGACGTCATTCCAGCTGCTGCTGCTGCTGCTGTGCAGGTTTGGCATCATGTAATTATATGCATCCCTGTCAATGTGACTGCAGTGACAATGTGATCTTAAGGCTTTCATATTAAAGGTTGGCTTAGGCATGTTTTACAGCAGGGCTGAACTCACCATGCAGGGCTTTTCACCACTCGCATCCATGCGCATGCAGAGACAGCAGAAGTGATTTCACTTGTTTTTGCTGCCATGTTTTGGGCTCTTGGGTGTGTTGCATTACATGAAAGAATAGTTTGACATTCTGGGAAAAAAACCATATTAGCTTTCTTGCCAAGATTTGGATAACACCCCATGGTGAGCTAAGCTAATCGACTCTGGCTCCAGATACAAATGCATACTCAGAGGTATGAGAATGGTATCGATCTCTTTGAGCTCTCAACAAGAAAATTAATACATGCACTTTCAAAATATGTTAAAGAAAACTTTAATATCTGTAATGTTTGCTTTTGATTCTAAAAATATTTTAGTGCCTGGCTTTTTTCCACTTAACAGCCTGATATGAGGGTAAACCATCTATTTGTGAACCCACTCTCACTGTAACATAACCAGTCAGAGCTTTTGCAGTGGCTGCATTTCTAGCTCTGAGACAGCAGCATGCCGTGTGCACACAAACTGTAGATGTGGTTGTACAGAGATTAGAAAACCACTGAAATATAGTCTTGACAAGGTCTGTCACACTGCACACTGACAAGTCAATGTGCTGCAATGGAAAAACAAAAGTATCAGGAATCATTACATTTTAGAACTCTAAATATGAATGTGTGCTGTTGTTAATTTGCTGGTGCTCTGTAACCTCAGTCCAGAGGCTGCTGTACTGACAAAATTCACATTGTGTTCAATGTTCTAACCAAATCAAGAGTGTGATTAGAAGGAGAGACTCTGCCCTGATATAAACCATACATGTCTTTCAGATGATGTGAAACAAACATTTGTAAATGTGTAAATATATTCTGTTAACAGGAAACACCTAAAGGGATGTGTCATCTCCACTGAGAGAAGAAACACTACTAAATTATGAAATAAACATCTCATCTGATGAACAAGAGTCTCTTGTCTTCATCCCTCAGATAAGGTTGGCTGTGGGAAACACATCTGTTCATCTGCATTAATGTTAGGCTTAAAACAGAACAGATGTGAAACTATTCTGCATCCAGGTAAATGTAATTAAATGAGAAAATCAGAGTTTCTGGCAGTAATGAAGGATTTTATACTCATTTAGCTCAATGTCCTTTCTTTGTATCCAACAACATGTCTAATGAAGAGCATACTTACTGTAGTTCATGGCGCTGGATGTAATGTTAGCCTTGAGCTTGTCTACACCTACTGACACAGCGCACGTTATGCTCCATTAGACCCGTTCCCTTCCTTTAATTACATCTGGTAAAAACAGGAAACGAAACTAGAGAATTGCATTTTCTGAGGAAAATACGTATAGATGCTGAGTGCTGAAAGATTGCCCTGAAAATGCTGAACATTTTGACACCTGAATGGTTTTGCTAGCTGAAAGTAAGCTGAAGTAGAATTTTCCCATTCATTTGAATGGGGTGAGGTTTTCAAAATAAAGCTGAATATTTTAAAATGTATGAAGTTTAGAAAACTTCTGAAGAGAAGCATGTATGTCCTTGAGGAACTGAACATTTTGATATCTGAAATAGCTGAAAGTATGTTGAAGCAAAAGCATCCCATTCATTTGAATGGGGTGAGATTTTCAAAATAAAGGTAAATATTTAAAAAGTATTAAGTTTAGAAAACTTCTGAAAAGAAGCATGAATGTCCTTGAGGAGCTGAACATTTTGACAGTTGAAAGTATGCTGAAGTAAAATTATCCCACTCATTTGAATGGCGAGAATTTTCCCATTCATTCGAATGGGGCAAGACTTTCAGAATAAAGCTAAATATTTTAAAAGTATGAAGTTTAGAAAACTTCTGAAGAGAAGCATAAATGTCCTTGAAGAGCTGAACATATTGATTGCTGAAATTATGCTGAAGTAGAATTGTCCCATTCATTTGAATGGGGCAAGATTTATAATTTGTCCTGTGTCTCCTTTGCTGATTCAGAAGGTCCACCATATCTGAGTCGCCCATAAAAGCAAGTTTTTGCAGCAGAACTGGTCTGATGTTGCGTCTATGGATAACGACACCACACCGGTGTTTTTCCTCCATTTCCAGAGCTCCAAAAGCCGTCCGGCAGCAAGCCCCATCCCCTGACGAGTGAGAGGAGCACAACATAGTGAGGTAAGCTTAGCATTTCACTCCACGTATCTATGTGGAAGCTGTTCATCAGTAAAGCCTCTTAATGACGGTTTGTTCTCTGCGTTTCACAGATGACTTCATAAAGGATGAAGACGTGAAGCTGCGCCCACTGAAGATGCCTTCAGAGGCTCAAACAGGTGAAGGACAAAACCTTTCTTATTTAAATGTCATACACTCAGCAGCCACTTTATTAGTACACCTGTCAATGCAACACTTCCACCTGAACATGAGTTTATGAAGCTGAAAATGTATAAAATCAGTTATATCTGAATCAAAGGTGGTGGTGTACTGGACTACATGATATTGAGGAGTGTTCCTAACACTCTTATGTACATATGTAGCCTGGTACAACACCACCTTTAATTAGGACTTCAGCCATTTAATTTATATGTTTGACAATTTCCGATCTTTTGAGCTTCATAAACACAGATGTGGAAGTGTTGCATTTAGTTGTACTTAATGTATTGGCTGGTTAGTTTATTCCCATAGCTGAGTTGTGTTTATACAATCAATGTATACCCATGTAAGCTGGTACAACACCACTTTTTACTAGGAGTTCTATAATTTGTACTAAATGAGTGGCTGTGAGTGTTTATATGCACTTCAACAATTTATAGTTAGTTTAGTGAGTATTTATTCCCATAGCTGGGTTATGGTTTCCTATTCATGCTGTGTCCTTTGCAGAGATGGCTGCTGTCTTGAAAGACTGACTGAGGAAGTTGCCGCTGTCCAGTTTCATACTCCAGATGGACACATGACATCACACAAGGAGCTTCAGGACTGTAGAGAAGAAGTAAAACAAGTGTCAGTGTGAAAGAAACACTCCATGCCATAAACTAATAAAGATTAAATAAATCAATGGTCACAATCTGTGCCCGTAAGGAGGATGCACTTGTGTTGGTCAAGCAGCCACGGAGGACATCACAGGAGGCTCTTGAAGACTTGTAGGACTGAGGAAATGAAACAACTGTAAGTGGAAGATTCATTCCATGTCAACATTATATAAATAAATGAATTCTACGTCAAATGAGTCTGACACTTCTTCCAAATTGTGGCAGCAGGTCCTTGCAGACATCCAGTCCTATGCTGTAGGCAGAAACAAACAAGAGTTCATTTTAAATTCCAGTACATTGATGCATGCTTTACAATAAGGTTCTAACACAAAGTAGGTTCTGGCACATGCAGGGATACTGGGAAATGTTTAACAAGAATGGCAACAGAAGTGGGGTAGTGAAACTAAGGGAAGGAATCTACTGTATATAGGATACAGAAGCACAGTGAGGAGAGAACAAGTAATAATTAGTAGAACATAACTGGACACAGTAACCTTAATAGTACACTGTCTGTTATTGGAAAACACCCTACAGGCTATTGTGATGTTTGTCAAGAATCAAAAGCAATAAATCATCATTCATGCAGGAAATATTCAGTGGAAGGGGGTAGGTGTGTTTACTGTGTTTCAAATATGGCTGAGTAGGAATACGTTTTGAGAGTGCAGTAGAATTCGAGAGGAGTGGAAGAGGGAGGAGAGTGTTTTTAGATTACTTGAAGGTAACATGGCTAATAGACAGAATTTTGGTTAATGGGACAGTGACGGCGACTACGGACACAAGATGGCAATAATACAACACTGGGATGCCAAACACCGCAAACAGCAGAAAAGAAGACGCACTCAGGTTGGTGGAGTTAGAAAATTGTAGAAAATCACAGTAAAGTTTGCGTGTACTGTGTTCTGTACGTATCCAGCACGCAGGTGCTTC